>NC_089822.1:253521022-253833536 GCF_035046505.1 Tiliqua scincoides
GTTCTGTGGCAGACAAAAATTGGTGTAGAAATTTTTCTTCTGTGTAGAAGTGAGGCTCCCTGTTCCTTTAGGTTCCTGGTCCTTTAGGTTCCCTTCCAGGGAACCTTTAGTTCCCTGGAAGAGAATCATGGTGGCTTAGAGCAGGGGTCTCTAAACTTTTTGGCCGAAGGGCCATATCAAATACCTTGCATGGTGTCGAGGGCTGGGAAAAAAAGTTAAATATAAAATTTAAATAAATACGTTAGAGCTGGAACTTAGATGAATGACTGAAATGAATGAATGGACTCAAATGTCCAGGATTTCTCCAGGCACCAACACAGCCCAAGAAATAAAGTGCGCTCACACTTAAATGGACCCCCATTTCCCCACCCCACAAGCACAACTCTGGTTGTGTTTGGTCAACTGGGCCAGAGGCTCTCAGGGGATCAGAGGCTGGCTGCGGGCTGGACAGAAGCTCTCCGTGGGTCGCATCTGGCCCCCGGGCCTGAGTTTGGAGACCCCTGGCTTAGAGGGTGGCCTGGAAGGTAGAATTTTGGTGGCTTTTCTGAATGGTGACTGGCCTGTGGGGGCTTAGTGGGGGCACATGGTGACAAAATGAAGTTTGGATGAAGTACGTGTGGCCGCTTGCTGTTACTTTATGTGGGAGAGAAGCTTTATGTGATTAGAGGGAGGTGCTGGTTGTGGAGACTGGTACCCCACAGGTTGTTTGGGAAGGTGGTTGGGTTTACTTGGTCCCAGAGCAGGGAAAAGCCATCATGCTGTCCAGTCATGGCTAATGGCCATTTTCCCATGGCTGGCCTTCAGGGGGAACAAGGCTGTCCTTGTGCCACTCCAGCTGCTGGGTCAGCCCATCTGCCCTTTCAAAGGGAAACAGTAGCAGTCTCTCTTATGAAAAGGGGTGCATGACTGTTGTAGAGCGGGGAGAATCGAGGTAAGCAGTGATGCTATTTCTGAAGGGGATGGTAAAATATTCTAGCCCTGGGGTCTCTCACTCCGAGTCCTGCCTTTCCCACCTAAATTCTCTTAAGTTCTGAAACTTGGTTACATGAAATATTTGAATATGCAGGTCTTAATTTGAGTTGGACCTGGAAAGCACTTTTCAAACTGTGTTGAGTACCTTGGAGCTTGTGCAGAGACTATCACTGCTGAATCACCACTGCCCTGCCCACAGGGCTCCTAAGGCCAAGACTGTGGTCTCTGGAAGTGAACTTCAAGGTATACATTATACCAAAAACCCCTGTAGGGTGTGTGCTATTGGAATAAGCTAGTGGATCACATCTTGAGTTGATAAATTGTTCTCAAAATGCGCTCTACCCATTCTATAAACTTCCCTGGAAATGGGGCTGCAGCTGTACATAACTATGATGGAGCTGCTTTTCCAGGAACAGAAATGCAGGTTAATGTTGATGCAGCTGTTTTTCCTCTTTGGTCTTCTCTCCTGTCTGCATGTCTGAGAATAAGTGTGTAGGCTGTTGAGTGGGCAGTATCTCCATTGTTGCTAATGGGTGTGCCAACACAGTAATTTCACTCTTGTTTGTTCCCTGCAGTTCTGGGAGGTCATCAGTGATGAACATGGAATTGACCCCACTGGAACCTACCATGGTGACAGTGACCTCCAGCTTGATCGCATCTCTGTTTACTACAATGAAGCCACTGGTAAGCACTCCCCTTCTGTCCCCTTCCCCATGTTGGGGGGTGGGGGTGGCTTGATCCAAAGTTTGCTTTTTTTCTGAACCATTGACTTTCTTCTCTCTAGGACCTCTTCTGTCTTGGGTGCTCATGAGTTACTTTTTCTTTCTAAGTAAGAAAAGGAAAGTGGTTCAGGGTGGGTGTATTCTGAACCTTCATTATTGCACCACCCAAGCACAGTGCCTAGTTCAGCCTCTTTAGAACGTTGTTCATGTTTTACTGTCTTTCCAAAAAAGGCTCTTTTAATCCTTCAATACGAAAAGGCTGATAATGTCTAGACCATACCAAAGGGAACACCATGAGCCAGAGAAGAGTTGAGCAAGGCTAGGTTTATATTTGACTCTGCTTCCCTTGAAGCTCCTTTTGTATCTAGAATATTTTGCTTCACAAATTTCAGTGACAGACTCAACAATGAAAATATCCGTACATACATGGTCTTGTGTGCCAAGTTCTCTCCTGCTAAAAGGAGAGGACTCTATAAATTCCTCCCAGTGCTTCAGGACTTGGGAAAAGCAACTTAGAGAGGGTTAGAAACTTGTATAATTGTGAAACAAACCAGCTGCATAAATTAACCAATTTTTGCCTGGCCCACAGGTGTGCACATTTGGCCCCTGTTGTGTATATGCAATGTTGGGCAGAAATGGCTTAAATTCTTGTAAGAAGGAAGAATGAGATCCTTGTTGCATCAGTACACTGGATTAGATGTATACCTGTCACTACTTTTTTCCAGGTGGCAAGTATGTCCCTCGTGCCATCTTGGTTGATCTGGAGCCAGGGACTATGGACTCTGTGAGGTCTGGACCTTTTGGTCAGATCTTCCGACCAGACAACTTTGTATTTGGTAAGATGATTCTGCCTTTTGCTTATAGTTGCAGTGGGTGGGAAGGTTTTGGGTCTGGAGCAGTCTGATTATATTAATCATGTCTTTTATAAAGTGTCAAGGCATGGGGGGGGAAGTCTGTTTGGCTGTGAAGTTACAAGGAGACAATAAGGTGGCCATTTCTGCTTTGGTATTTTGGCCTAGCTACTGCCTAAACAGCCCTCTATGTTCTTGGGACTCGGGGACAGTGTGGAGAGAAGATGGTGGTGGGTGGGTAAAGTGACACTAAATCCTAGATGCATCTGGAGTACTCACTGGTGGGTTTTTTTATAGAGCTCTGAATGTCTTTAAAAACAATGTAGGAAGGCACAGACATGATGGTGAGTCATGGTCAAAGAAATCTTCCCTGGGCATTCTGGGATAATGTGGAAGATTCCCCACAACTCCTATTCATTGTGGCAATTGTCATGCTGACTCATGCAAACCAGGGAGGGTAGAGGATTGCATTGCACCCACATAAGAAATAGGGGGCATCAAATCCCATTTAAATGGCTCCCATAAGTTCCCTTCAGTATCGGCCCCCACATGTTTGGGGCAAGGAGGGACACACACAGCCTTTTGAGTTGTACAACTGCTATAACACATTTGCCCATGATAGGCAATGGCACCGCAGTGATGGCTTTTTGCTTTCTAAAGAGGCCCAATTCCTGCTTTTGAGCACCATGACAGCCTCATCTCCCCCCACAAAAGCCCAAGGGAAGTGACAGGCCCACAGTGTGATCTTGTCTGGCTGCCTCAACATGTTAGCTTGAAGTCCAGAGAGCTATGTGCGTAGGACTGCCTTGGCTGCCTGTTCAGGCTAGCTTCAGTGACAGTAGGAATGTATCACTTGCTCTTTTGTCTCTGCCTTATTCGCTGTTCTAATTCTGCATAAAGCTGCCAGGCTTCAGAGCACAGGAAAAAAATTGCAAGAAAATACTTTGGCACCATGGTTGCCATCCCTGTAATTATCTGCCTCTTTCCCGTTGGGTCATATTTTGTGTACCAGCTTGCATTTATCTAAACTGGGTGTGCAGGTGGTCCCTGGTAACATGGCAGTACCAAAGATGCCATGAAAGATGTTCTCTACACTACCAAGGAACTCACTGTATTAAGTTTAGAGTGACATGCTAAATAATCAGGATGATGGGTACAGACTAGGGAGCTACTGGAATAGCCACAAGTTGAGACAGCCAAAGCTTTATGGTTTTTCTCCTGCCTCATACAGGCCAGAGTGGAGCTGGTAACAACTGGGCCAAAGGTCATTATACAGAAGGAGCTGAGCTGGTGGATTCAGTCCTGGATGTAGTGAGGAAGGAGGCAGAGAGCTGTGACTGTCTGCAGGGTTTCCAGCTGACCCACTCTCTGGGTGGTGGGACCGGCTCTGGGATGGGCACCTTGCTGATCAGCAAAATCCGTGAGGAGTATCCTGACCGAATCATGAACACCTTCAGCGTGGTGCCATCCCCTAAGGTCTCTGACACAGTGGTGGAGCCCTACAATGCCACTCTCTCAGTGCACCAGCTGGTGGAGAACACGGACGAGACCTACTGCATTGACAACGAGGCTCTCTACGACATCTGCTTCCGTACCCTCAAGCTGACCACTCCTACCTATGGCGACCTTAACCACCTGGTCTCTGCCACCATGAGCGGTGTAACCACCTGCCTGCGTTTTCCCGGACAACTGAATGCTGACCTCCGCAAGCTGGCAGTCAACATGGTTCCCTTCCCCCGGCTCCACTTCTTCATGCCCGGCTTTGCCCCCTTGACCAGCCGTGGCAGCCAACAGTACCGGGCCCTGACAGTGCCAGAGCTGACACAGCAAGTTTTTGATGCCAAGAACATGATGGCAGCCTGCGACCCCCGTCATGGACGCTACCTGACCGTAGCCGCCGTCTTCCGCGGCCGCATGTCCATGAAAGAGGTGGATGAGCAGATGTTGAATGTACAGAACAAGAACAGCAGCTACTTCGTGGAATGGATCCCCAACAATGTCAAAACCGCCGTATGTGACATCCCTCCCCGTGGCCTGAAAATGGCAGTCACCTTCATTGGCAACAGCACAGCTATCCAAGAGCTCTTCAAGCGCATCTCTGAGCAGTTCACTGCCATGTTCCGCCGCAAGGCCTTCCTCCACTGGTATACTGGGGAGGGCATGGACGAGATGGAGTTCACAGAAGCAGAGAGCAACATGAATGACCTGGTCTCCGAATACCAACAGTACCAGGATGCCACAGCTGAGGAAGAGGAGGATTTTGGTGAAGAGGCAGAAGAAGAAGCTTAAGGGTTGTCTTGTACCATTTAAAAAAAATAAAATAAATCCGCACAAAATAAAAATTAAAAAAATTAAATCTCTTCTATTTCTTTTTCCTTCTCAAGCCTAGTCTGTCAATCCTTTCTTCAGGCTTCTGCTATGGTACAGTTTCTACTTTTAACACTGGCTTAAGGGTATCTTTAAGCATTTCTTCCTGTGGTAGAAATAGATAGTGACTAAAAATTTCTTGTGAACAGCCCCTATTTTAACCAGTAGGTTATCACTTATCAGAATCAAGAACAGGGAAAAAAAAACTCCCAACTTGCTCATCCTACTCTTCACTTCCACTCTTCACCTATGATAGCCATGGGAATTTTAAGTTTAAAGAAAATCAAAGTGGGTCTTTAATTGTGAGAAGAGTCTTAAAGATGGTGGTAAGATAGGCCCATCCCACAGATAAACAGAAAGGCAGTCACCCTAAAATAGCAACATGTTCCTAAAATTTACAGTTCTGGCAAGCACAATTATAGTTTTTAAAATTTTTAATGTATAGGTTTAAAAAGTGCGGTATTCAGCATTTTTTGTGTAAGCTACTAATCCAGGGGGTTGGTTTCACTTTGTCGTGAAAATGACATCCCTAGTGGAATATTAGGTCTTGCTAGTAGGAAGGAATGTAGTTTAATCTGTAGAATGGGTGCTAAAAAAATCTGATGGCAGAGTTTGAAATGTATAGGTTTGTATCACAGGTGCTTGCAGATTCTGTGGGGTCCTACTCCCCAGTGCTAGTTTCAGAAGAAGCTGCCATTGGAGAAAGACTAAGCCAAATGTAGAAGAAAAAAATGCATAATGTATTCCCTTTTTCACTGCTCAGATGTTTTTGGTCTCATGATGCAACATAAAAGTAACACTGGGCACGTGTGATTGTCTTTTGTCTCATTGTCCACTCTGCTGGAGATCTGTGCTTAACAATATCTGCTCCAGTCTTTTTGTTTTGGAGTCCTCCCAAAGGCTGCAGCAACAAAGGCCAAGAGTAACTTTTAGTGCTTTGAATTCTGCCAAACGTGCAAGATGGTATGAAAGCCTGATTGCACCTATTTTTAATTTGGAGCATGAGTTCAGAGTGGCTTCACAAGAGCTTAGATGCCACTTTGTCTCAAAACACTCTCCAATCAGTGTTCAAGGGTGACAGCTAGCTCCTTTTGGTTCTAAACTGTTTCACAAAATGATTCCAAGGGTGCAGAAGAATCATGCACCCACTTGACCTCAAATAACATTTTGATAAGGTTCAAGCCTTAAGGGTACAGGTGGGATTGTCTGGGGAAGGATGTTGAGTTGAGGCTGCGATGGGTGTCAGTGTATGCCAGTGTCTGATCTCTTCAGTTAAAATCTATCCTAGCAGGAGTGGAAAGGAAAGAAGCACCATTCCACTTAGCTGTTGACTGCAAAGAGGTAAACTTAATCTGCTGGTAGATCTTGAGGATAACCGAAAACTTCTAGGTGCCAAAGACTAACTCAAATTGTAGGGATGGAAACAGAAGCACCTGATCTCTTGGAGCAAGTCCACCACAGATTGAAGTTACTTGAGTTGCCTTTTCACATGTCATCAAAAGCTTGGCAGAAGGGAGTTGGTAGACTTGGAAGGGCATTCAAACATAGTACGCACCCCCTGGTGACGGGAGTCTCCATATGAAACTAGAGTATTTGTTGGAAACATTTGAACCCAGACTTCCTGCCTTGGTACTGGTTTTCCTACTCAGTGTTCTTAAACACTGAGCACAAAAAAATTTGCCCCATGTACCACTTGAAGTCATACAGCACATGCTATCATGTCATTTTGCCATATGATAGATCAGGCTTCAGTTGTACTGCTATTCAGCACTTAGGGGAATCCAGTGCTGGATGTACTGAATAAAGGGTCGACGGCTGTAGTTCTTATATTTTTCTGAAGAAACAGCTGAAAGGCTTTTTCCATCCCTATCACTGCTCTTGTCTTGGCCTTTCCAGTCTCCTGCTTTATGCCTTGGCTTTTTTTTGCTCACTTTTTCTTCATCTTTTTATAAAAAAAAAAATCCCTGCTTTTTCATATTGAAAAGATGTCGTGTGAACAAATAAAATGTGTTTTTTTATGTTTTCTTTTGGTGTTTGAGTGTCATCACTGGGCCACCAGCCCCAATGAAGTCTCCATCTGTGCCTACCAACCAGCCGTTAAAAATGAGTCTCTTCCCCTACTGCTTAGGGACCCCTTAGTGGCTGGCCCCAAGAAGGCACAGCACATAGGAACCAGTATGGTGTAGTAGCACTTGGGTCTAGAGAGACTGGTAAGAGTTGGATTTGAAGTCCAGATCAACCACACAGCCTGTTAGCTGACAATAGACTAGACCAGGGGTCTCAAAACTTTTTGGCTAGAGGGCCGCATCAAATATCTGGCATGGTGTGGAGGGCCAGAAAAAAAATGTAAATATAAAATTTAAATAAATTAGAGATGGAACTTAGATGAGTGAGTGAATGAATGAGCTCATTCATTCAACCTCTCTGGCCCTCAGACCACTCTCCAGGCACAATCAGCACAGTTCTGGTCATGTTTAGTTGAGTGGGCCAGAGGCTTTCAGGGGACAAGAGGTTTGCCATGGGCCGGAAAGTGGCTGGCTGTGGGCCGCATCTGGCCCCCAGGCCGGGGTTTGGAGACCCCTGAACTAGACAGTGGGCTAGCTCAAGCAATACCTACCTAACCAGCCCCCTTATTGTGAAAGGCGTGTGTTCATGAAGTATGCACATGCTGACCCCTCCCTTTTTGTGGTGGATACCCACATTAATGCAAAACGCCCTGAATTTCCCTGGCAAGGACCTAGCCAGTTCATGCATCTTTACCATATCAGGATGCTTGGATGGGTATTATTTGAACCAACTCCTAATGATTCCCATTGAGCTTTCTGGCTGCAATTTAGACACCAATTCTTCTTAGTCTGCCTTAACCACTACTACCCTATCCTATGAGCTATGCTCCATCAGAAGAAGCAGCATGGCAGAGTTTCTGAGGAGCAGTTGGTAACTATCTTGATTTCTTTGAGCTGCAATCCCTAAGTAGCCCGAATGTGTGGGTTTGAGCTATAAATGTAGATAAAATAACTGGAATGTTAATAGCAGCTGGCATCTACTTCACTTCTTCACTGGAATGTTGTGGTCTACCAATGGAAGCCAGGTGCAAAACTGGGGTGGGGTGGGGGAGTTAGAGCCAATTATCTGAAAAGGTTAAGGAAGTCACTACAGATCAAGAATTCTAAGAGAAAACACTAAAATCATGAACACTTGGTTAAAAGCAATCAAATGCTTTTGTTTCACAGCCAAGAAGTCCTGAGGCTGAGCAATTAGCAGAAAGGCAGCCATGGCAGGAGTGTTAGTCTTAACAATTAAAGTCAGAAGCAGTTCCTGATCTGCACATCACCTGGAGATCTCTATCCACATCCTGCCTACCCTGCTTCAGAGTATTTAATAGGAATGGTGGTTGGTTGGTTGGCAACCTTCAGTCTCGAAAGACTATGGTATAAGCCTACAGCACCCGGTATTCCCAAGCAGTCTCCCATCCAAGTACTAACCAGGCCTGACCCTGCTTAGCTTCCAAGATCAGACAAGATTGGGCATGTGCAGGGTAACAGTTGCTGCTGTTACATAGGAATGGTGGGGCATTAAACAAAAATGCAATGCAAACTTTTAAATGAACTGAAGGTTTGGCGAAGCATTTGGCCTGACTGTCCAAGACTTAAACCTGGCCCATTTTCAGTGTCCTAGTATAATTTTGCTTCCTTAATAAGTAAAAAAGCAGCCAAGATGGGAAGCCTGCTATTGTGCTGGAAGCAATTTTTTTAAAGTTGCACAGAGGAATTCTTCAAGCATAGCTGCCCAGAGCAAACAAAGGGAATGAGTGATGTCACATTGGCCCAGTTTGAATGTCACATATATTAAAGGGCCTCATTCTTAAGCACTCAAGTTTGAAAACAGTTCCTGTGGCAATGCCAGCTCATCCAAGGGGCCCATGGAGGCGGTTGCCTTAGGCAGGTGATTGAGGGCACTGCTTCAACCTCCTCACTTGCCTCCACTCCCCTTGACTGGAAGAGGAAGAGGGAGATGGGGCAGATGGAGCGTGGTGGGCTACACAAGAGCATCTCACCCACCACCCTCCACACTTCCACTTCATTTTCCTCTTTTCCAATCCAGGAAGTGGGAGGGGCAAAGACTGGCACATCACCAGGCAAAGGGGGGCAGCATTTCTGCACACTGCCTCAGGTATCAGGAAGTCTTGGGCTGGCTTTGCCTCTCTGATGGCAAAGCAAGGGAATAAAAAAAACTGTACAGAAAAAAACATGTAAATATGTGTTTACACCTGTGTAAAAACACATCACAAAAAAACACGTGTCACATGTAAATATTCTTTGACTTTCACAAAAGGCATTAGAGTCACTGATCATCACTTGCCAACACAATAATATAAAAATAGTTGCAACAGAGGACCACACTAAATGCTAACACATGAAGAGCATCGTTGGAACAGCTCAAAAGCCCACTGAGGCCAAGATCCTGTTTTTCACAGTGGCCAACCAGATACTCTGAGACAGGGGCAGGTAGCAATACTTTGGTCCTAAAAGTAAACAGAAGTGCCACAGCATATGTGCTGCTGGCCCGTTCATATACTCAAGAAACAGCTTGTTGCCACCACCCTGCCAGAAGAAAAGGTAGAGTTCTTTGCTTATCGCCACCTACCTTCATTCCTAATTTTACATGGCTGTCATTTTGGTGTCTTCCCAGTTGCTCCCCTGCAAGTTGGATAATATTTTACAGGGATCACGGTGGAAAGGAAGAGGGTTAAAAGCCCTTTGAACAGCATGCTGCTAAACTAGTGCATGTCTGGAAATGTTTCCCTCTAAGAATCCCTTTCCCCAAACCCAGAGTGAAGCATGGCTAGCCCTAGAGCAGTGTTTCTCTGTATCACATCACAAGTCCACCTGTCTGAAGTTCCATCGGAAGTAACTGGTGATGGCAACATCACCAGTTACTTCTGGGATGGGAGGTCAGATGTGACACAACAAACACCATTAAGAGGCTCAGGGTGGACAGGACGGCTTTTTCATGCTTTGGAGCTCGGCCTGCTGAGCTGAGTCTCTGACCACAGCAGTGGTTTCACTGCTGTGCGGCAGGTATCCAGGGTTCCAGGAGTACCACCTCAAGTATCACTGGTGGCACCTGTACCACTGGTTGAGAAACACTATCCTAGACTGAAGTGACACTCCAAAAAGCTTTCTGTACAAGTTCAGAGGCACTCTTTTTAAAATCACCTATTTCAAGCATAGACATTCAAAATACATTAAGGTTCGGTCCCAGCTTGCTTGGGCAGCTAAGTGAGGAGCCCAGCGCTCCTCAGTCTCGCCCCAGCTTTGCCTCCAGATGCCAGGAGCTGCAAGAGGAAGCGGAGGTGGCTAGAGAGGAGAACAAGGGGTGGGCAGACAGGCAGCCATTGGCCTGAGGGGGTTGGGGAAAGAGGCCACTTTCTAAGGGGAGGGTGCAACTTGATGTGGCAGGCTGGGAAGTGCCTGGAGGAGCAGGTCGTGGCTCGCCCCGCTGCATCTGTGCCTTAAGAGCCAGACTTAGCTAGATGGGACTACATAGAAAAAGACCACTCTGGACTGTACCACTGTAGGCAGGGAGCTCATAATTATGAATGCGCCCCCCACATAAG
Organism: Tiliqua scincoides; assembly: GCF_035046505.1. Lineage (NCBI taxonomy): Eukaryota > Metazoa > Chordata > Lepidosauria > Squamata > Scincidae > Tiliqua > Tiliqua scincoides. The sequence goes on from NC_089822.1 coordinate 253,531,555, forward strand.
CCCCCCCCCACAGAATAAACAATCCTACTGGGGAGGTCGAGCATGGCCTCTCCCTGATGTGCAAGGATTAGGACAAACCAGGTGCTTTTGACTTCTGGGGGGGTGTTTCAAAATATAAGCCCCCCCCCCAAGTCTGAAGTGGTGCAGTCCACAGGATTCTGCAATGTATGACTTTTGGGTCTTGAGTCCACACCATTCACTACACCCCTCTCAGGAGTCCTGATTTCCTGTGTTGTCTGCATGCACACAGTCCAGCCACTGCCTCTGCAGCTACTGAACCAAGGAGACCTGGTGGCCACCTGCACTTGTTTGTACATGTGCATGAGGATGTGTGCTTGGGCTGTGACAATCTGGTGGTTAGAGTTTTGCCCTCTGTGTGAGACCTCTGTGTCTGACACAGGTCAACCAGGGTGACATGGGCTGCAATCCTATGCACACTTTCCTGAGAGTAAGCCCCATTGTAAGAGAAGTAAGTGGGACTTACTTCTGTGTAGACAAGCATAGGCTTGGGCTGTTAGTCATAACCATAAAAGAGGACAAGGAACCCCAAAATGTAGGACATCCAAGAACAAAGTAGGATATTACAAAATACAAGCTAAAAACACTTGTATATTGATTTCATATAGTTAAACACTATTATTAAGTATTATTAAATTTAAAACATAAATTTACATATAATTTATTAATTACAAGAAGGTTCTGTGCTGCCTGCAGGGGTCTGCTCACTGGGAAAAGGAGGACATTTAAGTTATTTTCCAGGACATGAGGCTAAAAAAAGAGGACATGTTCTGGAAAAAGAGGGCATCTGGTCACCCGGAACAGGACTGCATCCAAGAGGCAAGCAGTGGACACTGAATTTACCATTCTGCGAATGATTAATTTACATAGTGTCAACAATGCCCATAGACCTTTGGAAAGTAAAAACTTAGGTCCCTATCCTGAGGGGCTTACAATCTGGATATTGAAGGAAGGGAGACAGCAGAGGGAGGGAATGGGAGACAGCATAAACAGAAGAAGTGTATATAATTGGTACAGTGATTCTCGGCATCACCTGGCAGGACAAAGTTCCTAACAACACAGTCCTGGAACGAGCTGGAATCCCTAGCATGCATGCACTGCTGAAACAGAGATGCCTGCATTGGCTCGGTCATGTTGTGAGAATGGATGATGGCCGGATCCCAAAGGATCTCCTCTATGGAGAACTCGTGCAAGGAAAGCGCCCTACAGGTAGACCACAGCTGCGATACAAGGACATCTGCAAGAGGGATCTGAAGGCCTTAGGAGTGGACCTCAACAAGTGGGAAACCCTGGCCTCTGAGCGGTCCGCTTGGAGGCAGGCTGTGCAGCATGGCCTTTCCCAGTTTGAAGAGACACTTGGCCAGCAGTCTGAGGCAAAGAGGCAAAGAAGGAAGGCCCATAGCCAGGGAGACAGACCAGGGACAGACTGCACTTGCTCCCGGTGTGGAAGGGATTGTCACTCCCGCATTGGCCTTTTCAGCCACACTAGACGCTGTGCCAGAACCACCTTTCAGAGCGCGATACCATAGTCTTTCGAGACTGAAGGTTGCCAATACAATGATGCATGTACGCCTCGAGTTACAGTGAGGGAGAGCACCAAGGCATGGTGTCACAGGCCTTGCGGAAGGAAACCCACCCAGAGGTGGGTTTTAAGAAGGAATTTTAAAGAAGTAAGAGGGACAGCGGTGTCTGCAGACATTCAAGAGGCCCTTCCAAGTTGAAGGGGCTGCAATGGAGGAAGGACAGAGGCATTGGAGGAAGGGAGCAGGAGACCTTTGGACGGTTGAGGATGGTGAAGCTGGAAGACCAAGAGAACACAGGCAGGAGCATAGCAGGACATGAGGACCCAGTGGGATGGAGGGGCAAGGCCCTGGGGGCAGGTACAGGTAAAGACAGGGAGGGTGGGCTGAATTTGGGAGTGAGAGGATTTAAGGAAGGATGAATGCCCATTAGAAAGGGAGTGTTGGGGGGGGGGGATTAAGATAAGCCAACTGAAGACCAGCAAGGAGGAGAATGTTTTTTTTTATTTTGTTGGTTTTCATCTTTACAGTATGTTTCTAGTCCTTAAGACTGAAGTGACAACCAGCATGGGGGAAACAGGCATACTGTCCTAAACTCCTTAAGGGCAAGTTAGAAGCGTAAATCACAATCCCCACCACTGTGATACATTTTATAAAAGCTAGAAACTGCCCTTGCTCCATACAGTAGTAGGTGTAGGGCTTTCAATTGACAACATGCAACACAAAGCAGTAAAATTGCTCAGAGGCTGCACAGCAGGGCTAGGCAACCTATGGCCTGCAGGCCAAGTCTGGCCCTACACATAAAATCATCCAGCCCTGGGATAGACAATGTGCCATTTCCCACAAGCCACTCCAAAAACATGCCCTAGTGATCAAAACTCCATTACTGAATCCCCCCAGTGTGCAGGGACAGGCTTCAATTATTCCAAAATTTTAAAAACCAGGATTCCCCGGCTTGTTCTGTCTCAGGTCCACTGAACAGGCAGCTGAATGCAAACCCTTTAAGAACTATGTAAACAAGGGGAAAATGTGACTCTGCACACATGGAATTGCTGGGTGGGGAGGGGGAAGTAAAACTGCAGCCTTTGCAGCTTCTTCTTTCAGAGAATTATTGTTACAACAGCTGGTTCTTGTCTTTGTTAGGCAGATTGCTGGCTAACAGCTCAGGATATAGGAGATCAATGTTTCCATGGTTGATGAGATGGCTGGGAATCTGTGTGGAGACAGCCATCATCAGACTTTGGGACTGGGACTTCGCAGTACAGGGCTTCTCTCTGAGGATCTGATTGGGGGTGGTGGTGACAGCTCACCTCCTTATAGGACTAGCTAGTTCTGCCCCCCCTTACATTCTACAGGGTGACCCAAAAAGAACCCATAAAATTTTTATTAAATCCTACAAAGGTCCAGTAAATTTCAAGAAACTTACTGGACTCAAACTTCAATCTGTGTACGATTATTCCCTGTTAACAGTTTTATTAACAGTTATAAAACAGTTTTTGTTTATAAACAAAAATTAACAGTTTTATTCAAAGATTTGTGGGTTCTGTTTTTTTTTTTTTTTTTTTTTTGGGTCACCCTGTACTTATAGGTTTGGAAATAAAAGCAACTGTTACAAAAACAGCACAAGTCTCCAGTGTGCTCTCTCTCTCATCCAAAGGAACCCCCTGAGACTTTTCAGTGCCTGGGGAAATGGGGGTAGGGGGGAGGACACACCATCAGCCTGGTCCCATCTGCTAGAGGAGCAGCTGCAGGGACCTCACTTCCCTTCTCCCTGTCACAAAGAACTCTGCGGTATACCAGGCTGCCAGTTGCTCGAAGTCTGCAGGGGTAAGGCACAAAGCTGTCAGTTGTACTGCATTGCTGTAATCTGTTTTAGGTCACCTTTATGGTTCTTTGGACAAAAAGGCAGACTGCAAAGAGGGCTTGCGTAGTGTAGTGGTTAGAGAGCAGGGAGACGGACAGGACAGACCATCCCATTCATCCATGAAACTGAATTTTATTTTTCACATTTTTATGCTGCCTCCTTCCAGTGAGCAAAGGGTGGTGTCCATGGTTCCTTCCCTCCTTTTGTCCTCACAACAACCCTTTGAGGTAGATGAGGCTGAGAAAGTGTGAGTGGCCCAAGGTCACCCAGGAAGCTTCCTGGCGGAGCAGGGATTTGAACCTGGATTTTCCAGGTCTAAGACCAACTCCTGTACCATCCTGGCTCTTCATCCTGCTATCTTTCAGGTTAATCTAGCTCACATTGATGGGGGCAAGAGGGAGCTACATGCCATCCTGGGTTCCTTGGATGAAAGATGGAACTCTGATCATGCTACCCCAGAAAAATCAGTCACACATTGTGCTACTTCGGGCAGATAGCACAGTGCTGTGCCATCCACAAAGATATGCCCTGTGCTATTCTTTAGCCATTATGTGCATCACTCATGGGGGCTGGGAGGAAGCAGAGCTGTGACTCATCCACCGGAAGCCTCATAAAAAGTCCCTTTGTTCGGTGCTGTTCTCATTTTATGCCACATCTGTCACGTTCCACTCATCCGGCTGTAGTAGGATCAGCAGCCAGCCTGTGTCACTGAACTGTACCACATATACGCATGCACACACACACACACACAAGAGCTTTGGCTCAATTAACATGTCACTCCATAATGCAGAACACAGTCCCAGTCAGTCATCAAAGTTCATTATGAGGCCAGATGCGACATTTGCAGCTGCTGGGTCCAGGAAGACAACTGGCACAGTCAGAGTTAGCAGCAGAAGGAAAAAACCAGGTTTTTACAGGCTGTTGAATAAATCAGGATGTGGGAGCTGCCTGGAATTCCCTCTCCTAATCAGTAGGGGGCACTGTGCTGTACAGGAGGGAGAAAGGGCCTGGGGTGAAGAGAAATCAAATTTCCCCTTCTCCCCACCCATATTGCAGTGTTCTTGCTGTCTGATTTCACAGTGCATTTTTGCTTCATAGAAAATTACCGAGCATGGATGATTTGCACACATGATTTGCACACATTTTTGGGTGCGTGTGTTCGGTGTGAACCTGGAAATTCCTTCTCTATATAAGTTACTCCAGTACTGTCCTATCTATGTAATTCAGTGGTTCTCACACTTTTAGCACTGGGAGCCACTTTTTAGAATGAGAATCTGTCAGGACCCACCAGAAGTGATGTCATGACCGGAAGTGACATCATCAAGTAGGAAAAATTTTAACAATAAGAACATAAGAACATAAGAACAGCCCCACTGGATCAGGCCATAGGCCCATCTAGTCCAGCTTCCTGTATCTCACAGCGGCCCACCAAATGCCCCAGGGAGCACACCAGATAACAAGAGACCTCGTCCTGGTGCTCTCCCCTACATCTGGCATTCTGACTTAACCCATTCCTAAAATCAGGAGGTTGCGCATACACATCATGGCTTGTACCCCATAATGGATTTTTCCTCCAGAAACTCATCCAATCCCCTTTTAAAGGCGTCTAGGCTAGACGCCAGCACCACATCCTGTGGCAAGGAGTTCCACAGACTGACCACGCGCTGAGTAAAGAAATATTTTCTTTTGTCTGTCCTAACCCGCCCAACACTCAATTTTAGTGGATGTCCCCTGGTTCTGGTATTATGTGAGAGTGTAAAGAGCATCTCCCTATCCACTCTGTCCATCCCCTGCATAATTTTGTATGTCTCAATCATGTCCCCCCTCAAGCATCTCTTTTCTAGGCTGAAGAGGCCCAAACGCCGTAGCCTTTCCTCATAAGGAAGGTGCCCCAGCCCCGTAATCAGCTTAGTCGCTCTCTTTTGCACCTTTTCCATTTCCACTATGTCTTTTTTGAGATGCGGCGACCAGAACTGGACACAATACTCCAGGTGTGGCCTTACCATCGATTTGTACAACGGCATTATAATATTAGCCGTTTTGTTCTCAATACCCTTCCTAATGATCCCAAGCATAGAATTGGCCTTCTTCACTGCCGCCGCACATTGGGTCGACACTTTCATCGACCTGTCCACCAGCACCCCAAGATCTCTCTCCTGATCTGTCACAGACAGCTCAGAACCCATCAGCCTATATCTAAAGTTTTGATTTTTTGCCCCAATGTGCATGACTTTACACTTACTGACATTGAAGCGCATCTGCCATTTTGCTGCCCATTCTGCCAGTCTGGAGAGATCCTTCTGGAGCTCCTCACAATCACTTCTGGTCTTTACCACTCGGAAAAGTTTGGTGTCGTCTGCAAACTTAGCCACTTCACTGCTCAACCCTGTCTCCAGGTCATTTATGAAGAGGTTGAAAAGCACCGGTCCCAGGACAGATCCTTGGGGCACACCGCTTTTCACCTCTCTCCATTGTGAAAATTGCCCATTGACACCCACTCTCTGCTTCCTGGCCTCCAACCAGTTCTCAATCCACGAGAGGACCTGTCCTCTAATTCCCTGACTGTGGAGTTTTTTCAGTAGCCTTTGGTGAGGGACCGTGTCAAATGCCTTCTGAAAGTCCAGATATATAATGTCCACGGGTTCTCCCGCATCCACATGCCTGTTGACCTTTTCAAAGAATTCTATAAGGTTGGTGAGGCAAGACTTACCCTTACAGAAGCCATGCTGACTCTCCCTCAGCAAGGCCTGTTCGTCTATGTGTTTTGAGATCCTATCTTTGATGAGGCATTCCACCATCTTACCCGGTATGGATGTTAGGCTGACCGGCCTATAGTTTCCCGGGTCCCCCCTCTTTCCCTTTTGAAAAATAGGCGTGACATTTGCTATCCTCCAATCTTCTGGTACTGTGGCCGTTTTGAGGGACAAGTTGCATACCTTAGTCAAGAGATCTGCAACTTCATTCTTCAATTCCTTAATAACCCTTGGGTGTATGCCATCAGGGCCCGGTGACTTATTGATCTTTAATTTATCAATGAGGTCTGAAACATCTTCTCTTTTAACCTCTATCTGACTTAACTCCTCGGTTAGGAGGGGCCGTTCGGGCAGCGGTATCTGCCCGAGGTCTTCTGCCGTGAAGACAGATGCAAAGAACTCATTTAATTTCTCTGCCATCTCTAAGTCTCCTTTTATCTCCCCTTTCCCTCCCTCACCATGCAGAGGGCCAACCGCTTCTCTGGCGGGTTTCCTGCTTCTAACATATTTGAAGAAGCTTTTATTATTCCCCTTAATGTTGCTGGCCATGCGTTCCTCATAGTCTCGCTTGGCCTCCCCTATCACCTTCTTACATTTCTTTTGCCACAGTTTATGTTCCTTTTTATTCTCTTCATTAGGGCAAGACTTCCATTTACGGAAGGAAGCTTCCTTGCCCTTCACAGCCTCTCTAACTTGGCTGGTTAGCCATGCGGGCACTCTCCTGGATTTAGTGGAACCCTTCTTTCTTTGCGGTATACACCTCTGCTGGGCCTCTATTACTGTTGTTTTAAGCAGCCTCCATGCACTCTGGAGAGATTGGACTCTTTTTACCCTCCCTTTCAACCTCCTTCTAACCAGCCTCCTCATTTGAGGGAAGTCCGCCCGTCGGAAGTCAAGGGTTTTTGTTAGAGATTTGCCTGGTATTCTTCCCCCAACGTGCACGTCAAAACGGATCGCAGCATGATCACTGTTCCCCAATGGCTCAGTAACGTTTACATCTCTAACCAGGTCCTGCGTACCGCACAAAATTAAATCCAGAGTCACCTGTCCTCTGGTGGGCTCCTTGACTAGCTGATCTAAGCCACAGTCATTTAGCACGTCAAGAAATCCGGTTTCCTTATCGTGACCAGAACACAAATTGACCCAGTCAATATGAGGATAATTGAAGTCCCCCATGATTACAACCCTGTCCTTCCTTGTCACCTCCCTGATCTGTTTCCTCATTTCAAGGTCCCCATCAGATTTCTGGTCTGGAGGACGATAGCACACCCCCAGTATTACATCGCTGCACAAGCCTGGTAATTTAACCCACAGAGATTCTACGGTGGAGTCGGACCCACCTTCAATCTCTACTTTGCTGGATTCTATCCCTTCCTTAACATAAAGGGCCACCCCACCTCCAACACGCCCCTGCCTGTCCCTCCTGTAGAGTTTATAGCCCGGGATTGCGGTATCCCACTGATTCTCCGCATTCCACCAGGTTTCCGTTATGCCCACTATGTCAATATTTTCCCTTGTCACCAGACATTCCAGTTCTCCCACCTTTGCTCGTAGACTTCGGGCATTCGCATAAAAGCATTTATACACGGAATGCCCCAGGATGGGCTGCTTATTCGCTCCTTTGTCCCCGCATCCTCTCATTGTGCCAAACCGTCTATCACATCCCATCTCCCTACCTTTCCCAATTTCTTCTCCTACCCTGCCTTTGTCTTGTTGTTCTCTAACCTCCCCATCCTCATCCCATAGGGATGAGGAGTCCCGAACCGGATGCCCCTCGGCTCCTGTCGGCCTTCCCCCAGGGATCAGTTTAAAAGCTGCTCTGCCACCTTTTTAATGTTATGCGCCAGCAGTCTGGTTCCATTCTGGTTCAAATGGAGCCCGTCCCTCTTGTACAGGCCCCGCTTGTCCCAAAACGTTCCCCAGTGCCTAACGAATTTAAACCCCTCCTCCCTACACCACCGTCTCATCCACGCATTGAGACCCCTGATCTCCGCCTGCCTAGCTGGCCCTGCGCGTGGAACAGGTAGCACTTCAGAGAACGCTACCTTTGAGGTCCTGGCTTTCAGCTTCCTGCCTAAAAGCCTAAATTTGGCCTCCAGGACCTCCCAGCTACACTTGCCCACGTCGTTGGTGCCGACATGCACCACAGCCGCTACCTCTCCCCCAGCACTGTCTACTAGCCTGTCTAGACGAGAAGTGATGTCCGCAACCTTCGCACCAGGCAGGCAAGTCACCATGCGGTCCTCACATCCGTCGCAAACCCCCCTCTCTATGTTTCTAATAATCGAATCCCCCACTACAAGAAGCCCCCGACCCCCCTCCCACCGAGGAGTATCCCGAGTGCGCTCGGATACGGACCCATCCCCTGGAGAAGGGATCCCCCCTAGGGGATTGTTTCCCTCCTCTCCAGGATGACGTCCTCCAGTCCCGAGACTTCCCACCCGGGCAGCCGAGGAGCTGCACGCCTGAGGTTGGGACGAAGCCTGATCGTCCCCGGAAGTCTCCCCACGGTCCTCCTCTGGCTGCCTGCGCTTCTCCAGGTCGGCCACCAAGGCTTCAAGGGAGCGGACGCGTTCCCTGAGAGCCTGGAGCTCCTTGCACCGAGGACACGCCCATGACTTATGCCCAAGAGGCATATAATCATACATGTGGCACTCGATGCAGAACACTGGATAGCCCCCACCCTGCTGCTGGCTGTCTGACTGCATAGCTTTTTTGTTGTTGTTGTTGTTGTTTTATTTAGGGGTCCTTTTAAAAACCGTACACTGGATAGCAGCCCTCTTCTCAAGGGAAGAGGAAGGGCAGTGTATGGGGCCCTGGCCTCCCCGCCCTGCTGCTGAACTCGCCCAGATGCTAAACTCTTGTGCCTTACCTGGCACTTAGTTCCCGAGGCACTGGGTTCCCAGAGGCCACACGCGTCTGCAGAGAGCCTCACGCGATGGCCGGCCTAGCTTTATACTCCTGGCTGGCTCCTCCCCCCTCCTTCCTTCCTGATTGAAAGGGGGCTGGCCTTCCCAGGTGAGTTTACAAAAGCTCAGGAAGGCAAATGGCTGCTGATGGGCGTGACCTACTCTGCAGGCTCCTGAATGGACTGCTTGGATTAGCCTAATGGGGCTCTTAATGGGTTGGGAATTGGCCCTTCCTAGGTCCTTTCCCTCCTAGTTCTGTTCTCTTAGGCTGGACTGTTTTTGTAACCTCAAACTAGTTTTTATTTGGGTTTGTTTAATTATTTATTGCTCTCTAGATCCTGTGTCCCAATTTACTGACCTGTTTAGGTTATGTTCTAACTTAGATTAGGTTTAACCTGGGTTAAGTATAGGTTTAATTTAAACAAGTAGAAAAACCTGCTTTCCACTTTATCCTCCTCCCTTCCTTCGATTAAGTGCTACCTTAGGTGCAGCTAACTTTCAACTTTGATTTAAATGCCTGACCCTTGGGCTCTTACTCACGAGTAGGACTCTGCTCCTACTCACGAGTAGGACTCTGCTCCTGCTCACGAGTAGCCCTATGTACCTCCCTTAGGTGCTAACTTTCAATTTTGATTTAAGGTTGCTTTAAAGGTAAGATTAAGGTTAGAAGACAGGGAGTTAGAAAGACAAAGCGTTAGAATGAGTACACTTACCTCCTCCTCCTGCTCCTCCTCCTCTCCTTCTCCAAAACTCAGAGGTCTCCTTGCCTTCTCCTCGCCCAGATGCTAAACTCTTGTGCCTTACCTGGCACTTAGTTCCCAGAGGCACTTGGTTCCCAGAGGCCACACGCGTCTGCAACAATCCTAGGCTGCAATCCTATCCAAATTTACCTAGGAGTAAGTCCCACTGACTATCATTGTTAAAAGCATATACATAGTAGCCTGTTCAAAGTACAGATCTGTAACACTTCCCCAAATGCAGTCACATACCATGGCAGCATCAAGTCTAATATATTAAAAATAAAGTACTGAAACGAATGGGGACCCAACTGAAATTGGCTCGCGACCCACCTCGTGGGTCCCGACCCACAGTTTGAGAAACACAGATATAATCTAATGTCCTGCAAGCTGACAGGACTTTTCAGTTTTGTTTTTAAAAATTTTTTGGAAAAATCTGTTTCTTTAGATTTACAAACACACATATTCCTGCACACCTAGGAAGTCTCCCCCTGCTCCAAATACTGCATACAGAAACCACTACTTCATTTTTTTTATACAGTCCCTCCATTCTGCTTCCAAATGCTTCTACGCATTCAACTGCCTGAGTTCATCATTAGTATATAGAAGTGGGGCCCTTCTAACAAAATGTTGCAGAGCACCTCCAGCCCCTAAGAGGCATTGTGGCACCACTTCAGGGTTCTAAGCCAACCTGCAATGGGGGTCTTGTAGTCCTGTTCAGGCCTGGTCATGGGAGGGGCATTTCAGGAAGGAGAAAAACAAAGGACAACTTTGTTCTTTCTCCACTCCCTTAATGACTTCCCCTGCTGTACTATATATTGTTTGGAATTCTGAAATTGAATCCAGAACCTGAGTTTTTTATGACTATACAGCAGCAATGTGGGGAGTGGTTCTAGAAAGTGGGAGAGGAAAAGATGTTTCCATTCCTTCTTCTGGCAATATCCCTGGATGGTGTAAGAGGAGTGTTTTTAACCTCATACTCATAGCACACATATTCCCCCATCCCAATTTATATTTTCTATAAACAGTTAGGTGCTTGAGCAGGGCAAATCCCCCTCCATCCTCTTCTCAATACTGTCCTCCCCATGTATAGAAAAAAACCCTAGGTGATTTTTGTCCTGTTTAGCCTCCAGACTACTAGGCACTCAACCACTCTTGTTCACTATTGCAAGGCAATGATAGAACCAATTTACAATTCTACTAGATCGGACTGGTCTATTTTCCAATCTGATTTTTATTCCCAACAGCAGCTTGGCCCTCAGAGATCTCTTGTCCATTCAGTTATCATGGCTAATACAGGTACAAGTATTGCTCAGGACAGCCTTGCCCTTGTCATGTTTATACTGTGTGTGTCTCCTCCTTTCCCCTGACTACAATGAATGTACATCATGTTTTGCTTATGTCCAGCATGGACTCCTCCATGTTGTTCCCAGAGAACTGCATCCAGTATCTCAAAGATGCTGGAGATTCCATTAGTTAAGGCTCTTTACTGTGATTAGGGAATATTAGGTAGGGGTGGATTAGGGGAGTGCAAAAAACTGCCTTGCTGCCAGCATTATGGCAAGAGGACATATCCCTCCACTTCAGCAAACAACATTACTGGCTTGCTGGGAACATAGTTTTAAGATCTTTATGAAAAGGCATGCAGCCCAATCCTATACATGTTTACTCAGGACTCAGTTCCACTAAATGCAATGAAAGTTACTCCCAGGTGAGTGTGCAATCACTACGGCCTTAGAAATTATTCTCCCCTAGTAAGCCTCTCCTTAGCTATTGGCTCCTTTAACTGGTGTGATGTCACAGAATGGTCTAACTTCAGAGGTGGGAGAGAAGGTATCGCACTCACTCTAGCCACTGAAAGCAAAGTAGAAAAAGCTGGAATGGGTACAGCCTCAGGTAGTATAGCATGCTATTCGTAGAAAAACAAAAGACAGAAAGATGGTCTATGTTTCATATACTTTAATTAACCATTAGGCTATTTTATTTTCCCTAGTAGGCAATAAAAAAGCCTAGACTGGCAGCAAAATTCAAATCCTCCTTAATGCCACAAAATGTTTGACAATATATAATGGTTGCAACAGATGCATTTATAAGGGTTGGGGGCAACCCTTTCTTTTGCAGTAATTGCCAAAATATCCTGAGTTCCACCAATGGCAGTCAGATACGAAGACTAAATAAAGGAATTCAAAAGTATAACCTTTGCACAAGTATTTTCTGCACACATGAGTTTTCTTTGGTTTAGAATTTAGATTCCAAAGTTGGGGCATAGGGAACAACCAGCCTTACACACATTAACATTTATCACTGCTGTTTTTAAACACACAAGAAGGACAGACGCAGGCAGTAATCTTGGGTTTTATTAGAAGCTGAGGGTCTCAGTAGCAGAGTGTCTGAATAAGAGTTAGGCAAGGCACCAAACTGAGCCCTCATGATACAGCGAGCAAGGTAAGAGCTGGGGAAAACACACGTGATTCCACAGTTACACGGTACTGAAACCTAGGTTCCCATAGAGTGATTGCAGCCATATTAAGTTTGCCCCATTTAGCGATGTGAGCAGCAGGTTTCACTCATGGTTTGGGGCAGAGACAAAAGCAACACAGTGGAGCTGGGCTGCCTGCAGCTCAGATAGGGAAGCTCAGGCATGGCTCATAACAGCCTGAAACATAGAGGAAGATGAGCAGGCAGCAGAGACAAGGAATGTGATGTTTTTTCTTCTAGGGTGCATCCAATCCAAATGGGGGCAAGGGGGTGTGTGGAGAGGATACCCACAGCCAATTGTCATTGCTTGGACATCCACTCTGCAAAGATTTCAAGGACTGAGTTACACATGCAGATGACCCCTGAGGTGCACAGTTTCTGTTCCAAACTGCTGCTTGGAGGTCAACTTATTCACATGCTCTCCCATATGAAAATTCCTTGCATGCATACGGGAGAAAGCTAGGCCAAACCTAGCTAAGGTCAGTTTTCCCCCAGAAGTTATCTACAAACCTTCATTCAAGACCTCCTCCCTTGACCCACTTAAGACTTTAATAGTACAAGTCACTGTAACCTTTCTGATTTTATTTTCCAGCTCTCAGAAGCCTATGATTGTGCCCCCGCTTTCCTTCACCTAGCTATGGGGTGAGTGATATGATTGTTAAAAAAGACATAAGGCACATCCAGATGTTGACTTTAAGAGGGAGGGATAAATCTGTGACCAGTATACATCAGCTTCTGCACTGCACACCTACTGGAACGTCCATCTCACAATGGTAACCCACTTGTCCACAATGCAACAAACCCAGGCAGTGGGGCTTATGCAGGAGACTGTGTGACTGGCTTCCTATATTTCTAGTTTGGTGCTGTAAACACATACACTCCTTAAAAAGTGAGAGCGAGATCTTGTTGGAAAAGGCAGGGCCTTGGAACAACGGAAGAGGAAAGCATTTGTTTTTTGCCAAACAAATCTTACTTGGGTACAACAACCAGGATGTATGGCACAAAAAGAGAAAGATACAAATTGGCATGGAAACATGAACATTAACACACACACACACACACACACGCACGCACGCACGGGACTTGGTGTGGCTCCACTTATATGGAATCAAGCAAGGGCTGAGTTCATGCCAGTCACTAATTTTTGTTATAAAAATCAATCAGTGCTGCAAAACTGCCTCCCTCCCATGAAAGTAATTTTACACAGTGGTAGTAGAATCTTGGGAGGAGCCAACAGAAATCCATCACCCTACATAGGCTCTAAATCTCAACTGTTCCAAGTCTTTCTGGCAAAGAACCTGGTATACCCAACCTAGAAAGAACAGGCCTCAAATGCCACCTTCATCCAAGCTACATACTTGTTGCATCTCTACTGACTCCAGAAGCAGATATTTTCTCGAATCCTCAGAGAGAGCACACTTTTAGGAGGTATGAAGTAGCTGGGAGGGTCCAGGCAACGAAACAAGAACGGAAATCAACGGCAGGAAAGGTAGTTATGGAATCATACTGGATGTAACAGGGATGGGTGAAACAGGACCATGCCTTACAGGTGATGGGGAGAGCCAGGATACTCTTAAGATACACACTGGGGTGTCACTGGGACATGAGAGCACAACAGGGTGATAAAATGCAGCGCTTTTGAGGATTCTTAGCCAACATGCATCAGTTCAGTCCACAAAAGGTCTGGCAATTCTGGAAAGGCTCTGGATGGGGAAGGTCTCTATATACCCATATAACATACAAACAAGGATCATGGGTGTTCATGCTCAGGAAAGACTCCCCACCCCCACCCATCTCCCAAATCTTCAGCACTTAGTTCATTCGTCTTGGCTTCTTCTGGTTTATCTGCTGGCAAAACAAAAGCAAAAAAAGAGATCAAGGTCATCAACCCTGAGAATATAGATGAAAACAGTCACACTTTCCCCCCACAGTATAGAAACAGAGAGGAGGAAGAGGGAGGACAGAAAAAAAAAATCTGCAGTTCCAAGAACCCCATCTTTGATTTGGATAATCAAGGAGGATGTGTTCAAAATAACCTCTGTCATGCAGATGGCCCTTCCTCCTTCAACAGTATTGGACTCCGAGTTCCCTCTGTTTCACTAGGGGGGCATTTGGTGGGCCACTGTGAGATACTGGAAGCTGGACTAGATGGGCCTATGGCCAGATAAAGTGGGGCTGTTCTTACTAGTATGTGGTTAACAAGGCCATAGCTTAGTGCAGCAGTCACCAAACTCACAACTGCTGCGCATAGGAAAAGCAGTTCCCGTTCAGACCAATTGTTATTGTTTCGGTGTGATGCTTGAAAGAAATTCATCCGACTGCAATGCAACACTCTAGCAGCTGCGTCTGTAGCCCACTGCCCCAGCAGGCTTTGTACCTGCATTTCCAGGCAGACGTGACTGCCCAGAGTGTCGCGTTGCAGAAATCAGGTGGGCTTCATGTGAGCATTGTACCGGAATGGTAAGTGCAGCTCACAGTGGGAAGGTCTTCAGTGTTGCACCAGATGTGACCTGCGGGCCACAGTTTGGAGAATGCTGGCTTAGTGGAGCAGCACAAACTTGAAATGCAGAAGGCTCCAGATTCAGTCTCTGGTATCCTCAGTTGAAAGGATCTGACAACAGGTGCTCAGAAAGACTGAGCATCCGTAAACCAGTGTACTGAAGAATTGGATCAGTGGTCTAACCAGGTAGACAGCAGCTTGATCTGTTCACAAACTGGTACACACCTGACAATGCAGGAGCAAGCTGATGGGGGAACTAGAGTGAGTGAAAGCTTTGATAAAAGGACAAGCCCTTTGCTTAAACTATTCCAGTGATCCTTGTAATATACCTGTAAGGTTGCATTATTAACCCTGTGGTATACAGTACAGGAGGCTCCTTAAAGGTTGTTTGGAAGCAGCAACTTGGGACCCTTGTCCTTTGAAATGGGGCTTTAAAGGTCTACAGTGCAATTCCCCTGTGTTCAGTGGGGCTCACCCCAGGTATGAGTGCAAAGGACTGCAGCCTTACCTAGACTATCTGCAGCTAACACGCTTTTATTGGCTGCTTTATAATCTTGCTCATCCTCGTTGGCTGAAATGGTTTGACTATTATTATTTTCCCTCTCCTTGAGAACTCCTGCACTGGAAGCAGCTTAAGAATTTGCTAATGAACGAGATGGGGAGATAGACAACCATAAGGAACAGTCACAAGAGACTCTGTGAAAAAGGTAAGACTTGCAGGCTGCTTCTGGGTGCATTGGGGCCATGTGGAGGAGAGGAGGCTTGACTTCCCATCCTGTTCTTGCAATGTTCCCCCACGACAGCTAATTGTCCACGACCAGGGAACCAGTCAAGTCTCACCCTCCCACCCTAGCCAAGAATTCAGTAACTCTGCCTAGTACCTGAGAGATGCTAACGCCAGTGAGCTTTTCAACTGTGTCAGGCAGCCTATTCATGATTTCCAGCACCTCCCCTGTTATCTTGGCAGCCCCCACGTCTCCTGCCCCACTTGATACCATGGTGATCTTCTTCGTGGAGGTCAATGGCTTGCTGATCTCTTCAGCCATCTGTGCAGGGAGGAAAAAGCAAAACACATTAACTGGGAATTTTTTATATACTCACATTTTGCAGAACATACATAAATATTGTCAAACCCTTGGTCCCTCTGAGTTTTGATTTCACTGGCTGGTAGCAGCTCCCCAGAGTTTCAAAGAGGACCTTTCCCAACCCTAGATGCCAAGGACTGAATCTGGCACCTTTGGCAGGCAAAACATGTGTTCTGCTGCTGAGTTATGGCCCATCTCCAAAGAATGTGTTACTTGGCAAGAGAATAAATCCTTCTGTGTTTCCAAGGAAAGCGAAGGCAAAAATATAAGGGATGCGGTGTTTAGTTGATTGAACGAATGCTCACTAGCTCCCTCCCTCCCTTACACACTTTTAAGACTGCAAATGGCAACAGCTTAGAAGAGACACGTCCTCCTATGTAAGAAAGCACAGGGAATGCCTCTTTTCAAATTCTGCCTGCTGCAACAGAGGCATGTATAATCTGAAAACAATACATTTTTCTTTAGAAATTTTTTCACATCCAATTTTATGCAGACTTAATAACTAATCTGTCATCAAAAACTCACACAATTTACCAACAAAGATTTCTTTAATCAGGTGACAACGCTATCATAAAAGAAAGTTGCTAGTCATGGTGGATCATGTGGATTTTAAAACACCTCCAAGCAGAATTTGAAAACCTTCCTTATTCAGCTAGGTGGGGCTTCTGTGCCTTTCCACATTGTCTAGGGTTATTTTTACCTAAGTATTGAGCTGCTTTTTCACTCTCCACTCACACCAAATGTACCCTTTGTGCCACCAGATTACCTTTTGTGTTGAAATACTGAGTTCTGAATTAAGGACACCAATCTGTATCACATTAGCAAAAATGTGCATAAGTTTAGGCAGCTTATTTTGAAAGCAGAATTCTTGTTTACATAGTGGAAAATTAGGGTGGGGGTATTTTTGGCACAGAATTTTCAGTTCAGTGCAAAAATATATTTCTTGAAGCATGAAGTCTGTCACTGATTGCAAACAGCTACAGTTCTCAGATGTGCAAGAAAGAGTGGGCAAAAGAAAACAAAGTCTGTTCTGGTCTGATGCCTGCTAGTTGCTGCTGCCACCAAAACCTTGGGCTGATTTGGTTTATATTTTTAAAATAGGTTTGGTCCTGCATGCAGAGGGACAGCTCAGGCAAACCACCTCTCCAGGGACAAGCAAGACTGTGCATGTATCATAAACTTACGCATCCATTACTGCAGAAGGCCGGTCAGGCAATAAAACTATCATTGGGCAGCCCAAACCTGAGCTGCCCAGAGCGTGGGGCTGCCAGGGTTGCGAAACGGCTGCCTCAACATCCAACACACCCTGTGCAGCCGCCGCCACCTCCTTGGGAGAAGCGGACGTTTGTCCCCTTCCCCCAAGTAAAGGAAGTAGACCCACAATGGGGCTACTGGATTCTACGTCAGCTCTGGAGCTGCCACAAAATCAGAAAGTTCTGTGTCAGATCGTGCAGCCCAACACAGGGCCCAGGAACTGGGGGAGCTCCACTGGTCCTGTCCCCCTCCCTCCCCACCTTCCCCCTGCCTCCCCACTCCCTGGAACACTTCCTCCCCGCCTCCCCCCACACCCCAACTCACCTCATCGCCGCCTGGCGGTCTGGGCAATAGCCAAGCATGTTTGCGACAGTGCACGCTGGCAGTACACCAGTGCGCAGAGCTCAGGATTGGGCTCCAAGTTGGCCCACAGCCAGGACAAAATAGCACAGTGGGAGCCTGCTTACCTCTGGAATCTTCTCCAGAAGCATATCCACCATGGCCGCCTCTTGGTACTGCTGGAAGGCCTCTGCCTTCTTGGCCATCTGCTCAGCATCAGCCCGGGCCTTTGCCTCAATCGCATAGGCTTGAGCCTCACCCTTCATCTAAGGAGAGAAGGAAGGGGATAAAAATGGAGCCACATTTGCAGTTTGTTCCTCTGTCTCCTCCCCCCCAGCATTCTGCTCCCACATCCCAGGTACAGGGAGACCACTCACCCTGATTGACTCAGCCTCAGCCTCGGCCTGCATGATCATCTGTGACCTGTCAGAAGAGAAAAGGAGGAGGGCAATTCTACCTGTGCCCAGCAGCCAAAGATGGCTTTGAAGCTCTACTTCCCAACTTTGTGCCTCTCAAAACAGAAGGACAAACAAGAAATGAAGGGCTAAAGGAAGCTGATGCTGCTCATGGCTCATAAAACCTGGCCTGGACAGCGCTCAAATTCCAGAGAGCCCCTCCCTCTCTTGCCTTTGGTGATAGCTTTCTTAGCTGCTCTTTGAGAAGTTATGGGAGATTTGGATAATTTGGGACAAATTAGGAGCAGGAATAGAGGAATTAAGGCCCCCCCCCCACCTTTACTCTCATAATTTGAGCACCCGGCATAGAAAACAGTGTGATTATGAGAGATCACAACTAATCTGTGCAATATTCAAGGATCCAACTTGCAACACCTCTCTTGGGCCATATCTTTCTGGGATACTGTGAGCAAGTCTCTGGGAACCAGAGAGGGAAAAGGAACTAAAAGGAGTGGCG
Source organism: Tiliqua scincoides (assembly GCF_035046505.1). Lineage (NCBI taxonomy): Eukaryota > Metazoa > Chordata > Lepidosauria > Squamata > Scincidae > Tiliqua > Tiliqua scincoides. The sequence continues at coordinate 253,549,924 of NC_089822.1, forward strand.
GAGAGGGGGAGCCAAGACCCGAACAGGAGGGGGTGGGGAATGCTAATCCATGGAGGCAATCCTTGACCTCGATCCCCTCATCAAGGTGCCTTAAGGGACAGGTCAGAAATGGTGAGGGAGACCTTACAGTATCAGACCAGCAAGGCTCCAAAGCTTGTACACCCGAATAGAAGGTTATGGGGTGAAAACTGTTTCTGGATTGTACTACTTTACACTGCAGGTGCATGTCTGAACACACCTTGTGTAAGACAAAACGAAAACACCATGAGCACAGAAAACCAGGTATTCGAGAGAAGAGTTCTAGCTTAACCGCTTTCCTGATATGCTTGCTCTGTGCATGGGTGGGAGTTCAAACATGCAACTTCTTTTTCTCCCTGGAATTGGAAATGGTACAGTTGGCCCAAACCAGCCCTGAGAGATGAACCAACAGAGGGGAATCCTCATCCTCCCTGCTTGCTGGGCTGTACCATCTCAAGAGTGCAGGAGGGGGACTGACTTTTTGAACATGCCCATACACAAGACACATCCTGTTGATACATTGGGAAGGCCAACCTTTCCCCTGACATGCTAATTATGTTGTGTGCGCAAGGAGTTTTAACGTAAGGGGCTGCTGAACTGTTACATCCCCCACCTTCTTAGTACAGCCAGGTAAGAGATGCAAGGGAGGGCACCAGGATGCAGGACTCTTGTTGTCTTGTGTGCTCCCTGAGGCATTTGGTGGGCCGCTGTGAGATACAGGAAGCTGGGCTAGATGGGCCTATGGCCTGATCCAGCGGGGCTGTTCTTATGTTCTTATCCCACGGGCTTCTGCTTCTCCATTTTAGCACTGACACAGTGGGACAAAACACCCACAGCCTTTACAAAGAATGGATGCAGAAAAGGTGTGGGAGCCCGCTCGTACCTTTCAGCTGCAGCCAACTTCTCCAGCCGGTAGTGCTCTGCTTCAGCAGGCTTCTTGACCTTGGCCTCCAGCTCCCGCTCTTTGCGAACGATCTCCTGTTCTTGGATCTGAATCTGCTGGGCTCGTTCCACGACCAGCACCTGCATCTTCTGCTCCTCAATCTTCTGTTTTGTCTTGGCCACCTATGGTGTGTGGAGAAGGACATGGGGAGAGGGAGGCAAGATAGTTAATTGTTCAGCTGAGTGGCGAGAACACAAGAACAGCCCTTTGGTTCAGACCAGCGGTCTCCAAACTGACGCAAACCAGAGATCATTGCATGCTAAAAATAGGCTCCCCAGCACAACCAGAGCTCCTCCAGGGAGCCTCTCATCTTTGTGCCTGATCTCCCCCAAACCTTATGCTGGTAGGCCACGTCTGCCCAGAAATCCAGGCGCAAAGCCTCCTGGGGTGACAGAAAGCAGAAACAGCTGGCTGGTGCGAGGTTTGGGGAAAATCAGGCATGAAGATGAGAGGTTCCTCAGCAGAATGGTTAGCTCCAGATCCAGCCTGTGGGCCGTAGTTTGGAGAGCCCTGGTCCAGATCAAAGATTTAGTTCAGGGGTGTCAAATAGCTTTCATGGTGCCTGCTGGGGGTCAGAAGTGATATCACTAAACAGGAAGTGATGTCATTATGCAGATGATGGTCAGAAGTAAGCATTTTGTTCTAAAACACAAACTCATCAGCTGCAAATGGCAGAAGAGAAAATGTGCAAATCTGGACATAAGTGTGCAGAAGTGGTGTATGAGCACCACTGATTACCAAAGCAAGAATTGGCACAGAAGGCAAAAGGGCATTGAGGAACTCCTGCCTGATATTGCAAAGGTTATACACAGAGCCAGACAGGTAAACACACAACACCTGCCCTTCCTTCCTCCAAAGAGCTCAAGGTTTCCCCCACTTTATCCACACAACAACCCTGTGAGGCAGGTAAGTCTGAAACATACTGACATGGTCACCCACTAATTCCAGAACCAAGTGGGGGACATGAGTCCAGTACACCAAACTGCCATCTGTATCACAGTGGCTTCCCTCTAGGACAGGGGTGTCAAACCTTTTTCATACAGAGGGCTGAACAGCATTCATGAGACCTGCTGAGGGCCAGAAGTGATGTCATTAAGCAGGTCATGACCAGAAATAAGCACTTTTTCTCACTCATTTGCTGCAAAAGATTAGAGAAAACAAGCAAATCTTGATCATATTTTCAAGATATGGAAGAGCCCAATTATCATGTGGGCTGCCCTGTTAGTAGTGACAGCTCAGCAGCTGGTGGTGGTGCATTCTCTTTGAGAACGTCAAAGAGAGAGCTTCCGAGGGCCACATCTGGCCCCTGGGCCTTATGACATGACAAACATGACACCACTGCTCTAGGAAAAAGCGCACAACCAACATAGGGGGCAATCCTAACCAATAGCTGTGCCAGTGGGGCATGTGCTGCATCCTGCAGTTGGGGGGCAGTCATGGAGGCCTCCTCAAGGTAGGGCAATGTTTGTTCCATTTCTCGGAGTTGCATTGCCCTTATGTCAGTGCTGGAAAATTGGTTAGGATTACAGCCACAGACCTCCACAGGTGGAATCTGTCAGTGCAAATCTTTCATTGTGACAATTTATGGGCAAGCTGCCTATTATTCCCTATGCTGAATTGCCTCCTACGGAAGCATTTTGTGACATGTGATGCTGCCCTTAAAGCCAAACCAATTTTTTTTTAATCCACTTATAGTTGTTTAGGTTTTTCTGGACTTCCAGGTTCTAAATTGTGAAATGCAGCCACCAGGAGCACTTTTTTTTATATATGCTTGAGTTGACAAATATATATCTCCCCCTGCTTGCCCAACAGCATCCAGGTTAAAAGTGCCTCACCTGAAGCTGATAAGCCAGGTCGGACTCTGCCTTCCTCGTGTTCACCTCAATGTCATAGGTAGCCTTCTTCAGCTCATAGTCCCGCTGGGCCTTGGCCATTTCAATTTCGTTCAAATACTGTGCAGACAACTTCTCTTGCTTGGCCTTTGCTTCCTGCGGATGAGATGAGAGCTCAGCACAGAGTGCAAGCTTTGCATATTAAAATGTCAATCAGGTTCAACAACTGATTAAAAAAGGGGCATCTCAGCTGGCAGAGCTGAAAAAGCCTTCAGTCAAGCCTCTTGGAAGGCCACCGTTAATTCAAGAAGACAAGACTGGACTAGGTGACCCCAGTGGTCAGACACAGAAGAGATGGTCCTAAGCAGTCCAGGACCAGATTGTCAAGCCTGCAGTCATATGAGACTACCTAAGCCCTCAAAGACCCTGCTTTGTCCATTCCTATAACAAGGAAGCAACAGTACAATCCTATGCATGTCTATGCAGTAGAAAGGACCCACTGAATTCAATGGTATTTATTCTGGAGTAAGGGTCTATCTATAGCAGGGGCATCCAAACTTTTTGGCAGAAGGGCCACATCAACTCTCTGACACTGTGTCGGAGGCCGGGGAAAAAAATAATTAATTTTTCTATTAATTTTATTTATTAATTTTAATAAATAGGCCATTTAGTTATTTGATTTTTCTCTGTAAACCGCTTTGTGAACTTTTAGTTGAAAAGAGGTATATAAATACTGTTATTAATATTATTATTATTTACATTTCAAATTTGAATACATTTACATAAATGAATATATTAGAGATGGAACTTATATGAATGAATGAAGGTCTTGCAATAGCTCAAGGCTTATAAAAGGCCTTGCACAAAGCAAGGCCAGCCTTTCTTTTGCTGCCACTGCTGCATCGCAGATGTGAAACAGCAAGCAGTGGAGGAAGCCCTCATCCCACAGCTCACGTGAGAGGTTGAACAGTTGGTCATCACGCTGAGAGCAGTTGCATCAGGCCAGCACGGGCTCCAGCAAGCGGAGGGCCAGAGGAGGGCCAGAGGCTCATTGGAGACTGGGGACTCCCTGAGGGCCAGAATGGGAGTCCTTGAGGGCCGCAAGTGGCCCCAGGGCTGGGGTTTGGGCACCCCTGATCTATAGTATTGGAGTTTAAGACCCTGAATAAGCAGACCCTGAATAAGCAGACCCTGAATAAGCAGAGGGGCTTCACTTAGCCTTAGGCTCTGGTCTCTAACATTCCAAAGCTCACCTTGATGCCAGCATCTCTCTTGGCTTCTGCTTCTCCAATCCTGGCATCTTTCTGCACCTGAGCAGTTCGGGCTTTCCCCAGAGAATGAAGATAATCCTGCAGTGGTCAAGAGAGGGAAGATGTGGTAAGAGGTACACGTTCACAAAAGCAAAAAACAACCCAAAATTGGACACCAGGAAGAGCCAAATTCTGCTGGTTCTGGTAGGCCATCTGCAGTTTTTTCTCCCAGATTCTAATGCCACTGGGATTACTGTAATGTGCTCTATATGGGGGAACCCTTGAAGATGCTCCAGAAGCTGCAGCCACCATGCAAATTGTGTGGCTCATCACCTTCTGACACCCAGTTGGATGTCTGCGCTGTCTTTGGAACATGGATTCAGATTCCACAAAAGCACAGGTAACTTCACATGTTTCAATAATACCGAAGTTGTAGGTAGCGGTGCCGGGTCCATCCCCCCCTGCAACCCCTCAATTCCCAAAGCCACAGTTTGGCCAATACCATCTTAGCATCAAAATGACCCAAAGTCTTGACCAGGAAACCTTCACGTTCTCCAGGGCATTCCATCAAGCTGGGCAAAGGGTGGGGAGCTGAGTATGGTGAGACAGCTCCTGGAGCTTGCAGTTTATAACAGTTCCAGACAGAGTCCTGGAGATGTTACGTAGATACAATCTGATAAGTCTCACTAGGAGCCAGCAGATGATCTCCAGAAGCATCCAAAGATACTGGAATAAAGATACGTTATTGGCCATTCACAGTAGCATAGCTACAAGGGGCAGTGGCGCATCAAGTATTGTGGGCACCACAATGCTTTATGTAAGCAGCCCCTCCCACATTGCCATCACTGCCCAAAATGGCTCCAACAGCAAGTGGGAGGGGCGGTTACACAGCGCATTGCTGTGCCTGCAATACTTGCTGGGCCCCGAATAGCTACGCTACTGGCTGTCCACATTTAGGAAATGTAAAACTAATTTTACTGTTACTCAATTCTGTCTGCAGCACTAAGCGAAACACACAGGCCCCTTGTAAGGCAGAGAAAAGAAACCAGGTGTATGGCAGTTCCAGTGGTCTTGCAGGCAGCGTCTGGCACCTATTGGGTGCCAGACCTCATCCCTGCATATCCCACCCCCTCCCTGTGCGGCACTCTTATTTTCCAATAGAGGAAAAACATGAAACCACGAAAATTATACTGTTTGTTTAGTGTGATTTAGCCCAGCTCAGCATTTGGAATTTCTAGGGCAAAATTTAAACTCCTTGGCTCCAGCCTTCCGACATGGAACGCTGCACAGAATGCTGAATAAAGGGACACTAACCTTGAGGCAAGATCAGGACAAGTTGGTTGAACACTGGGGATCCAAAACAGGCCTAGGTCCCAAAAAGGAGATCTTTGTGGAGGGTCTAAGCTGCTTCGAGGCAGGGAATTAAGTCTTGAAAGCTCTGAATCAATTAACGAGGGCAATCAAACTAATCACAGTTTAAAACTTGAGCTCCGATTAAGCGTCAACAAACCAAGACTCTCCGAAGGACAGTGATCTGCAGGCACCACAGGAAAGCAGGATTCTTGACCATCCTTCATATTTGATCATAAAATCAATATAAAGGCAGACTTTCCTTCTAGCTCCTACTCAAGGTTACAGAATATTTTGCATTTCAATGTACAACCCTGATGGTTTTCCACCCAGTGATAAAAATTACGGACAACTGAAGTTGATGAGTGAAATAAATAGCAACGCGTATAAATACTGATGAGCTTGAACTGGTTTATATTTCAAAGGCATCTTGACCATGGCATGTTACATCAATTAAAAACATTGCACATTGGTTTTTATTGATTTATAAATAAACATAAGGGGAAAAAAAGAATGTTCCACATTCCCAAACTGCTTGAAAAGGAAAACATCAAAAACAGTGGTTCCTCCGAACCATGAGCAGCAGCTCCTGTTTATTGGAAGTTGTTACTTTAAGTGCCCACTACCATCAAGACTGTCAAAATGGCATTGTCACTGACAGTGGCAATCACTCACTGCCTTAGAACATTTATTTAGGGCACAATTCTAATCTCTTATGTCAGTGCTTTCCAGCACTGGCATAGCGGTGCTAATGGGACGTGTGCTGCATCCTGCAGTTGGGTGTCACTCAAGAAGGCCTCCTCAAAGTAAGGGAATGTTTGTTCCCTTACCTCGGAGCTGCACTGCCCTTATGTCAGTGCTGGAGAGCACTGACATGAGGGGTTAGGATTGAGCCCTTAATTAATTCATTAACTAAAATAAATTGACTGTAAACAGGGATGACAACCAATTAAACGAACCTTAATAGCTAGATTTTAAATCAATTAACCATGAAAACAAGAATCCTGAGGTCACAGTTGGCTCATCCATGAGGCTGACTGAGATGGTTGCCTCAGGCAGCAGATGGGAGATAAGCGCCCACCTCCCATTTATTCACTCCTCTTCCTCTTCTCACTTTCTGATTCAGAAATGAAAAAGGGGCTGAGGTGTGGAGGAGAGGAATGTGGTGGGCTACAATGATGTAGATGCTCCAGTCCATGACCCACTTCTTCTCCACATGTCCTGTTTCACTCCACCCCCTCTTCCTTTTCCAGTTCAGAGTCAGAGGAGCAGAGGCTGGCCCATCTCCAAGTAAGGTGGGGGCAGCATTTGGCACATTGCCTCAAGTACCAGTGTCTGGACTCTGCCCTCTCTGAAGTAAAAGTATAGATCCTTGGGTTTTAGACAATGCATGAGAGCACAACAGTGGCACTTCTTCCTCTAGGAGGGAAAGAACCATTGCCTTGTTTGAGATGGTGGTTGCGTCATTTGCACTTGTTATGATCAGTTGCATGAAGGCTTCATTTTTTAAAAATGCTGAATTTTTTTTTAGTCAGTTGTATTTTCTTAAAAATCAGTTAATCTAACCCAGGGGTGTCTAAAGTTTATGGCTGGAAGGCCACATCATCTCTCTGACACTGTGTTGGGGGCCAGGGAAAAAAAAGAATCCATTTACATTTAAAATTTGAATAAATTTGCATAAGTTTACATAAATGAATATATTAAAGATGAACTTATATGAATGAATGAATGAAGGTCTTGCAATAGCTCAAGGCCTATAAAAGGCCTTGCACAAAGCAAGGCTGGCCTTTCCTTTGCTGCCTCTGCTGCATCACAGACGTGAAACAGCAAGCAGTGGAGGGAGCCCTCATCCCACAGCTCACGCGAGAGGGCAAACAGTTGCCCTCACGCTGAGAGCAGTTGCTCGGGCCAGTGTGGGCTCCAACAAATCTCCAGAGGGCCAGAGGCTCATTGGAGACTGGGGGCTCCCTGAGGGCCGCATTGAGAAGCCTCGAGGGCTGCATGTGGCCCCAGGGCCGGGGTTTAGGCACCCCTGATCTAACCAAATGACTAAATATTGCAGCCCTAGTTTAAAAAACAAGCACACAATAGCTGTGACAGACCCGGAAGGGAATGAAATCTAGCCACCTCACCTGGTCGTCATGGATGTCTTTGAGGGTATAGCTGACCACACTGATCCCCATATTGACCAGGTCAGAAGAGGCTACTTTGAAGACTTGCTCTGAGAATTTCTGCCGATCCTTGTAGATTTCCTGTAGAGCAAAGAGAGACAACAGAGTGTTTCAGGAAGGAGAAAAAAAAATCGTTTCCATCAGATAATTATCTTAATAATCATCTGAATCCAAATTATGCTAAGAAATGGCATCTAGGATTCCTTCTCACCCTCACAAGATGTTCCCCAGAGGAGGTTGACTCCATTTTGCTCAAAAAGGTACTAAAGAAACAGTTTCCATCTCCACAGCTGCCAAAGTTGTGGAGATACACCACATATTTTCAGCAGGGGGCAGCATCATGCACAGATTTGCAATCACCAAAAATCAATTCTTTCCAGCAGGGGACTGCAAAGATACATACATAAACATAGGCAGCCTCACCTCTACAGTCATATGGGCCATGATGGCTCTCTGATGGCCCTCCAATGTCTCCAGGGCGATTTGAGCAATCTCTGGTTCTGACTTGCCCAGGAACATCTGACAAGCAGCAGCTAGCATTTCCTTGTTCTGACCCTGGATTTTCACCTATGTTGGAGAAGAAGCAAAGAAAGATGCCCTTAGTTCCCTACCAAATCATATAGTCATCTGAATTTCAGGAATGTTTCCCCATTAAGAGGGATTTTTTTTTTCTTGCTCCCTGGGCAACCAATGCAGGAGATGGTTGCCATGGCAAAGGGCACCTTAATTTTCTGGTCCTCTGGTCACAAGTTGATGCAAATAGTATTCAGCAACACTGTGGTGTGATAGGAAAGGGGAGGGAGAGGGTCAACAGAAATATTATTTTGTAACTGGAACAGGAGGAACAAGAGAACAGAGCTGGGATGGATACTATTTCTGGAAGCAAAGGGCTGGGATGACCAATCTATGGTCAGTATCACCTGGGGGAAGTGGGAAGATAAATAGGTCAGTTGCAGCTGTACCATTACAAGAACCAAAATGCATCCATCTGACTTTCTACAGACCTGCTCTCTTCCCTGGGATGTTTCCCATGACAACCTTCAGTGTACTGCTGGGAACCTGTTACCTGGGCAATGCCAGTGACTGAGATGGGGACACCATGCCGGGTATAAACCTTCTCACTCTTCACATTCAGGGTCAGAGTATTCAGTGAGATCCTGAGGAGAGTAAAAGAGGGTAATGAAGAGTTAATGAAGACCAAGACACCTTCACTCCAATGCATAAATCTCAGTTGCCCCTGATGAGCTAAACACATCACCATCTTTGTGTCCCCAACTAGCACCCACCCAAACCTTTGCAGATGTGATATTCTAAATTCTTCTGAAATGGCCTGCACTCATGTCTCACAGGTCCTACAAAGCTAGTAATGGTGTAATCCAGGGGTCCCCAAAGTTCCCTGTGCCATGACCCACTTTGTGATGCCAGGGAAACCCTGGAGGTCTCCTCTGATTTGCACCGCGCTGGTGAACCACCTTTACAGGCCTCCGCAGACCTCAGAATGCCACTACCAGTTTCTGAAACATACAGGATGCAGCTTTCCAAAAACTGCAAGTGGCTTTTGGAGGACTGCGCACGCCCTCGGAGTGGGTCACTGGCCCAGCGCAACCCGGAGGAGGCCTGTGAAGGTTCCAGGAAATCATTCTTGCTTCTGGAATGGCTCATATTTGGAGTCATTCAGAAGGGCAGGGGGGAGGGCCCAACTGGCAACCTACATGGGCTTGTGACCCACTAATGTATCACGACTCACACTTTTGGGAAGAGCTGGTGTAATCAAATAAAGAGGCCAGGCGCACGCACACACGCTCTTGACTTGTTATCGCTGTGCTCTTTTTTTTGGAAATTGTTTTATACAATTTGTTTCAAGAATGCCAAGTTTTCAAAATTATTGTGAGCTGCTTTGGAGGTTACATTACTGAGAAGTGGCAGAGAAATGCAATAAAATGAAAGTGACACTGTGGATGCATTTAGAGAACAAAGACTGACCACTTAAGGCAGTTTTACTCAGCACTTCTGCTTTTTAAACAGTTTTACTTTTTAAACATTGATCATTTAAATCAAATTTAATTCATCCATTCTCTGAACAAGAGCATGTATGAACTGGCTGCAGTGACAGCTGGAATATACTGGATTGCATACTGTCTGTTCTAAGGATGATAACCAGGCAATTACCGTATTTTTCGCTCCATAAGACGCACTTTTCCCCCCCCAAAAAAGTGGGGGGAGAAGTGTGTGCGTCTTATGGAGCGAATACTGCAAAGCTGCAGGCATTCTCAGGGCAGCAGAGCCTCCTTGGCAGGTGCTTCTGCCCCTGACCAGGGTCCTGCCTGCCTGCTCAATGGTAATGCAAATGCAATGGTAATGCAAATGCAGGCGCTCAATGGCAATGCAAATGTAATGCTTAGTGACAATGCACTTGCAGAAAAATACTACAGTACCTCATTCTACAGTGCAAGGATGATAAAGCAGAAAAGGCTAGCATATAAAATTCCTTTTAAACTAGAGGTAGTAAAATATGCTAAGGAGCATGGAAACAGAGCAGCGGAGAGACATATTTTATTACACTATTTGGTTCAGAATATTTTTTTTTCCTGTTTTCCTCCTCTAAAAACTAGGTGCGTCTTATAGAGCGAAAAATACGGTACATGATAGCAGGGGTGGGCAAACTTTCAACTTTAGGAGTCCTAGACCTTTAGCAATTGTGTAGGAGACAGCATTGCAGCAGGTTCATCTTGTGAGATCTGTGAGATCACAAGCTGCACCTGCTGAAATTCTCTCTCCTACACAATTGTTAAGGTCCAGAATCCCTAAAGTTGAAAGTTTGCCCACCCCTGCACTACAGTGCTATACAAATGTGATGTGTGGCAGTGATGAATGTGAACATGAGACTCTCACCATAATGTTGACATGCTTTGGTCATGCATCCCCTGTACTTTTTCCATAGAATTTTCTGCTGCCACAAGAGGCAGCAGCACTAGAAGAAGAGCACCAGAAACCCCCCCTCCCACATGCCTGTTAGCATGGGTACGTCACTGGTGGGGAGTAGGGCATAGGCAGCGCAGGAAGGGGGCAGAACAGGGTGGGGCTGAGTCTTGGCAGGGAGACCTCTGTGGATATCTTAACTCCTGTTTTGCCCCAACATGTCCCCTTTGCTCTACATGAACTTGCACCAGCTAAATACTGGCACAGGTTCAAATAGACCCATTGGGGACCGCGTGGCAGTGGAGGAAGGTATTATTTTATTTCCCTCTCCGCCCCGCATGGTCTCCAGCTGCCTGCAGGATGCAGTGAAGCCTGTGCCAGCAGTGCTGAGCCCTGTGGGGCCAGCATCTAGTTAGGTCTATCAGAGAGAGAGCGCAGTGGAGAGAAAAGAATAAAGCCAACGTATCTTTTGACCCTAAGTGCCTAAAACTTTTAAGAGACAAAGGATAGTTGTCAGTGAGCACAAGAGCATTTCTCTATTCAGATGGGCAGTAAATTCCCTTTTTGGGGGGAGATGGCACATTCATAATTTAAGAACTGAACACATTGCAGTGCTCAGGTAGAAGTTATTCTATTAAATTCAGGTGTTGCGTTAAACGATGCTATTTTAAAAGTGCAATGTATTATTTTCATAATCATTTATCCGCCCAGAGCAAGGATAGGCTGATTGCTTGTCTAATCACTCATATCTAATAAAAGACTAGGAAGGAAAGTAATAGAACCAGTGAATCAACAATTTTGAGCTCAGACTACATACATCTCCTCTCCTAAATATTTTGGATACATCTCCTCTTCTAAATATTGCCACTCTGCAAACACACAGCTCCAACTCTGTTCAGAAAGTATACAATCAAGGTATCATTGTTCTCCCACAGCGGTCAGCTAGATCCTTCCGGAATTTCACAAGTAGGGCAAGATGGAGAGAGCCAGCCCTCCCGCCCTCCCATCCCAGCATAATCAAAGCATTAATCCCAATCTCTAAGATAAACAAGCCTAGCCAAGCACATGCAGATGTATTTGGTTGTACTCATCCACTGTTGACCCTCCCCTTCTGCTTGTTGCTCCTTCTCTCCAATCTAATTTTAGAATGGAACCTCTTCAGGATAGAGACCCCTCTTCTGCTTATACTGCTCGACTGGTGGTGGAGGAGAGAGCCCAAAGTGATCTCAGGACAACCCACCTGCCCTGCCACTTGGCCGTGGTTGGAGCTGCTAATCTGTAAAACCTAAATTGTAAGTCACGTACATTGATGACACAAGGCACAATCCTAACCAGGTCTACTCAGAAGTAAGTTCTATTTTGTTCAATGGGGCTTACTCTCAGGAAAGTGTGGTTAGGATTGCAGCCACAGAATCATCATCAGTCCATCAACATGGCACTTCCATTCCTAGAATAGCTGAAAAGTCACTTTTGCTGAGTGTTCCTCCAATTGTAAAGTGCAGAAAACAAAGGATACCGTGAATCAAACCCAGAGATTTCCTTGACATGTTTGGGTTCTCGCCTATCATTTCCTTTGTATAAAATGCATTCTTCCCAGATACACTTGGCGCACTGCCCAAATACATTCTTGGTGCTTCCGGATTTTACAGAGCAACAACAAACTCCCTTTACAGGACTGACTGTAGCGAATACACAAGCAGGGCGGTCTACTTTTTCCAACACTCCCAACAATTCCATTCAGAATCTGGTAGGTGGAGTAAAATGGGGATTTCTAAGAGGTTGTTGCAACTGTCACTTTCTTGGGGGGGGGGGACATGTTACTAGTCCTCATGGTTAAGTATGAAGATACAGTCTATGTATGTTTTTCCAGAGTAAGAGACTACTACAGCAATTTTTCTATTAAATTCAGGTGTTGTGTTAAACCAGTGATTTTCAAAGTGGGTGCTAGCGCCCCCCAGGGGGCGTTGGAAAGATCCAAGGGGGCGTTGAAAGTAAAATGGGCGTTAGGGGGGCGATGGGGACAAAGTGGGTGATAGGGGGGCAGTGACAGGTCAGGCCAGGTGAAAAATGCTGGCCACCACCAAAAAAAAGGGGTTCCAGGCGGCCAGCGTTTGAATTTGGCGCGCTTTGTCCTTGCGCGCCTCTGATTTGTTTTTCTCTGCCTGGAGTCAATGAGCGGGAGAAGGAGGCTCCTCCCCCCCTCACCGCTCAGAGCGCTCCAGACTTCTGAGGCAACAGCCTCCTGAGTGCCGCCTGCCTCCCTGCTTGTGTGGCCACAGCCTCAACGCTGGTCGTGGTGCCTGCCTGCTGCCTGTGTGGCCACAGCTGCTTGCTTGTGCCGTCTGCCTGCCATCGCCACCACAGCCTCTGCAGCGGCGTTGTGCTGCCTGCCTGCCTGCCTGGGAACAACACAGCTCAGCAGCAGCCTTCTCCATTGATATCCAGGTAAAAGAGGAGAAGGAAGTATAAGTGTGCAATCCTGAGGCTGTCTACTCAGAAGTAAGTTCCATTATATTCAATGGGACTTACTCCCAAGAAAGTGTCTTAAGGATTGCAGCCTCAATACATTACGTCAAAAACATTACTCATCCTACTTGTGTCTAATCATAAGTAAGGTCCATTACTCAGTTGGGCTCGCCCCCAGTCCAGCAATCTCCCCCTCCCAACCCCCCCCCCCGCACCTGCAGCCTCTATCTCCCAGTCTGAGCCCCATCCCAGTTGTGTCTACTCAGAAGTAAGCCCCCTGAAATGAAGTGGCTTGGATTGCAGCCTAACTAGTCTTGCCCCCCCCCCCAAGAAAACAGACTGAAGCAAAGTCTTCAGTCAAGCAAAGAAACAGACTGAACATTATTGAACGTGGGGATCTAAGACTTTTCCTTAGTTCCTTCCAGCCAGATGTTGATAAGCTGATATCCCTACACCAAATACATCCATCCCATTAAACTTGTGAAGACAACGTAGTTGCAGAAGAGATGCAAATTTAGCTTTTTAAAAATGTTATTTATTAAAAATGTTAAATGTTATATATTTAACTTTAAATACTGTTTACTAGATTTATTTGTCAAATACATACGCTTTTTTTTATAGTGTTGTATTACTTGTTTTGAATTTGCAGTAGACTATTAAGCAAAGAGGTGGGGGGCGCTAGGAATTTTTCCTGGGCCTCAAGGGGGCGTTAGCCCAAAAAGGTTTGGGAACCACTGTGTTAAACAATGCTATTTTAAATGTGCAATTATTTTCATAATAAAGGTTTGTCCTCCGCTATACCATTTCACGCGGTTCGCCTATTTGAAGTACCACCAGAAGTAACTGGCAATGACATCATCGTCAGTTAGTTCTGGATTGAGAGGCCAAATGCAACACAACAAACACCAATAAGAAACTCAGGGTGGGCAGAAGGGCTTTTTTGAGTGCAGAAAAGCATACTTTGGAGCTCGACCTGCCGAGCCAAGCCTTCTACCACAGTTTGCTGCATCACGTTGCTGGTCTGGCTGCTGGGGGGCAGGGGGTCCTGCGAGTACCACTGGACACCACCTCAAGTACCACTGGTGGCACCTGGTTGAGAAACACTGTACTACAGGATACCAGTGTGAACAAACAAAAAGGAATACTTGGCTCCCCACATCTAGCTCAGAAAAACACTGAAACACACTGCCATGTGTAAGGCCCACCGGACTTGCAAATTCTAAGGTGAAATATCCCAGTGGTTTACACTTCTGTTCACAAGTTCCTGCAATTTCCTAATCATTACAGATGCTTTTTCCTATGTCTTTTCCAACCTACAATATCCTTTGTTAAGACAGGCTGACCAGAACAGCATGTACTGTAAAAGTGGGTGCATTTGAGACTTAGATTATGGTGTCTTAATGCTTCATGCTGTATTTTCAGTCTCTTTCCTAATACTGAATGGAGACTTTACATTACCTTAGCTCACTGTGCGGGCATCATTCAGTGAATCTTAGGGTGAATCTTAGGCAATCTTAACCCCTTATGTCAGTGCTTTCCAACGCTGGCATAGTGTTAGCCAATAGCCAATGGCCAATAGCCATAGCCAATGGGGCGTGTGCTGCATCCTGCAGTTGGGTGTCACTCACGGAGGCCTCCTCAAAGTAAGGGAATGTTTGTTCCCTTACCTCAGAGCTGCATTGCCCTTACGTCAGTGCCGGAAAGCACTGACATAAGGGCTTAGGATTGCGCCCTTAATATTTCAAGCTGCCTTATACCAAGTTGGATCTGTCCGACTTGTCCAGTGTGTGCAGTCCAGTATTGCCCATTTTGACAGGCTCCACTTGAGATCCTTTTAACTGGAGACACCAAAGGCCTTCAGCATGCACATGTACCTTACCGCTGAGTTACAGCCTTCCTTCTGTGGCCCTAGTATCCCTTTCCTGGGTATTATAGTTAATGTAGACCCTCTTGCTATAGGTATGAAATTCAGATCTGCACGTGAGAAAAAGATCCCAGTCTCAGATATGGTAAGGAAGGTTTTCACATTTCAATAGCAGTTTTCACAAATGGATCGTGAATTAGCAGACAAACACAGAGCTGCTGCTTGCAACTTCCTACCCAATTCCCTCCCTCCCTTTCTTTTCTGCTGCGGTCATCATCTCTCCCTTCCTCTGCAATCTGGCACTGTTTCCAAGGCATACATCACACACCTTCCATCTGCACAGATCCATTCAGGACAATTGTCAAGGCTGCTAACTTAATTAATTCAGTTGCAATTCTACACGTCCTTAACTGAGAGTAAACACCATTAAACTCACACGACTGCACTGTTAAGATGAATGCAATTTCATGAGGACTGTCATTCAATTAAAGACACCTTAGTCAATTAACAAAACTAGATATACAGGTGGAGCCACTTTACCTACAGAGATTCTGTTCCCAGACCCCTCCCCCCCGATACTGAAAACCACACATAACAAAATCCACAGTTTTCAGAACCCACCTTTGCTCCGAACGCAACCAGAGCATTGCTCCCGTTGTGTCTGGAGCTGATCTGAGCCTCAGAGAAGCCATGTCACATGTGCCACCTTCCGGTTTTAATGGACGTTGTGCAAAAACCGCTCTGGGTGGCTTCTGTGTGAGGTGGTGCGCAGCCTCTCCGAAGCTCAGAAAACCTCCCAGAGGTGACTGGAATAAGGTTCCGGTTGTGTCTGGGAGATCTGCTGGGGGAGCACTTCAGAGGTCTGGCATTTTCGGTGGGACAAATCCACAGATAAAGAGGACCCACTTGTACTTGAAGAAGTCTGCATAAATGTTCATAAACAATGGTTTGGGAAGAAAAAAAGCATATTTTTTGTTTTCAAACAGTGCACATATGCGCTATTACAGGTGCCATCTTGGAAGGGCCATTCACAACTGCCTTTTTTGAAGATGTCTGCCATCCATCATTTTTTTAAGTGCTCATATTTTAAAATTCAGTTTCAAACATTTGTCCCTGATTCATCGGGTGATTTTTTTTTTAATTGACTAAAACATTTATAATCAATGACATTAATTAATTGACCAAGGCTGTCACTCTAAACATATCTACTAGGGGTTGATCTCTATTAGGTAGAGTGGGACTTTATTTCTAAGTAAATCAGACCGATAGCCAGGATTCTAGAGGTGGGGGGGACAACTATTTTTTCAGGGGGGGCAATTATGTTGGGTATCTATACTGTTGTGCAAAATGAAGGGATAAGTACGGAGAAACATCAAAGACCCATAACTCCCCCAAATTTCATGAAGAGAAAATATTTGGGAGGGGGTTATTGAAACATGCATTCATTATCTGTAAAGCAATGTAACAATAATTTGCATAGAATAAATGCATCTCTGTATGCCATGTAAAATATATTTGTCTACATAGAAATAACATGCAACATATCCTTTCATTTTACACACCAGCACAATACGCAGGCTTGCATCCCTGCAAAAGTAAAACATATCACTGTGATGTAGGTAGTATTTACTTGTATTGAAAGCCTTTCATTAGCCGATGATACATTGCTGATGCATTGGTACATACTAAAATTAAATTTATTTACTTGACATAAAAGCAAGAGGAAAGATATGCAAGACAAATACAGTAATGCCATTGGAACATTAGTTTTTTTTTACAATATTCATTACTTTGAAAAAGCAAAGTACAGAAAATTTGAATTACTGAATTTACCTAGTAGAGCTGAATTCTCCTAGCTTTCTGAGAGTTGAATCTCCTTAGAATCAGGGGTGGATCCAGTGTCCATATAATGGGGAAGGGAATGAGCACTACCTTCAGAACCCAGGTCAACCAGGCAGGTAGACCTGGGCTCCTGATTGAGCTTATAGCCTCTGTGCCTATTTGCTGGGTGGGTAAACCTGGGCTCCTGCCTGGACTTCAAACCCAGGTCTACCTGCTGTGCAGACCTGGGGTCCCACTTGTGCTTATCGCTTCTGTGGACATTTGCTGGGCGGGTAGATCAGGGCTCCCACCTGGACTTGGAGCCTAGGTCTACCTGCTGGGTATACCTGGGTTCCTAACTGAGCTTATAGCCTCTGTGGCTACTTGTTGGGCAGGTAAAGCTGGGCTCCCACTTGGACTTGGAGTCCAGGTCTACCTGCTTGGGTAGACCTGGGCTCCTGATTGATCTTATAGCCTACATAACAACATACAAAGAGCCCTGCTGTATCAGTCCAAAGGCCCATCCAGTCTAGCTTCCTGTACCTCAAAGTGGTCCATCAAATGCTTCAAGGAGCACAAAAGGCAGCAAGACAAAACCTGCGTCCTGGTGCCCTCCTCTGCATCTGACATTCCAAGGTATTCTGCTTCAAAAAAGGAACTTGCACATACCTATCATGACTCGTAACCCATGATGCACTTTTCCTCCAGAAATTTGTGCCATCACCACTTCCTATGGCACGGAGTACCACAGATTAAATACACAGTGAGTAAAGAAATATTTTCTTTTATCTGTCCTAACTCTCTCAACATACACTCAATTTTAGTGTACGTCCCCTAGTTCTAGTGTTTTGTGACAGGAAAAAGAATCTCTCTCTCTATCCACTCCATCCAACCCCTGCATAATTTTGTGTGTCTCAATCATGTCCTCTCTCAGGCCTCTGTAGTTATTTGCTGGACTTGGAGTCCAGGTCTGCCTGCTTGGATAAGACCTGGGCTCCAGATTGAGCTTATAGCCTCTGTGGCTATTTGCTGGGTGGGTAGACCTGGGCTCTCGTTCCAACCAATCTCCTTGGCACCCACCTAGTGGATGTTTCCCTGACACCCGATTTTGCTCTCCATCCCGGTGGGTGCCCTTCCCTGCTGCAGGAGAGTTGGGGGGGGTATGCACCCATGGCCTCTCCGGGATCCGCCCCTGCTAAGAACCTTTTCCACACTTAAGTTCTTGGTTCTCTTTAGCTCAAATGCTTTCCATGCTTTCTCCACCAGAAAAAGGGTCTTCCCAGGCCCCAAGCAGCAGCCATTAATTTTAAAAATATATATGAAAGGTAAAAACCCCACCATGATTTCTCCAAACAGAATTGTTTCTCCCTGCCCCTCCACAGGGATACCTTATAGTAATTAGCATATTCCACAGTAGAAGAAATAGCACCCTCCCCACCCAAACCCCGCCAATACAAGTAGAAATCTCTCCCTATCTTCCTTGTAGCTTCTCTTGACCAGCCCCGCTCTCCATGTGCTCTGGATGGGGCAGGGTGACCAGAGGTCATAACTTCCAAGGAGCCCTCCAGGACCCCGTTTTACTCACTCTACACACATGCACTCTCTCTCCCTCCCATCCCTGCCAGAAGCACCAAGCCCTCTTTCCTCCTGTGCATGAAAAAAGATGCAAAAAGGGCTTCAAATCATCCCCAACTGACGCCAGACTAGAGAAAAAGAGGACAGGTTTGGAAAAAATTCTAGGGGGGGCAAACTGCTGGCTCAGGGGGAGTGAAACCCCCCCTGCCCCCCCCAGCTACAGCCCTGAAGTAAATATGCATAGGATTGCACAGTCAATGCTGCAGCCCTAATGTGAGAAAAGTCTTGGATTTGTTTTAATTTCTTGCCTATTTTTCCTTACTTTTAGACACATCTAACTCCCTCTCAGATAACCCAATCCTAGGCCATTTAGGGCTTTAATGTTTAAACATATGTTTAGAATTAGGGTGCCTTTGAGGACGTGCTCAGTTTAAGACTTTTT
Source organism: Tiliqua scincoides (assembly GCF_035046505.1). NCBI lineage: Eukaryota > Metazoa > Chordata > Lepidosauria > Squamata > Scincidae > Tiliqua > Tiliqua scincoides. Next base: position 253,568,575 of record NC_089822.1, read on the forward strand.
TTTTCCATGCCAGGACTTCGCTCACAGAGATGTCTCATACAAACCAACTCTTGGGTTTTCCTCAAACTTTCGTCATTTTAGCAGCCCAACTTAGGGGGAAAATAAATGCCTCTTTCAACTTGTTTTCACTAAACATTCGGGAGTTAGAAAACTTTGTTGATCTATTGCAAATCACTCAGATATCTGCCATCTGGACTGTAGTTTACATTCCCCCCCCCCCCCATATTCCAGCACGGACAATGGACTTTTATTTTAAATGCAACCTAAAACATTCAGTATACCCAGATATCTCTCATAAGTGACCAAGTCACACAGGACGATGCCTTATCCACAGTCAGAACCTTGAGCCACGAAGGTTAGTATTAGTCATGCCATCTGGCCATGATTCTCCATCATGTCAGACTAGAGCCTTTCCAAGTTCTACCTAGAGGGACTTTAAACTAGCACCTTCTGCTTGGGCAAAGAAGATGCTCTACAACTGAGCTGTGGCTCTATCCCTGCATATGATGATTAAGATTTTAAAAAAATACCCCATTTTTCTCCCTTTTTTGGGGGGGGGGGGAACTCAGAGATGCTCCAGCCATGACTGTGGCCCTGGAACCTGCAACTATGTTGCAGGTTAAGCCATTTCTGCCCAATGTTGCATATACACAATAGTGACCAAATGTGTACACCTGTGGGCTGGGCAGAAATGGGTTCCTGGCTACATTCACCGATGCCAATCAATTTAAACTGCGTTGCCAAAAATTCCCTGTACCTTCCAATGTTACAACCTCAAAGGAACTCACCTCTGGATCTGCTGAATACAAGGCATCACAAACACCCGTCCTCCAGCTATCATGACTGGAGGGCTACGGCAGAAACAACCTGAGGAAAGCAAGGATTTATTATACAGCATGTCCAATTTGCCCAAGTACAATGATCCTTCACAAAATATTTAGATTCAACATCTGCTTCTGGATGAGGGTGATTGATTACCCCATTAAGTGCAGACAAATGAGATTAACGGGAAACACAATATTATTTCCTGGAATCTGAATTTACATCTTAAAAGATATACAGACATGGAATAAAGGGTAGTGCTTTGGGAAGGTCATGAATAATGTCTCATTTTTGGAGATGGCACCCCCTCTACCTAAGATGTACTACTGCCATAACAAGTTTTTCTCCTCAATCGTGACTGGATGCAAAAAGGGGGCTGAGCAGGAATGCATCAGGAAATGATATTATTAAGGAGTCTCCACCCTCCAAGGAGTTCCTTCTACACTTTAAGATTATATGTTGAAAAGGGGTCAAAGAAAGAGACATTGGACACTCGCCTTTAACCTCCCCATGTAATATCTTTTGTTATTTATTGAAAATGTTTATTACTGCTTCCCACTTTTGTTTAAACAACTTCTTGGGCAGTTTACAATCAATATTTTAAATTGGAAATAAGAACAGTAGAAAAAAGTAAAATCCAATTAGAGACTTCCACAGATTGGGGACCATGGCCACAAAGGATCTCTCTCCACCCATAACTCACCCAACTTTTTGAAGGTGTGGTACCTGGAGAAAGGCACCAGAAAGTGCCCTGAGCACTTGGATTGACTTGTGGTAGCTCAGGGTTTATCTGGGAAAGTATTCTGGGAAATAACCCCATTTGCAGGGGGAGCCAATACTTGAACATTTGTAGGTCAAGATTCATTCCAAACAGGATTAGGAGCAGCTTCCAAAATCTGGAAGAGCTGGACCCAGAAACCTGTAGCGAGATGTATATTTGCTGGATGAACATTGAGGAGGATGCAAAACCTCAATTTTGGGCTTTACAAAGCATCACAGGGAAGAGGAAGACCGTGGCTTCCCTGCATCTCCACACATATGTCAGATTTGGCACTCTGGTTCAGTGAAAACTAGACGTTTGATCACACGGGGAGGAAGAGAAAATGTAACTCTTACCTGAGACAACCATGGCCTCATTTGGGCCACAGGTAAAGAACATCTTGGCACCTGGGTGGTTTGGAAAGAGTTGAGAAACAGATTTTAGAGCCTTCGCATTCAGCTTCTCCCCCCCCCCACCTTCATATTACACCACATGCTGTGCCTAGAGAAAATAATGCAGTAATAACAAGCTCACTTTGAACAGTACAAATTCTACCAAGATCTAAACCACAAAGTTTTCCCAATCACAGGACGTGAGCCCAGCATTAACTGAAAATAGGTTCTGCCTTTGTTTTCACATCATTCTAAATGTGAGCTGAACAGCACAAGCATTTCCTTCTTGGAGGGGAAGAGCATAGGAAATATCCTTATCCTGGGCCCCTAGTAGTTGGCAACCTTCAGTCTCGAAAGACTATGGTATCGCGCTCTAAAAGGTGGTTCTGGCACAGCGTCTAGTGTGGCTGAAAAGGCCGATTCGGGAGTGACAATCCCTTCCACACTGGGAACAAGTGCAGTCTGTCCCTGGTCTATCTCCCTGGCTATGGGCCTTCCTTCTTTGCCTCTTAGCCTCAGACTGTTGGCCAAGTGTCTCTTCAAACTGGGAAAGGCCATGTTGCACAGCCTGCCTCCAAGCGGGCCACTCAGAGGCCAGGGTTTCCCACTTGTTGAGGTCCACTCCTAAGGCCTTCAGATCCCTCTTGCAGATGTCCTTGTATCGCAGCTGTGGTCTACCTGTAGGGCGCTTTCCTTGCACGAGTTCTCCATAGAGGAGATGCTTTGGGATCCGGCCATCATCCATTCTCACGACATGACCAAGCCAACACAGGCGTCTCTGTTTCAGTAGTGCATACATGCTAGGGATTCCAGCACGTTCCAGGACTGTGTTGTTTGAAACTTTGTCTTGCCAGGTGATGCCGAGAATACGTCTGAGGCAGCGCATGTGGAAAGCATTCAGTTTCCTCTCCTGTTGTGAGTGAAGAGTCCATGACTCGCTGCAGTACAGAAGTGTACTCAGGACGAAAGCTCTGTAGACCTGGATCTTGGTATGTTCCATCAGCTTCTTGTTGGACCAGACTCTCTTTGTGAGTCTGGAAAACGTGGTAGCTGCTTTACCGATGCGTTTGTTTAGCTCGGTATCGAGAGAAAGAGTGTCAGAGATCGTTGAGCCAAGGTACACAAAGTCATGGACAACCTCCAGTTCATGCTCAGAGATTGTAATGCAGGGAGGTGAGTCCACATCCTGAACCATGACCTGTGTTTTCTTCAGGCTGATTGTCAGTCCAAAATCTTGGCAGGCCTTGCTAAAACGATCCATGAGCTGCTGGAAATCTTTGGCAGAGTGGGTAGTGATAGCTGCATCGTCGGCAAAGAGGAAGTCATGCAGACATTTCAGCTGGACTTTGGACTTTGCTCTCAGTCTGGAGAGGTTGAAGAGCTGGGCCCCTATAATTCTGCATTGTCTACAGAGATGGACAGTGACTCCCCAGAGTTTCAGACGAGTCTTTCCTGCCTTACCAGGAGATTCTGGAGACTGAACCTGAAATATTCTGCATAAAACTAGATGATCTATCACTGAGCTATAGCTGGTCCCCTTCGGGACTGACCACAGATCCATTTAACCCCAGTAGCTTTTTAAAAAAAACAACTCATGTTATTTATTTCTACCTACCCTTTCTACTGAAGCATTCAGGCCAGCTTTGCAACAGTGAACTGAAAAGCCACAGCAAAATACAAACGCATTATGTGAACACTAGAGCCAGGCCTACAAACCACTTCTCTTCCCTTGCCATTTGAAGTCACCAGGGAGCTTTTGGAGACATCTTACAGTTTGAAGAAGGAAATGGTGAGACCAAAGAGGCTTTCACTAAGTAGTGTCTGTGAGCTGGCTCAAAATCCTTAGTAGTATGCTGGGGTTCTAATCTATAGCAGATGCAGTAGTGTAGTTAGTGGGGTGCAAAGCACTAAATTTTGCAGGGCACCTCACCACAATATGCAAGTAGCCCCTCCACTCCACTTCAGAGTAATTCTCGGCAGTGGGAGCAAAACGGAGGTGTTTGCTAGGCTGCTTGCACACCATGGTGAGGCTCCCTGCAAAACTTAGTGCTTTGCACTTCCTCTAGCTATGCCACTGGGCAGATGTAAACCCTTAAGGTAGAATACATCAATTAAAAATGTATAGTATTAAAATTATCAGCAAAGAAGATATCACAACAAAAGAAAAAAATCAAAGAATCTAAAACAATAACCCCCAAAACTAAATGACCGACTGAGAGCAATAGCGCAACCCTAGACATGTCTACCCAGAAGTGACTTCCTTGAGCTCAATGAGACTTACTTCCAGGTAACTATGTACAGGACTGCAGCCTAAGAATGCAGGAGAAAACACATACTCATCTGGGAGTATTAATTCAAATAACAAAAGGTGTTTACTAATCAGTAATCACTAGTAATTGGTAATCATCAGTAATTGGTAACTAGTCACCAATGAAGGGCCCTAGTGGACCTCTAGGAAAGCCATTTTCAATCACTGTGCGATGGCGCACTGGGGTGCCATGGATGGTCCGCAGGTGTGCCGCAGGAATTTGGGGGAGGATCATTTGTTAGTAGGGCCTCTGGGAGATGTGAGCTCCTGCTGTCAATGCCATGTGACTTGTTAATTATCCAAAGACCGATGGTGTGCCTTGACAATTTTAGTCAGTGGCGTCGCTAGGGAGGTGCAGCGGGGGTGTGTGTGCGGGCCGCACCAGGTGAAGCGCACAGGGGGGTGACACGCTAAAATCACGGTGGTTAGGAGTAACCCCATCATGTTATATACTGTTGGATGCGGAATTCTGAACAGAATGCAATGCAAAAAACCAGAGTGAAATATCTATCAAAAGTTATGGCCACAAAACCAGAAAACAAAAAATGCATAGAGCCCTATGGAAAGTGAAACTGAGCTGTATCGTGCGTTTACTTGTGAGGAGGCAAACTTGCCTTAGTCCCTCGGAAAGGGCAGGCTGAGAGGAATCCAACGATACCAGAATGGTCCTGATCCAATGAATCAGCCCCCAAAAACACCTGAGAAGGAAGTCCCTCCCTCCAAGCAGATGAATGTACTGAACCCTATGGAAAGCGAAACTAAGCCTCATGGTCACATTTACTTGTGAGTAAGCAAACGTGACTTGGCTGGTGTGGAAGATCAGGTGAAGGAGAGTGCAAGGCTACCAGAATGGTCCTGATCCTATACACCTGCAGCTAAACAAGTGCTCCAGAAGACAGCCCACTAAACAAGTGCTCCTCCTCCCCCACTAAAAAGGATAAAAACAGAGGCTTCAGCTGAACCTTTTTGAGACTTGCAAAGCCAGGTGGATCCTGACAGTGATCTGGTTCAAACTGAAGTTCAGCAATTGAACTGGGTACTGGGTAGGGCTGAAAACCTTACTGGTTTTGGAGGGGGGGTGCAGGCTACAGAGGAAATTCACTTGGTGGAACAGGGCTGGCTTCTGCTTATTTATTTGTTTTACTTTATTTATACTTATTTATTTTAATTTGCCTGATGATGTTACTTCCATCATGACATAACTTCTGGTGGGTCTTTGGACAGCTTGTCATTCTAAAAAGTGGGTCCCAGTGCTAAAAGTTTGATAACTGCTGCAATAAGGTGTTAGTAAGTTGACACCCTTGGGGGGGGAGGTGTGTGACACCACTAGTGACCAAAATCACTAAAATCACAATTTGGAAGAATACCATCATGTTAAATATCAATCAATGCGCAATTTCACACAGAATGTGTTCTATCAAAAGGTACAGCCAAAAAAATCAGTGGGGGCGGGGCGATGGCACATCACCACGCCCACCACCTGGGGTGTTGCCCGGCCCACTGCATGGGGGGGGTGACACGTTGGCATCCCGCACTGGGTGACGCAAACGCTAGTGACGCCATGATTTTAGTGCTTTGTCAGTGTGCCGTGAGATGCAAAAGATTGAAAATCTCTGCTCTAGAAGAAGCAAATTCCAAAGCCTGGGGGCTGTGATTAAAGAGGCCCTGCTATGTCAACTCCCCTCTCACCACAAACTTCAGAGAGGGGGAACACAGAGCAGAGCCTCTCATTTGGAACAAAGTGGGAAGGCATGATGGGAAGAAATGGACTTTTAAATACCGTGGTCAGACCATGGAGGGCTTCACAGGTTATAACCAACACCTTCAACTGAGCCTGGAAACTTACAGATAACCAAATAAGATAGTATAAAATGGGAGTTACAGTATATAGTCCCAAGCATGAGCCTCAACTAGAATTTTGGCTGCTGCATTAGAACCAGTTTGAAGTTTCCAGAGGCTCTTCAAGGGCAGCCCCATGTAGAGTGCACTGCAACATCCAACTGAGCTGCAACAGAATCTAACATTAATATCAGAAGAGCCCTAATGCTGGGGGTGTCGTGTAGGAGCTTCTGGTTATCTTATTTGGCGGAAGTAGCCTAAGACACCCTAAGGAGTTTTTGGAACAACAGTATGTATTGATTCATTGAAGGAACATGTTGGGTTATTCTATACCTTTAGACCCCTTCTAGTCCTTTTAGGCTGTGTAAGGAAAGAACATAAGCTGTTGTTTGAAACGTATTAACCTTTGGAAGAATTCTAATAGCTAATTTGCGGAAACAACTGTGTGTACATTCTGGGCTTCATGGCCACAACATGCCTGGAATACAATGTTTTTCTGCCAAACTGCAGCATTTATGCAACTTTTGGAATGAAGAAGGCAATCGTTGGGCCTTTTTCTCCCAAACTGGGCCCCTTTCTTACAACACTGGAATCTTAGCTTTGATATCAGTCAGGACTTATTGTCTCTCCTTCAATTTTACTAGATAGTTAAAACTTTATTACGGTCAAAGATTTTACCAGCTTGTGTGTTAGTTTTTAGAAAGTGGATTTAATGGGTATGATTATGATATAAACCTGTTTGGTTTGATTTCACTTTTCTAATTTGATTTTGAGGAGGACACAATTGGTAAATTTAAAAAGCCAAAAAAAAAAAATTTTAAAAATGAAAATAAATGTAAAAAAAACAAAACTAGAGCACTGCTGGATCAGACCCAAAGGTCCATCTAGTTCAGGGGTGTCCAACTCATTTCACCCAGTAGACTGAACAGCAATCATGGTGCCTGTTTAGGGGTGGAAATGATGTCATTAAGCAGGAACCGACATCATCAAAGCAGATTATGGCACATTTTTCTCTATCTCTTTTCTCATCTGTTCCCATATAGGCAGTGGGCCTGTGAAAAGGCAATACCCAAATGACCACATGAATTAAAAAATATTCTGCTTCCAGCCATGGGCAAAATGTGATGGGAAACAGTTAGTGGTCTGAAGGCCTCCTGCTTCTTCAGACTTTTCAATCTTTCCTCTGTTGCTCCCCTTAAGCCAACAGTTCCAAAACCGTGCACTGTGATGTCCTGGGCCATCATGAAGCACTTTCTGGGGCACTGCAGGCCACCCACTACTCCAGGAGAGAGACCATGACACTCCAAACAGCAGATGGAGGCTCGGCGCGGCCGGAAGAGCTGCTAAGAACATAATAACATAAGAATAGCCCCACTTGATCAGGCCATAGGCCCATCTAGTCCAGCTTCCTGTATCTCACAGCGGCCCACCAAATGCCCCAGGGAGCACACCTGATAACAAGAGACCTGCATCCTGGTGCCCTCCCTTGCATCTGACATAGCCCATTTCTAAAATCAGGAGGTTGCACATACACATCATGGCTTGTAACCCATAATGGATTTTTTCCTCCAGAAATTTGTCCAATCCCCTTTTAAAGGCATCCAGGCCAGATGTCATCGCCACATCATGTGGCAAGGAGTTCCACAGACCAACCACACGCTGAGTAAAGAAATATTTTCTTTTGTCTGTTCTAACTCTCCCAACACGCACGCAAAAATGGCATGTTGGGGAAAGCCCTTCCACCTGCCCTGGCCTCCTTACCGCTGTTTGGAGTGCTGTGCAATGGCTCTAAACCCGAAAGTGACTGGCAATGACATCATTGCCAGTCACTTCCAGGAGCCATGCAGGTCCCACACTTTGGGAATCACTGCTTTAAGCCCAAAACTGCCTCCCAGTATCTGGGATACTGTCTTGTTTCAAATCACTCCTCATAACACAAGTTTTCCATGTAGTCTTTGGCCTATGCCTTATAAAAACATAAGAAGAGCCCCAAAGGATCAGTTCAAAGGCCCATCTAGTCCAGCTTCCTGTATCTCACAGTGGCCTCACCAGATGCCTCAGGAAGCACACAAGACAACAAGATACATGCATCCTGTTGCAACTCCCTTTCATCTGGCATTCAGAGATAGCTACTTCTAAAACCCAGAAGTTGCATATACCCATATAGCTTGTAACCTGTGATGGACGCTTCTTCCATAAATCTGTCCAATACCCTTTTAAAGGTATCTAGGTCAGACGCCATCACCACATCCTGTTGCAAAGTGTTCCACAGATACAGTTCCTTGCTGCAGCCCTAGGCACACTTTCTTGGGAGCAATCTCCATCAAACTCAATGGGACTTACTTCTGAGTAACAGGCATAGGATTGTGCTGTGAGACTTGCGTGTACCTGAACTAAATGCACATCCTTCCCCTGTTGTCCTCCTGCCTCCATTTACCTCCCCACTCTTTGTTTATATTTACAATGGTTCTATCCCGCCTTTCCCCCCACTGACGTAGGCACCCAAGGAGGCGAACATAAAATATACATAAGACAATAAAATAGAACAGTAAAACGATGCATAAAATTGCTAAGCTGAAGCAGCAGACAATATTAAAACTTTAACATCATTTATCTGTTTTTGATATTGTAAGCTCTTTGGGGCAGAGGTGTCTGCTCTGTAAAGCACTCTATACACGGTTCGTGCTACGTGCACAATAAGTGAACGTTTATTTTGAAAAACAACATGCTGTTATTCCCATTTGGCCATTCCCAATACATCTGTTTTGAGTTACATGCGTCCCCCTTTGTCCAATAGTACAACACGTTTGAGGAAATGCTCTCACAAGCAGGGTGACCGGGCGCCCTCTTTTTCCAGGAAATGTCCTCGAAAGGAACCTAAATGTCCTCCTTTTCCCTGTGAGTGGGCCACTGCATGCAGCACATAGCTACCTTGTAATTAATAAATTATATGTAATTAATTAAATTACATATAAATTAAATTTATTTAAATTATTAAATTTAAAACTCTATTACATATAAGTAATACAGTGTTTAAATCAACCACATGAAATCAATCAATTTTATTTTGTTATGTCCTACATTTTTTTTGGGTGACCAACATCAGTGTTTCTCAACCAGTGGTACTTGAGGTGATGTCTGGCGGTACTCATGGGATCCCTGGACCCCTGCCACTTGGAAGTGAGACCAGGAACGTAACACAACAAGCTGCAGTAAGAGGCTCCAAAGCATGCTCTTCCATGCTTGAAAAAGCCCTCCTGTCCACACCGAGCCTCTTACCGGTGTTTGTTGCGTCACATTTGGCCTCCCAACCCAGAAGTAACTGGCAATGATGTCATCACCTGGTGATACTTTGAATAGGTGGACTGCATGAAGTGGTATGGCGGAGGACAAACCTTGAGAAGCACTGACCTACATTTTGGGGGGGACTTGTCCTCTTTTGCGGTTATGACATCCGGTCACCCTGCTCACGGGCTGCTTATTCCTCAGGGGGTGAGGAAGTCACCCAGTGAGGTTATTTCTTTCCCTTTGCAAAGATATGTGGCCATGCCCTTGCAAGGCTATAATTAGACAACCCGTTACAAACTCTAATAGCGGATACAGGAGTGGGGTGTTTACTAGGAGCCAACCTCACCGGGTGGGGGGGGGAGATGTTTTCTAGCATAATGAGGACTAGTGGATTAATGGATTTGCACAAGGCATGTGAGAGAAGGGAAGGAAGCCTAGGACCCCGAGACCGTTAGCCTGGTTTACTTAAGGGGATTGCTGGCAGCCCAGATGTGACAGCTGGGCCATTATTTTTCTGCAGCTTTTTAAACCCTTCCATGTTGAGCTGCATCTGCCAAATTCCCCCAGCGGTTAGAGGCATAGGGGTCACCCTATGCATGCATGCATGCATTTCAAAGGGGGAGCAGAGCCCTCTTGTTTACTTCCCATAGGGCACTCCATGCCATCTTGCAGACCAGTCTACCCCCCCTTGCTTGCAGCCTCCCCTTCCTACTCACCTCTCCTGCAGCTGGTCTTTGCAAAGCACCTTGCCTGTTTTCTTCCTACTCCCAGCAGCCCCACCCTTCCTGGCTGCTCTGACACCAGCACTTTCCCATCAGGCCTCTGTATGGGGCTTTCCCTTTCCCTGTGGTTCTGAGCCTGAGCCACATGGAGGAGCTTCTCCTGCCCCCTGCTGGTGACTGGCCCACAGTGCAGCCAACACAGATCAATTCCCTGGGAAAGAAGACCCAAAAGAAAAACAAATACAGGCAAAAATAGTAAAGAAATAGAAGCTTCTGGACTGTGACTTCCTGACTGTTGCTGGGATTGATTAGGGCTTCCACTTTTTCATAGGCTCTGTGCCTTTAAGGGCTGTCGGGCAGGGAGAAACTCAGCAGGGAAAGCTTTTTTACTTGACTAGAAGCACAAGGATGAGGAAGGCTCTGCTGACCGGCTGGCCAAGCATGTGCAAAAGGTGCAGAGCCTTTGTCTTTGTGACCCATTGCTGGCAAGTGCACTTACAGAGGAAGCTCTTACGTTCCAAGAACATAAGAAGGATCAGGACATAGGCCCATCTAGTCCAGCTTCCTGTATCTCGTAGTGGCCCACCACATGCTTCAGGGAGCACACAAGACAAAAAGAGACCTGCATCCTGGTGCCATCCCTTGCATCTGGCATTCTGACATAGCCCACTTCTAAAATCAGGAGGTTGCACATACTCATCGTGGCTTGTAACCCATGATGAACTTTTCCTCCAGAAATTTGTCCAATTCCCTCTTAAAAACATACAGGTGAGATGCCATCACTACTTCCTGTAGCAAGGAGTTCCACAGACTAATTACATGCTGGGTAAAGAAAGATTTTCTTTTGTCTGTTCTAACTCTCCCAACACTCAATTTTACTGGGCATCCCTGGTTCTGATGTTGTGTGAGAGGGAAAAGAGCATCTCTCTATCCACCCTGTTCATCCCCTGCATAATTTTGTATGTCTCAATCATGTGCCTCCTCAGGCGTCTTTTTTAGACTGAGGAGTCCCAAACACTGTAGCTTTCCCTTGTAAGGGAGGTGCCCCAGCCCAGTTATCATTTTGGTCACTCTCTTCTGCACCTTTTCCATTTCCAATATATCCTTTTTGGAATGTGGCGACCAGAACTGGACACAATACTCCAGGTGCATTCTGAATCAGTAGCAGGCAAGTAGGAAGCAGATCACTGCCATCACACCAGGTGGACTCATGGATGAGCCGTTTCCAGCATTTCCAGCATTTCAAATGGGCATTTTCCTCCTCCTAGCTCAACCTGGAGATACCAGGGATCAAACTCAGGACTTCCTCTGTGTAAAGCAAGTGTTCCGTCACAAAGCCCCTCTCCATTCTGCTCTGTTTCGCCAATCAGTGGGTATCTTGGTAAATTCTGGAGTGCAGAAGTTTGTCATGACACCTCCATAGCCACACCACGTAAAGACTACACAACAACAACACCAAAAATACACTTTGAAATGTTTTTGTTGGAATGTTTGCTCCTCCTGCCACTTGCGCTTGCTTTGAAACTTATTATCCTTATTAAGTTTAAGGGTAATTACCCTTAAATTACCCTTAAACTTATTACCCTTTAAAGATTTAGCTCATTTCCATCTCAAACATTTGGAGTGGGTTGCAATAGTTTAAAACAAATGCATACAGATTGAAAAATGGAATTAAAAAAATATATCAGATACATAGAAAAACTGTATTGGAGTGCTAGTCTAAGCATGTGAAACTGGAAGTGGGTTTTTTTTAACCCTCTGAGGCCTTTGAAAAGGAGGCAGGGGGTGGCAGCCCACTGGTGCAGGGAGGGGGCAGCAACCTGCAGTCTTGGCCCTGGACACTACCTGATGATATGCCAGCCTCTGTTCCTCCCACTTTCCAATGTCGTAGCTCTGCACTCTTCCTTCTCTCCATTTCCTCTTCCTCTCTGCTCCCTTTTCCCATCCAGGGAGTGGAAGAAGGAGCAGCAGTGGAGGCAAGTAGCAGAGATAGCCCCCCCCCCCCCCCCCCGTTGACTGAGGTGACCAGATCAGTTGGCTTCAGGGATGTGCTCTGGTGACCCCAACATAGCCAACACCATCGGTAAAACAGAATTAATACCCACAGGTTTTATAATGTGGAATCAATCGCACCTCCCTCTGTGAATTGGCCAGATTCAATGTTGAAAACCTCTGATGCTTCTTGGGGGCAACTTTCCCACCTTGGGCTCACCTGCTCATCATGCGGCACGTGTGAGTATTAGAACCTGGATCCAGAAACAGTGTAATTAGGGTAGGGAAAGTACCCAGTTATTTGCATAAATGCTTGTGTTGTGTTTAGCCTCCTTGACAACCTTTACACATCAGTTCTCTTTCCCACTTGCTAGTTGCTGCATGCCTTGCTTTTATCCAGGGCCTCGGAGAGGAATTTTATCAGGGAGTACGAAGTTTCTTTTGGGCTTCTTCCCAAAGAGGGAAGGGGTAAAACAGGGTAAGGAGAAGGTAAGAACAGCCAGAATAGTCTTTGGAGTCCAGGTCTACCAAGCTACCTGATGCAGAACCCAGGTCTACCTGCATTTGCGGTGCTGATGGCTAGATACAGTAATACAGAAAAACCAAATACCACTCCTAAAACTCTCTAAAATATTTTTAAACAAAAAAAATCACTGCAAAAAATTAGCATCATTGTATTTAAGCTCACACTAGAATGGAAAGAATAGAATTGGCTCAGTCATGTCGTGAGAATGGATGATGGCCGGATCCCAAAGGATCTCTTCTATGGAGAACTCATGCAAGGAAAGCGCCCTACAGGTAGACCACAGCTGCGATACAAGGACATCTGCAAGAGGGATCTGAAGGCCTTAGGAGTGGACCTCAACAGGTGGGAAACCCTGGCCTCTGAGCGGCCTGCTTGGAGGCAGGCTATGCAGCATGGCCTTTCCCAGTTTGAAGAGACACTTGGCCAACAGACTGAGGCAAAGAGGCAAAGAAGGAAGGCCCATAGCCAGGGAGACAGACCAGGGACAGACTGCACTTGCTCCCAGTGTGGAAGGGATTGTTACTCCCGAATCGGCCTTTTCAGCCACACTAGACGCCGTTCCAGAACCACCTTTCAGAGCACGATACCATAGTCTTTCGAGACTGAAGGTTGCCAACAAGAATGGAAAGTGACCTGTGTGTACCAAAACAGACTTCTGCAGCAGCTGTAGCCCTACAGCTGTGTCCCTGAGCACCCATATACTCCTTCATAGTAAGCAGATCCACAAGCCTAAGAGATACTGTAGAAGGTCAGTTTCCTCCCCGGTGTGACACCAGGAATGTATGCATTCCTGGACCCAGTGCATATTGCTTGTGGCAATAACTACCACCTCATGCCTGCGGTAGTGCCCCCAGCATCCCGTGTGGGCAGTGAGACTGGGTGAGATAGGAAAATATAAGATCCCAGGAAATTTCTGGGCCCCCTCCTTTGGCTCTTGGGCCCCCTTTTTGACCCTGGGCCCAGGTACAAATTACCCCCTGCTTTTATCCTCTGCATTTCCCTTCCATTGTTCTGACTTTTCCACATTTTGATAACCTTTTTGTATTTTTACTGTTTCACTGGTCTGGTCTCAGTTCACTTGGTAGAAAGCAGGATGCCACATCTCTTAGGCAGCAATCCAAAAGAGACTGACCTGGGAGTAATTAAATTCAACGAGGCTTACTTCAGAATAAGCATCATGGAAGCACATCCAATAGCCATGAAAGTTCACAGACAAGCAATCACAGTGTTTAACTTAAAATGATCTATATTGGCAACCTTCAGTCTCGAAAGACTATGGTATCACGCTCTGAAAGGTGGTTCTGGCACAGCGTCTAGTGTGGCTGAAAAGGCCGATTCGGGAGTGACAATCCCTTCCACACCGGGAGCAAGTGCAGTCTGTCCCTGGTCTGTCTCCCTGGCTGTGGGCCTTCCTTCTTTGCCTCTTTGCCTCAGACTGTTGGCTAAGTGTCTTTTCAAACTGGGAAAGGCCATGCTGCACAGCCTGCCTCCAAGCAGGCCGCTCAGAGGCCAGGGTTTCCCACTTGTTGAGGTCCATTCCTAAGGCCTTCAGTTCCCTCTTGCAGATGTCCTTGTATCGCAGCTGTGGTCTACCTGTAGGGCGCTTTCCTTGCACGACTTCTCCATAGAGGAGATCCTTTGGGATCCGGCCATCATCCATTCTCACAACATGACCGAGCCAACGCAGGCGTCTCTGTTTCAGCAGTGCATACATGCTAGGGATTCCAGCACGTTCCAGGTCTGTGTTGTTAGGAACTTTGTCCTGCCAGGTGATGCCGAGAATGCGCCGGAGGCAGCGCATGTGGAAAGCGTTCAGTTTCCTCTCCTGTTGTGAGCGGAGAGTCCATGACTCGCTGCAGTACAGAAGTGTACTCAGGACGCAAGCTCTGTAGACCTGGATCTTGGTATGTTCCATCAGCTTCTTGTTGGACCAGACTCTCTTTGTGAGTCTGGAAAACTTGGTAGCTGCTTTACCGACGTGTTTATTTAGCTCGGTATCGAGAGAAAGAGTGTCAGAGATCGTTGAGCCAAGGTACACAAAGTCATGGACAACCTCCAGTTCATGCGCAGAGATTGTAATGCAGGGAGGTGAGTCCACATCCTGAACTATGACTTGTGTTTTCTTCAGGCTGATCGTCAGTCCAAAATCTTGGCAGGCCTTGCTAAAACGATCCATGAGCTGCTGGAGATCTTTGGCAGAGTGGGCAGTGACAGCTGCATCGTCGGCAAAGAGGAAGTCACGCAGACATTTCAGCTGGACTTTGGACTTTGCTCTCAGTCTGGAGAGGTTGAAGAGCTTTCCATCAGATCTGGTCCGGAGATAGATGCCTTCTGTTGCAGTTCCAAAGGCCTGCTTCAGCATGACAGCGAAGAAAATCCCAAACAAGGTTGGTGCAAGAACACAGCCCTGCTTCACGCCACTTCGGATGTCAAAGGGGTCTGATGTGGAGCCATCGAAGACAACAGTGCCCTTCATGTCCTTGTGGAAGGATCTGATGATGCTGAGGAGCCTGGGTGGACATCTGATCTTGGGGAGAATCTTGAAGAGGCCGTCCCTGCTGACCAGGTCGAAAGCCTTTGTGAGATCTATGAAGGCTATGAAGAGTGGCTGTCGTTGTTCCCTGCATTTCTCCTGCGGTTGTCTAAGGGAGAATACCATATCAGTGGTGGACCTGTTGGCTCGGAATCCACACTGCGATTCTGGATAGACGCTTTCTGCAAGTACCTGGAGCCTCTTTAGTGCAACTCGGGCAAACAGCTTTCCTACAATGCTAAGGAGAGAGATGCCGCGGTAGTTGTTGCAGTCACCCCTGTCACCTTTGTTCTTGTACAGCGTGATGATGTTTGCATCCCTCATGTCTTGAGGTACTCCACCTTCTCTCCAGCAGAGACAGAGGGTTTCATGCAGCTCATGAAGAGCTATTCTTCATCCTCGGCGATTTCAATGCTAGAGTTGGTGCTGATAACAGTTCGTGGCCCACTTGCTTAGGTCAGTTCAGCACTGGGAAGATGAACGAAAATGGCCAACGCCTACTAGAGTTTTGCTGTCATCACGGTCTCTGTGTCAGCAACACATTCTTCAACACGAAGCCCCAACATAGAGTTTCTTGGAGACACCCAAGATCAAAGCACTGGCACCAGCTCGACCTGATTCTCTCCAGACGCTCCAGCCTTCCCAGCATCAAGATCACATGCAGTTATCACGGTGCTGCCTGCGACACTGACCACTCCCTGGTGTGCAGCAGAGTGAAACTGCAAGCAAAGCGACTGTATCACACGAAAAAGGAAGGAAGACCTCGCATTGATACCAGCAAGATCCGGGATCAGAGAAAAGTGGAGGAATTTGTACAAGCACTTGAGGAATCTCTTCCAGGCCCGGCCGATGCAAACGCATCCAACAGATGGGAACATTTCAAGAATACCGTTTACAACACCGCCTTGTCCATATTTGGCAAGAGGACCAACAAGACGGCAGACTGGTTTGAAGCCCACTCTGAGGAGTTGACACCAGTCATTGAGGAAAAGAGGAGAGCTCAAGCAGCATACAAGGCCTGTCCCAGTGAGCGCAACCAGCAGGTCCTCTGAGCTGCTCGCAGCAAAGTCCAGCAGGCTGCCAGGAGATGTGCTAACGACTACTGGCTCCAGCTCTGTTCTGAGATACAGATAGCAGCTGACACGGGCAACATCAAGGGGATGTATGATGGTATCAAGCAGGCCCTAGGTCCAACACAGAAGAAAATTGCCCCTCTGAAGTCTGCCGCAGGCGAGGTCATCCAGGATCGGGCGCAGCAGATGGAACGCTGGGTGCAGCACTACTCTGAGCTATATTCCAGAGAAAATGTGTCACCGAAGAAGCACTGAACAACATTGAGTGTCTGCCTGTGTTGGAGGAGCTTGACAGTGAACCAACTCTAGAAGAACTTCACGTGGCCCTGGACTCCCTTGCCTTTGGCAAGGCACCTGGAAAAGACAGCATCCCTGCTGAAGTCCCAAAGTGCTGCAAAGAGATCATCGTCAACTTAAAATGATAGTTTCTCATTATTATCCTAA
Source organism: Tiliqua scincoides (assembly GCF_035046505.1). Taxonomy (NCBI): domain Eukaryota; kingdom Metazoa; phylum Chordata; class Lepidosauria; order Squamata; family Scincidae; genus Tiliqua; species Tiliqua scincoides. The sequence goes on from NC_089822.1 coordinate 253,585,274, forward strand.
TAATACTTAACATGCATAGAGCACATCAGAGTGCTGAAAACGTTTTGCAAACACTGTCACAATAATCCTTCACAAACCCTCTGTGATAGGGAATTAGATGCTATACACTTTACAGCCACTAAGTGGTGTGCCTGGGTAAAGCAATTTCTTTTCAGACTTTCCTTCCCATTCTGCCTCAGGAAGGGGGATCTCACTGTGTGCATGATTCAAAATTACGCAAGCCTCCACTTCAACAGGAAGTCAGTTCAATGAAAGTGTCAGCTGTTTTTTTCCACCTTCAGTTTTTGCAAACACAGTAGCAACACTGGGGTGTATGCACACCAAATCTGGGTTTCTACCTTGGAGGACTTGATGTTGCTCAACGTCCCTGGACTCAAATGAACGACCCATAGGATCTTTTTTGTGATCTTCTTGATGTTCTATGATTTAATAGCCCATGGGATCTTTTTTATTTAGGCACAGTGTATTAAACGTGCATAACACAGCCTCTAGGTTCCCTCCTTCCTAGTGTTATGTTCACACTTTCCATTTTAGATGCATGTATAAAGCACTTTAAGTGTGCATTTGAAAATGCAATGTGTGAAACCTCCTTTATCATTGTGGTGTTGAGGAGAATGAGGTCAAGGAGGCAAGTCACCTTGTCATTTCCCTCCAGAGATTTAGTGGATTAGGAGGCACCCTCTGAAGACCTGTGTTCAGAACCCTGCCAGGGAGGTGCATGTAACCCTGTATATTAAATGTGCTGTGTTTACTAACATCTGTGCGGAATCGGAATCGGTAGTCCAGGGTCAAACAACAGCATGCTGTTGTACATTTTATTTTATATTTATCCATGGATTTATATCCAGCATTTGCCTCTGAGGCGGCCACCAAGGTGATTCACAATATATAAAATTACACAAAAACAAATGCCACTCAGCCTAATCTAAAGCCAAATAGAGACTGACAATGAAATCAGGAAAACGAGTCTACAATAATGGGGTGAAGATTAATAAAACACCCATCCAAACAGAAAGTTCTAACTAGATAGCAAAAAATCATCCACTCTCCCGCAGACCTGATGAATTAAATATAGTCTGCACAGAGGAGGGCTTAAACTTCATTGCTCCTTGAGATCCCTGACACCTGCACTCATCTGTGCCTGGCTTAGGTCTGGTAGAGATAAAACTCATTTTGTCAACTTCTTTTTTCCTGTACATCACTAGAGCAGTGTTTCTCAAACTGTGGGTCAGGACCCACTAGGTTTGCGAACCAATTTCAAGTGGGTCCTCATTTGTTTCAATACTTTATTTTTAATATATTAGACTTGATGCTATCATGGGATGTGACTGCATTTGGGGAAATGTTACAGCCCTGTACTTTTAACAAGCTACTATGTATATGCTTTTAACAATGATAGTCAATGGGATTTACTCCTGGGTAAGTGTGGTAGGATTGCAGTCTAGGATTGTTAAAAATTTTCCTGCCTGATGATGTCACTTCAGTCATGACCTCACTTCTGGTGGGTCCTGACAGATTCGCATTCTAAAAAATGGATCCTGGTGCTAAAAGTTTGAGATGCACTGCGCTAGAGGATAAATCTCCTTGGCCTCTTTGTGTTCCTCTTGCTCTGTTGCCACAATGAGAAGGGAGACTCCTCCACACTGCATTTCAGATGCACACCTAGGGCATTTGTGTGTACGGATAAAATGAAAATGGAAATGACTACAGGGTGCACATGGTGAGGACCACGTGTCCCATATGCTCATAAAAGACTGGCTCTGGCTTCCTGTTGAATATACACTCATTGCCAACCCTGGGTTTTCCCTGCGTCATTGTTCCAGGGCATGGCCTCAAGGCATAGGATGCAGCAGTTGTGATTAAGCTGAGCTGATTCAGCCAGTGCTGGATGGGGAAGTGCTGCATGGACTTCTTATACATACTTCCCCAAAGACTCTGGCTTCTGTTTTATAGCAGTTTAAAGTAGATTTTACAGCATGTGTAGAAGAGCAAACCTTGGAAGAAGAGGGCCAGTATGCCTTTGTGTCTGTATTCAAGTTGGGGGGTGGGGGGAATAAAATTCTATTGAACTGGCTATCAGTGTATCTGGGATGTGGGAGATCATCTACACCAGTGTTTCTCAAACTTTGGGTCAGGACCCACTAGGTGGGTCACGGGCCAATTTCAGGTGGGTCCCAGTCATTTTAATATTTTATTTTTAATATATTAGACTTGATGCTGCCATGGTATGTGAGTGCATTTGGAGAAATGTTATAGACCTGAACTTTGGACAAGTTACTATGTATATTCTTTTAACAATGATAGTCAATGGGACTTACTCCTGGGTAAATGTGGGTAGGATTGCAGCCTAGGATGGTGAAAATTTTTCTTGCTTGATGATGTCACTTCTGGTCATAACCTCACTTCTGGTGGGACCTGACAGATTCTCATTCTAAAAAGTGGATCCCGGTGCTAAAAGTTTGAGAACCACCAATCTACATGATCTTATATATCTTTACTCCGAAGTGAGCCCCAATAGAGCCAATGAAGCTTACTCCCATGTAACTGTCAGCCCAATCCTATTGATCCCCACCCCCCGCCAAGGCAGCTCTGCCACTGGACCACATACTTCATCCTAGGTAGGGGGGCAGTTCCAGAGGTCTCCTATGCATGTTTACTTGGAAGTACTGTCTATTGTGTTCAGTGGGGCTCAGGGCCTAGGAGAGGGGGATAAAGGGGGTAATTTGTACCCCGACCCAGGGTCTAAAGGGGGGCCCAGAAGCCAAAGGAGGGGGCCCAGAAGTTTCCTGGGATCTGATATTTTCCTATCTACTCAGACTTGTTGCCCGTATGGGCTGCTGGGGACCCTACGGATGCCACATGGGTGGATAGACCTGGGCTCCTAAGACTTTTCCAGCTGTCTCTGGTTGGTTGGCAACCTTCAGTCTTGAAAGACTATGGTATAAGCCTACAGCACCTGGTACTCCCAGGTGGTCTTCCATCCAAGTACTAACCAGGCCTAACCCTGCTTAGCTTCCAAGATCAGATGAGATCAGGCATGTGCAGGGTATTCCTCTCAGAGGCGCTGGTGGGGCTTACTCTCAGGAAAGTGTGCGTAGGATTGCAGCCTTAGTGGCCAACCAGTCCCACACAATAAAAGACATTCACCCTCATGCTGTCCCTCTGTCCCAGCCTCCCCTCTTCCTTCTGGGAGAATTTGGGGCAGGTGGGGGTGGGGGTGGGGGTTCATATTTGTTAGAAAACTTGAAAATGTTCCAAACAAAAAAGGTGCTGTTTTTGTTTTGTTTTCAAAGGAAGTTGAACTGATGATTAAGCTGGATCATAATCTAAACAAGATAAAACATGTGCTGGCATGATAAAAAGATTAACTATAAAACTGTGAGAATGGGGAGTGCGGGTAGCTCTTGGTCCCCTCCTCCACACTCTGCTATTCATGCTCAGCCTCCTCTGATCACAGGCGCGCTCTGTGGTGGGGAAGCGGATGTGGCCACTTCAGTCTCCACTTTCCTTTCGTGCCAAGGTTCCCTTTTCTTGGCTGGGCAATCATGAAGCAATTTCCACATCCAGGAAGTTGTCAGTTTGAGTAAGACCAAACTTCTTCCTTTCCCCATGTGTGTGGCAGAGGGGGGAGGGTGAGTGCGACTAATTTTTTACAGTAATGTAACCAATTTTATCTGCTTTTTAAGTGCTGCCCTTTATCTCATCTGTCATCATTGGGGCAGGCCCAGATTGCTCTACATCAGGGCAGAGATGATCAAACGGCAAGTAATGTCAGTAAAAATGCAGCTCTATCACATTTTAAATCAAGGTATCTCCACACATACGCACAGTGTTCATGAGAGGACTTTTTTTTTCCTTTTCTTTTCCAAATGCTGTGAGAAAGAAAGCACATTGATGCTAGCTGCCTCTTGGGATATAACATGACACCTTTTGTATAGGATGTCTTGCCCCTGTCTGAACTCAAGTCAATGGAATGAGTGGGTGCGGGTCGCACTGCGTGGCACATGGGGCGGGTTGACACCACTACTGGCCAAATTTGTAAAATCTTGGTATTTTTGAATAATATCATCATATTATAAAACATTCAATGTGCAATTTCATGCAGAATGTACTGAAACAAACCACGTTGAAATATCTGTATTCTATCAAACACTGTGGCCAAGTCACCAGAAAAGGAAAACACAGCTGCCTTATGTAACAAAAAGTGAATTTTCTTCACTCACAAGTGACCCATGAGACTGGTTGTTCTGAGAGCCAATGAGGTGTTATTATGTCACAGCAGAAAACCAATAAGGCAGTGGTTCTCACACATTTAGCACCAGGACCCGCTTTTTAGAATGAAAATTTGTCAGGACCCACCGGAAGTGACATCATCAAGCAGGAACATTTTTGACAATCCTAGGCTGCAATCCTACCCACACTTACCCAGGAGTAAGTACCATTTACTATCATTGTTAAAAGAATGGTTAAACATAGTGGTTGGTTAAAAATACAGGTCTGTAACATTTCCCCAAATTCCGTCACATATGGTAGCATCAAGTCTAATATTAAAAATAAAATATTGAAATGAATGGGGATCCACCTGAAATGGGCTTGTGACCCACCTAGTGGGTCATAGCCCACAGTTTGAGAAACACTGCAATAAGGTATCAGTATGAGTCAGCTCTCATTTCCATGTATCAGACCTAATAGTAGAAGTTCTATTCAGTTGTGTGAGTGCCATCAAGCTGGCCACTGGTTTTGTGTTGGTTACTGATTCGTTGGGTTACCTGTACTGTTATATATTAAAATAAATAAAGTTAATGGGGTGACACCAACCCTAGTGAGGCCACTGCATTTAGGTTGTGCTTATGAGATTGTAATTTATTCTGTATGGTCTGGTATGGAAGGAGGTTCGTCATGGGGGTGACACAATGAGCTCTCGCACCAGGTGACTCAAGGCCTAGTGACGACTCTGCCCATTATTTTTTATTCCTGAGTTGAGAAGTGCAGCAGGACACACTTCCGGCCACCCTTCTACTGTCAAGAGAACAGAGGAACCTCCGAAGATGCAGAAGTAGGGCATCCTGATTTCAGAGAAGCAGTGCAATAGTTGGCATCGGTCTGCCTTTTCCTTTGCAGAAAGCCAGGGGATGTGTCAATTCTCGAGTCATTCAATACTACCCATGACAAATGGGAATCGGACCCATGCAGGACTTGCAATCAGGGTGAGGACTTGCAATCCCAGCAGTGAAGTAAGAGTGGCAGGGTGGGGGAAGTGTCTTGCAATAAAAAGTATCTTCCCTTTTCCGACACACTTCCCCCACACTCCATTATGTGCTCTCGTGCTGAATTAGGAGAGCAGAGATCTGTTATCTGGCTGGGCCCATAGATTGGAATAGATTCCATGTAGTCTAGCTTGGGGATGGTGTAATTGCTGTGTTCTACGCACAGCACTTAGTCCAACACAGAATCAGCATTGATAACCCCACTGGGAGTTTTCTTGCACTATATCTTTAACCCAACCTTCCTACAAGGAGCTCGGGACAGCGTACATCACTCTTCCCTGCCACCTTGTATCCTCATAACAATCCTGGGAGGTAGGTTAGGCTGAGAGAATGGCTAGCCCAAGCTCACCCAGTGTGCTTCATAGCTGAATGGGGACTTGAACACGCTTCCCATTCCTCACTGAACACTCAAATCACTCACCCTGCTGGCTTTGCAAATGTCATTCCAGCCTTCTATATATTGCTCAGAGATGGGACTAGCTAGCAGATGATAACTCCATTCTGACTCCCTTTCCCCTTCCAGAGAAACCAAAGAGTTCTGCCTCTCAGCCACATACCAAACACTGTGACTGTTTTAGAGCTGGGGGCTCCCAAAGTCTGACTCCTGCCTACATCATTCAAAGATCTGAGGCTGCCCCTTCACCCTCCCACACTTCCATGTGCTATAACAAGCAGGACACAAGTACAATGACTTCGGCCCTGCAGCAGACAATGTGAGAAGGTTGGTAAAGGATGGATGGAAGTACAGGGTACAAGACGTTACAGCTTCTGCAGCTGTGGACCTTTTGAAACTCTAGACAGGCCTGTGTGGCTGAGCCTTGCCATCCTATCCAGCAGGCAAACTGCTGTCTTTCAGGCTTCTCATCTGCTGAGTGATCTGCAGTAATACTGATCTACCTCACTGGACTGGAGCACCTTCCTTATGAGGAGAGGCTACGGCGTTTGGGCCTAATTCAGCCTAGAAAAGAGACGCCTGAGGGGGGACGTGATTGAGACATACAAAATTATGCAGGGGATGGACAGAGTGGATAGGGAGATGCTCTTTACACTCTCACATAATACCAGAACCAGGGGACATCCACTAAAATTGAGTGTTGGGTGGGTTAGGACAGACAAAAGAAAATATTTCTTTACTCAGCATGTGGTTGGTCTGTGGAACTCCTTGCCACAAGATGTGGTGATGGCATCTGGCCTGGATGCCTTTAAAAGGGGATTGGACAAATTTCTGGAGGAAAAATCCATTACGGGTTACAGGCCGTGATGTGTATGTGCAACCTCCTGATTTTAAAAATGGGTTATGTCAGAATGCCAGATGCAAGGGAGGGCACCAGGATGCAGGTCTCTTGTTGTCTTGTGTGCTCCCTGAGGCATTTGGTGGGCCGCTGTGAGATACAGGAAGCTGGACTAGATGGGCCTATGGCCTGATCCAGTGGGGCTGTTCTTATGTTGCTGTAAGAATGACTGGAACAATGGACATAAATGCTGCTGGCTACTAGTATTATTATTAACAAGTTGCCTTATCCTGTGCCAGATCATGGGCTCATCAAGCCCAACATTGTTTACTCTGACTGGTCATAGTATTTCAGGCTCCTTCAAGCCTGGCTGCAGTAGAAAATCTTTTTAATTAAAAATGCTAGAGATTGGATATTCTGCAGGCATATTCGCTACCCCAAAGCCAGAGTCCCATATAAGGAAACAGTTAGCAAATCAGCCAGTTTGGGCAGGAAATCAGGCTACACTTGCAACAGAACGAGGTCTCTGTAGAATAACATTTCTTGGGCACTTTTGTGCTGTGCATTAAGAACATAAGAACATAAGAACAGCCCCACTGGATCAGGCGGCATTGGAAATGGTGGGCCCAGATTCCCAAGAAAGGTTCACATACTTCTCTTCAAATTAGTTGTGACCACACATCGGAGGTTGACTTGTGTGAAACCAACACTCCACAAGTGGCCTACCTGTCTGACCAATGTAAGGAGGGAGCAGAGAACTTGCTCGACTGTTGCCATTGCAGAATCTCAGTCAATCGAGTATCAGAGCTTTCTCTGCAGATGCTCCAGCTGCACAGCTCAGCAAATGAAAGGATGTTCTTAGAAGCCACAAGGTTTGTCCTTGCATGGCAGCCTGTGGTCATTACCCCCCTCTCAATTTGTGGCCGAGGGAGATACACAGCATCACCAGGAACATGGAGTCCTCTTGTGGTCAGGGAGAGTCAAAGAATAACTCTTTATCCATGGCTCTCTTGGCCCCTTATCTGTATCCCTGCCCCAGCCGCCACCATCAAGGGCAAGGGCACTGGATGCAACCTACAGAGGCCTGGCAGCTTGGATTCTGCAGTTGTCAGGAGAAGGAAAGGACTAGAAGAAGGGAGGGGAGACAAGGCAGAGCATGGAAAAGGTAGATTGTGAAGTAATACAAATATTTAGCATTTAAATAGCACATGTCTCGTGCTTGTTGTGTTACATTTCACTATGTAAAGGCTCAAGCCTATTTGGGCACCAGCATAATGTCAGCCATATGCTAAGCCTGTCCTGGCAATGCCACACTGATGGCATACTGACACAGGTGCAAAAAGTGCCATATGCCAAGCCTGTTCTGGCCAAGCTAGGCTGGTGCAGCCCATCCCAATAACACCCCCCAACGTCCATGGAAATCCTGACACAGCCCATTATCCGTGGAGAGGCATCCTGATGTCATCATTGGTGTGGTGTCTATGTGCCATTGCCGTGACGTCGGCTTGCTTTGGTGTGACGTCCATGTGTCATTGGAGTGATGTCCAAGGAGCCAATCACTGCATCCAACCCACCCCAATGCTAGTGAGGTCCAAGCACAGAGTTCCTGACATTGTGCCAGCTTCTGTGGCACATCTGTCCACAGGTGGACTTCTATGGTGTCAGGGCTCCTGTTGCACCAGCATACAAAGGGATACACTAGTGTACCTTGAGGATAGAATTGGGCCTTTAGGGCCCAACCTTATCCAACTTTTCAGCACTAACGCAGCTGTGTCAACTGGGTGTGCACTGCATCCTGTGGTGGAGTGGACAGTCATGGAGGTCTCCTCAAGGTAAGGGAACATCTGTTCCCTTATCTTGGGGCTGCATTGTATCTGAATCAGTGCTGGAAAGTTGGTTAGGATCAGGCCCTTAGTAAGCCTTATAACAATCCCTTAAGACACTTTGCATTTGGGGTGGTAAGGCTGAGAGAGAGAGAGAGAGAGAGAGAGAGAGAGAGAGAGAGAGAGAAGCTTTTTGGGGGCACCTAGTGAGCCCAGGGCTGAGGTGAGGTTTGCACTGAATACCTCAGAACTCACACTTTTAGCCATTTTGTTACTCCCAGCAAGTGACAACAACACTGATAGATTATTGGCTCTTTTATAATTCTTCGGTAAGACAAGGGTAAACGAAGAGCAGTGGTTAATTTCAAAAAACAGAGGCCAGGGCTAAGGCCTGCTTGGAAGCCGCAGGGGCTGAAATAGATCCCTTTTTGATTCACCCAGGGCCATGACCCAATGAACCATGACTGGGCAGGAATTTAAAGTGGGACCTGTCAAAGTCATACTCAATGATGTTTATCCGGTTCCACACTAGCCTTCTGAATAGGTAGGTCAGAGAGGATGACACACCCACAGCTTTCCTACTGTATGCTTTTCTGGTTACACAATCTCCAAAAGGAAACAGGTGCCCCGCAAAAGATGTAATGAAAAACATCCAAAACAAATGGGCATACGGAACATTTTCCACACAAGAAGTAGCAGTTTGTGTCAGTCACACGTAACACAGGGTAAACAAGGAAAAGCTCTTGACCTTTCGGTGTAATGCAGGCATCACACAAAATTAAACACATCAGCTTTAAAACAAACAGAAGCAAGGCATCTTTCCTCTTCCGCAAAGCATGTGTAAGGCATGGCAGATTTTGCTACAGGCCAATGTGATGTCCAATAATTCAAGTGCACATGTTCCTTTCTAGTATTTTCCCACTCCATCCTGCCCATATCACTCCCCATTTCATCTTCTGAACATAAGAACATAAGAACAGTCCCAGGGATCAGGCCATAGGCCCATCTAGTCCAGCTTCCTGTATCTCACAGCGGCCCACCAAATGCTCCAGGGAGCACACCAGATAACAAGAGACCTCATCCTGGTGCCCTCCCTTGCATCTGGCATTCTGACATAGCCCATTTCTAAAATCAGGAGGTTGCACATACACATCATGACTTGTAACCCGTAATGGATTTTTCCTCCAGAAACTTGTCCAATCCCCTTTTAAAGGCGTCCAGGCCAGATGCCGTCACCACATCCTGTGGCAAGGAGTTCCACAGACCAACCGCACGCTGAGTAAAGAAATATTTTCTTTTGTCTGTCCTAACCCTCCCAACACTCAATTTTACATAAGAACATAAGAACATAAGAACAGCCCTACTGGATCAGGCCACTGTATTGGCAACCTTCAGTCTCGAAAGACTATGGTATCACGCTCTGAAAGGTGGTTCTGGCACAGCGTCTAGTGTGGCTGAAAAGGCCAATCCGGGAGTGACAATCCCTTCCACACCGGGAGCAAGTGCAGTCTGTCCCTGGTCTGTCTCCCTGGCTATGGGCCTTCCTTCTTTGCCTCTTAGCCTCAGACTGTTGGCAAAGTGTCTCTTCAAACTGGGAAAGGCCATGCTGCACAGCCTGCCTCCAAGCGGGCCGCTCAGAGGCCAGGGTCTCCCACTTGTTGAGGTCCATCCCTAAGGCCTTCAGATCCCTCTTGCAGATGTCCTTGTATCGCAGCTGTGGTCTACCTGTAGGGCGCTTTCCTTGCACGAGTTCTCCATAGAGGAGATCCTTTGGGATCCGGCCATCATCCATTCTCACGACATGACCAAGCCAACGCAGGCGTCTCTGTTTCAGCAGTGAATACATGCTAGGGATTCCAGCACGTTCCAGGACTGTGTTGTTTGGAACTTTGTCCTGCCAGGTGATGCCGAGGATGCGTCGGAGGCAGCGCATGTGGAAAGCGCTCAGTTTCCTCTCCTGTTGTGAGCGAAGAGTCCATGACTCGCTGCAGTACAGAAGTGTACTCAGGACGCAAGCTCTGTAGACCTGGATCTTGGTATGTTCCGTCAGCTTCTTGTTGGACCAGACTCTCTTTGTGAGTCTGGAAAACGTGGTAGCTGCTTTACCGATACGCTTGTTTAGCTCGGTATCAAGAGAATGAGTGTCGGAGATCGTTGAGCCAAGGTACACAAAATCATGGACAACCTCCAGTTCATGCTCAGAGATTGTAATGCAGGGAGGTGAGTCCACATCCTGAACCATGATCTGTGTTTTCTTCAGGCTGATGGTCAGTCCAAAATCTTGGCAGGCCTTGCTAAAACGATCCATGAGCTGCTGGAGATCTTTGGCAGAGTGGGTAGTGACAGCTGCATCGTCGGCAAAGAGGAAGTCACGCAGACATTTCAGCTGGACTTTGGACTTTGCTCTCAGTCTGGAGAGGTTGAAGAGCTTTCCGTCTGATCTGGTCCGGAGATAGATGCCTTCTGTTGCAGTTCCAAAGGCCTGCTTCAGCAGGACAGCGAAGAAAATCCCAAACAAGGTTGGTGCAAGAACACAGCCCTGCTTCACTCCGCTTCGGATGTCAAAAGGGTCTGATGTGGAGCCATCGAAGACAACAGTGCCCTTCATGCCCTTGTGGAAAGATCTGATGATCTTTCCCGGCCTGGCCCGGCCGACGCAAACGCATCCAACAGATGGGAACATTTCAAGAATGCCGTTTACAACACCGCCTTGTCCATATTCGGCAAGAAGACCAACAAGGCGGCAGACTGGTTTGAAGCCCACTCTGAGGAGTTGACACCAGTCATTGAGGAAAAGAGGAGAGCTCAAGCAGCATACAAGGCCTGTCCCAGTGAGCGCAACCTGCAGGTCCTCCGAACTGCTCGCAGCAAAGTCCAACAGACCGCCAGGAGATGTGCTAACGACTACTGGCTCCAGCTCTGTTCCGAGATACAGATAGCAGCTGACACGGGCAACATTAAGGGGATGTATGATGGTATCAAGCAGGCCCTAGGTCCAACACAGAGGAAAATTGCCCCTCTGAAGTCTGCCACAGGCGAGGTCATCCAGGATCGGGCACAGCAGATGGAACGCTGGGTGCAGCACTACTCTGAGCTATATTCCAGAGAAAATGTAGTCACCGAAGAAGCACTGAACAACATTGAGTGCCTGCCTGTGCTGGAAGAGCTTGACAGTGAACCAACCCTAGAAGAACTTCACGTGGCCCTGGACTCCCTTGCCTTTGGCAAGGCACCTGGAAAAGACAGCATCCCTGCTGAAGTCCTAAAATGCTGCAAAGAGATCATCGTCACTGAGCTGCATGAAATCCTCTGTCTCTGCTGGAGAGAAGGTGGAGTACCTCAAGACATGAGGGATGCAAACATCATCACGCTGTACAAGAACAAAGGTGACAGGGGTGACTGCAACAACTACCGCGGCATCTCTCTCCTTAGCGTTGTAGGAAAGCTGTTTGCCCGAGTTGTACTAAAGAGGCTCCAGGTACTTGCAGAGAGCGTCTATCCAGAATCGCAGTGTGGATTCCGAGCCAACAGGTCCACCACTGATATGGTATTCTCCCTTAGACAACTGCAGGAGAAATGCAGGGAACAACGACAGCCACTCTTTATAGCCTTCATAGATCTCACAAAGGCTTTTGACCTGGTCAGCAGAGACGGCCTCTTCAAGATTCTCCCCAAGATTGGATGTCCACCCAGGCTCCTCAGCATCATCAGATCTTTCCACAAGGGCATGAAGGATCAGGCCATAGGCCCTGGATTTTAGTGGATGTCCCCTGGTTCTGGTGTTATGTGAGAGTGTAAAGAGCATCTCTCTATCCACTTTATCCTTCCCATGCATAATTTTGTATGTCTCAATCATGTCCCCCTTCAGGCGCCTCTTTTCTAGGCTGAAGAGGCCCAAACACCGTAGCCTTTCCTCATAAGGAAGGTGCCCCAGCCCCATAATCATCTTAGTCGCTCTCTTTTGCACCTTTTCCATTTCCACTATGTCTTTTTTGAGATGCGGCGACCAGAACTGGACACAATACTCCAGGTGTGGCCTTACCATAGATTTGTACAACGGCATTATAATATTAGCCGTTTTGTTCTCAATACCCTTCCTAATGATCCCAAGCATAGAATTGGCCTTCTTCACTGCCGCCGCACATTGGGTCGACACTTTCATCGACCTGTCCACCACCACCCCAAGATCTCTCTCCTGATCTGTCACAGACAGCTCAGCACCCATCAGCCTATATCTAAAGTTTTGATTTTTTGGCCCAATGTGCATGACTTTACACTTACTGACATTGAAGCGCATCTGCCATTTTGCTGCCCATTCTGCCAGTCTGGAGAGATCCTTCTGGAGCTCCTCACAATCACTTCTGGTCTTCACCACTCGGAAAAGTTTGGTGTTGTCTGCAAATTTAGCCACCTCACTGCTCAACCCTGTCTCCAGGTCATTTATGAAGAGGTTGAAAAGCACCAGTCCCAGGACAGATCCTTGGGGCACGCTTTTCACTTCTCTCCATTGTGAAAATTGTCCATTGACACCCACTCTCTGTTTCCTGGCCTTCAACCAGTACCCAACTCCTGTACTCTCCTGTACCCTCAAGATCAGTGGCAGTGGTAGCACTTAATGTACCATCGGGGGAGGGGGAGTTGTTACATCTTCTATTGCCCTGGTAAACAATTCTTCTTCTCATTCCCCTTCGAAATATCAGGTGATGTAACTGATATAACTGATGCCACAGTTATATCAGGTGATAAAAATAGGTGATATAAATATAACTGATGCCACATCCTTCCTTAATCTCTGGGCTGTCCTCTTCCTTCAATTGTTCCTCTGTCGTCAACTGGCCATTGCACATCTTTTTACCATTTCTCTGAATCTGACGAGGTCAGTGGTGATGTGGGACACCCAGTGAATGAAGCCTGGTGGCTAGAAGCCCCTCCCACCACACTGAATGAAGTCTGTGTCACCAGTCATATGCTCCATGCTTCACTCACATATCTGAAATCAGTGACTGCTGCGGAGTTTATTTCAAAGAAACAAGATTCAAGCCAAGATATTTTCATCAGAACATTTCAACCACTGGAACCAAATTCCCACTGATCACAAATGACTGTGCACTTTTTGCTTGAAGGCAGTGAGAAGTGAAGAATCCCCCCTTTCTCATATGAGGAGTTTGGCTCCCCGGCTGTTGTGTAGCTATTATTTTAGACTACAGATGTATCAATCTGGGAAATCTAGCATTCATTATCCTCTCACAAGCCTCAATAGTGTACGGACTCTCCTGTTTCTTGGCCATATGCTGATATTTCTCCTGCAGTCAAACCATCCTTCTAATTCCAGTTTTAGGACGACGTGTTGTTGTTGTTGTTCAGTGGTAAAGTAATGTCCGACTCTTTGTAACCCCATGGACCACATTACGCCAGGCCTCCCTGCCTACCACTGACTTCTGGAGTTTGTCCAAATTCATGTTCATTCCCTCCGTGACACTGTCTAACCATCTCATCCTCTGCCGTCCCCTTCTCCTTTTGCCTTAGGATGGCATAGAAAATATATTTTAAAAAATTATATTCCACTTTCAATCAAAGTGGAATTTCCAAGCAGCTTACATGTTAAAACTATAAAATGCAATGTGAAAAAGGTGGGTTGAGAGTGAGCGGCAGGAGGGGCTGGCCCACCCTTTTCTCCATTGCTGACGCCATGAGCAGTTGTGGTGGAGTTGCGGGAAGCAGCAGCAGGAAGGTTATCCTGCTTTGAGCGCTTCCTTCCATGAGTGACCAGAACAGGACCGCTCCACCTTCTTCCCCTTCTTGCCTGCCCAGCAAGAGGGCCAGGTGGACAAGAAAGAGAAGAGGACAGAGCCCCCCACTGCACTCCTCCTTCTATCTCATCTTTCAGGCCTTCTGGTTGGCAACCTTCAGTCTCAAAAGACTATGGTATAAGCCTACAGCACCCAGTATTCCCAAGCAGTCTCCCATCCAAGTACTAACCAGGCCTGACCCTGCTTAGCTTCCAAGATCAGACAAGATCAGGAATGTGCAGGGTAACAGTTGCTATCAGGCCTTCTGTCTGCCAAAGCTATCACCTCCCTCTGAAGAGCAGGCACCCTCCTTCTGCAGGGCCTGTTTGCTTGGCCAGCTGTGACTGAAAGGGAGGTGGCAACAGTGACAACTTGCTGGCTTGCTTGAAAGGTAAAGCAGAGGAGTGTGTGAGGGATGGTGGTGATGCTCTGAATCACTTTGCGAAGTTGTACTCTCCCTTTGCTCACCTACTTGGAGAGGCAGCCAGGCAGGCACAGAAGAAGAAGAGGCAGCGGTGGCAGCAGCAGTTCTGATGGGCTACATGAGTGCCAGTGTATGTGTGAATGTTTTCTAAAGGGGGAATAATGAGGGGATGCATGTGGATAAGGGTGATGGATCCGTTGCAATGCAGGGAGCAGATCCATTAGGACCTCCCTTGGGTTTGGCTGCATTTTCTGAACAAGCCCACTGTGTGTTTTTTAACCCTGAGCTACGGGATATCTCAGGTAACTGCATGCATCTTTTTTTTTTTATCACAGCATAACATGCTACAGAGATGAAGCACAGCCACAGCTCTCCACAGCATAGTTTTGCAATGAAATGCACAAAGATAGCTGTTCACGTGGGGCAGGAGGTCTGGTCTAGAGGGTAGAGCCTTCATTTGCCTGAAGATTAACATCCACAAGGTGGTCAGTTCGAGGCCACCGGCACCATGCAACCTTGAAGCAGCTGGCAAGCTGCAGCTGAGCTGTTCCATCTGCTCGGAGCGTGGGAGGATAGAGGCCAGAATGTTAAACCAGATCGGAGTGTAACACCTTGAATGTAGTGGTTCTTGAAAGAAAGAACCTTCTTTCAATTTGTAAAAATCCCTGCGTGGATTTAATAAGCCTGCCTGTGTAAACCGCCTTGAATAAAGTCTTGAATAAAGACCAAGAAAGGCGGTATATAAATACTGTATATTATTATTATTATTATTACACATGCTGATTTCACGGCAAATTTACTGCAATAGCTCGTAAGTGATGTTGTGGTTCACTGTAAATGCATGAGGTGGGCACCTGGTGGAGTCATCAGGTGAAGCAGCCCCAAATGGGAGGATTGCCAAGGGATTGTGAAACAATTCCTCATGTGTGTGAGCTGGAAACAGGCCCTTTTGAGGCATTGAGAGGTCTGGGACCTGAATGATCATTAGAGACCCACCTCATCCTCCTCTTCCCCTCTGGAGTGTATGGTTTATCAGTGCTGATGTGCAGCCCCACCAGTGTTAATTAAACAACCCCGCCCCCCGCTTGATTGACTGGTATCACAAGCTAGATTGAGATGCTGATGAATTGAGGTTATTGGCAGTTTTTGCATGTTGCCCTTTTCTACCACCTCACATAAGAAAAGCCCATCTGGATCAGGCCAAAAGCCCATCTAGTTCAACCTCCTGTATCTCACAGTGGCCCACCAAATGCCTCAGGGAGCACACAAGACAACAAGAGACCTGCATCCTGGTGCCCTCCCTTGTATCTGGCACTCTGACATAAGCCATTTCTAAAATCAGGAGGTTGCACGTGCACATCACAGCTTGTAACCCGTAATGGATTTTTCCTCCTGAAATTTGTTCAATCCCCTTTTAAAGGCATCCAGGCTAGATGCCATCACCACATCCTGTGGCAAGGAGTTCCACAGACTAATTACATGCTTGGTAAAGAAATATTTTCTTTTGTATGTCCTACAGGTTGGAAACCTTGGCCTCTGAGCGGCCCGCTTGGAGGCAGGCTGTGCAGCATGGCCTTTCCCAGTTTGAAGAGACACTTGGCCAACAGACTGAGGCAAAGAGGCAAAGAAGGAAGGCCCATAGCCAGGGAGACAGACCAGGGACAGACTGCACTTGCTCCCGGTGTGGAAGGGATTGTCACTCCCGAATCGGCCTTTTCAGCCACACTAGACGCTGTTCCAGAACCACCTTTCAGAGCGCGATACCATAGTCTTTCGAGACTGAAGGTTGCCAACACACACACAAATCTCCCAGCATTCAATTTTAGTGGATGTCCCGTTTCTGGTGTTGTGTGAGAACATCCCGCTATCCATCCATCCCCTGCATAATTTTGTACGTCTCAATCATGTCTCCCCTCCCTCAGGCGCCTTTTTGCTAGATTGAAGAGCCTCACTGCCACAGAACCTCAAGGATTTCACTGCACCTCACAGCCTCTTGAATAAAGTGCTCAAGAGAGGAACTTAATATCCTCTTTAAGCCGGGGAAGGGGGATGGGACAGGCTGAAAAATGGGGGATTCGATCCAGTCCATGCAACCTCTGGCAGATCCACCCCTTCCTCCTCAACAAGTCCGCTGGTTTCTCCCTGTAACCAACCATTACTCCCCCTCCTCCACCGCCCACCCTTGCCTCCAATGCCCCAGTAGCGTGCATGCGCAGTAACCAGCAATTCTCACTGACAGCCCCATTGCATACATCACCCCTGCTTCTGCAGCACTGATGAAGGTGGCCATCTGCTGATGACATGAGAGTTCTGTCAGTGGAAGGTGCCCATAGGATTGGGCCCTGAGAGGACTTCCTTGAGTTCAGGACCTTCCACTGCACCAACTCACACTCCCATGATGCAGCACATTTTATTTGGGGAAAACACCAAAATCCGTGAAGAAATAAAACCATTTTCTTCCACCTCTACTCATGAGTAAACTATCAGTGGAAATATGAAGCTTCTGGGATAAGGGTTTCCCCACGCACTGCTCAGCTGATAAGCAGGACGGAATGGTCCTTCCCCATTAATCAGCTTGGCTTTATGCCAGACTTCCCTGTGCACAAGGGCAATAATGCAGTCCTCTGCTCAGTGCATAGCATGCTTGGTGTACTTATCTGATGGCAGGCTTGGCTGATTAGACAACAGTTCAAGGAAATTGAATGAAAGAAAAACACTACAGTAGCATCAAGATCTGTGAAAACCCCTTTTGTTGGGCTCTCTCTGTGGTCACACTTAACCATCTGCTTCAGGAGTGTTGTGCTCTGGATAAGACCACTTCACAAATGTCATAACACTATTTGTATATAAAAATTCAAACAATTGTTTCTTGCAAGGTCAGTGCTAAACAACCTTGGACCTTCAGGCTTACCCCAAACCATGTACCAGATCTGATTTGTGCCTGTTATCTAGAGCTCTGTGTGAAGCATGCAGCTTTAGCATGACATAGTTCCTTGACACACTGTAGCATGCGATTATGGGGGGTTACTCTGTGACATTGCTTGACCATCAGGCTCCCGTTCAGCACTTTTTTCTATGTTTGGGTGGCAGCATTGGCAGAGCTTTTCTGAGCACTCTTTGGTCAACAACTTTTAGAAATTAAGGATAAAATCTAAAATTCTTTGGAATTTTTTTTAACTTCCACCAGCAATAATTCCACCAGTCACAGTGCTCACCAGTCACCCCCTTGCATTATGCACAGCTTGCCATAGCACTTCTGGGTATTGATGCTCAGGCTATCCCCCTTAAACCCCTTCTGGCGATTTTGGTGTCCCTCTGTGCAATAATTGCACCTCCACGTCATCACTCCTTTCCCCCTACATGCTATTTCAATATGTCCCAATGAAATAAAATCCTCAACATTCATGTAAAAGTGTTTTATTCATTTGTTCATAGAACATACAGAATTCATTCAGACAATTCATCCGGCACACAAAATACATCTCAAAAGAAATTTACTACAATTTCAGAAACACTACAGTGGATGTGGTTATTTCTCTTTCGAGAAAGTGTACTTACATGGTAAGCAAACACCAAGAGCAACTGACTGGCTCATTCCTAGAGTTAAATACATACATAATGAAATTCTTTGCTTTTTTAAAATTTTTAGTTCCCTCTTCGACAGAATTCTAAGATGTATATTTTCCATCAGCTTAAGAAGTGTCCTACTCACTATGTTTTGTCTGTCAGTAATTTTCTGTCATTATCTCTATCATAGAAATATTTTTTTTCCATCAAGCTAATTAGGAGCACTGTCCTTCACTGTTGGTGGTTTCTCCAACACCTTTTCACCTTCAGAAAAACATCTGGATTCTCAAATACATCCCGCTTCAGCAAACCTGCAGGATATTTTATCCAGATTAAAATTTCTAATCTATTCCTAGCAAGCCTTAATATAAACGTCCAGCTTGAGAGAGAGAGAGAACCAGAAGTTACAGGTTGTGTCTGCGTTTTTATTTCAGCCTAGCATTTAATTCATCATTTTCCTTGCAAATGCCCATTTTCAGACAGTCATAAATAACAGTCAGTTTAAATTACATATTATTATATTATTATTAATAATAAATATTAAATTAATGTCCTTTCCCTGCCTGGCTTGACAGATGCCTGGTCTGCAGCAGAAATGGGGAACTTCCCCCGCCTGGCTGCAGCTGTAGTGTGGATTCAAGTGGATTTGACATCAGCCTTGCTGGCTTCAGAGAGCTGTCTGGGTTCCAGATGTGTTAACCCATTTGTGGCTGGAGCCCTGCTTCGAAACATGCTGCTGTTTTTAAAGCCAGAGTCCTGCCTTTGACATTGGTAACTGCAAGAGTCTTGCACTCCCGCTTTAACCCCCTGTCTTCAAGGGATCTTCAGAAAGCAGCTGGGCTCTGTTCCAAAAACTGGGTGATGTCAACTGTGGAGTCAGAAACCTCCTCATCTTCCCAGTGCCACTCAGTAGCATTGGCCACTTCCATAATTTCCAAGGGAAGTGATGCATTGAGAGGCTGTTCCAGGAGGAAGAGTTCACAGTGAGATCCCCTAAACCCCTCTCCAGTGCAGCCAGGGGGATTTTCCTCTATCAGGAGGGGGAGATCCTCTTCAGCACTGTAGACTTGGACGAAGATGATTGTGAGGAGAATGAAGAGAAGGCGTTTGGCATAGCTACGCTCCTCAGCAGGGTAATAGCGTTTCACCTATAAAAACAACAGACAGTTATATAACCAAAAGGAACAGCACTGCATTTTCTGAAACTCATCAGCAGCTTAGCATATTTCCCAGAATCCCTTACAACTACCAATGTCAAGCTGTACACTAGTCTAGTAATCCAGACATGGGACAGAACATTTCCCAGAATGCATGCCGTTTCCCATTTCTATTCCTCAAACCAATAGGTTTTCCCAGATCTCCATCATATCCAGGTACAACCCATTTCTCCAATTGCACTTTACCTTCTCACCCCTTACAGTCACATTACCTAGATTTAGTATCAGGGTTACAACCAGTACAGGATTGCTTTGCACCAGTTCACAGCTCAACTCAAATATAAATTTCTCAAATAAATTCAAGGAACTCTAAATGCAGCCATTGAACCAAGGTGGTTGTTGGGCTTCACTTCCTTGTCACCCCAAAGTATGGAAGGAAAAATGTGGGTAACTTTTGTCATTACTCTTCAGAGCTGTGTGGGAAGAGAAGGAGCCAACTACACACTGAACAGGTCAAAGCAAGTGTCTAATTATGAAATCCACACCCACACCTGAGTCAGCATGATGACAGGATACAGCATCTTCTCTTTTTGGAAAGACTCTCTTGCACCTGGCAGTTACATAACCACTCAAGAGCTTTCCTCATCTTTCAAGTGTGATGGTGGGGAAAGTTCTACCTGTTGAAATTTCAGCCAGTGAGACAACTGCTTGGAGGCATAGGAGCCTTGCCAGTGAACAAGAACAATGCACTATCCTTCACAAATACCAAAAGGGAATTTAGCTTTGCCACTTCTCTTATGCACAACTACAGGGGACTGTAAGTAGCCTAAAGTCTTGCTCTTGGGCTCTAACTCATCCCCTTCCCTTTCTAAGAGAATCAGGAATCCAAACTGGAGAAGGAGACCCCCAAATAACTTGTTCCTCTCTTAAAGGCTCCCAATTCCTTTTTCCCTCCCCTCCTTCACCATCTCAGGAGAATCCCACCTCCCTGACAATGAGCCAGTGGCACCGCAGATCGCTAGAGGCTCAGGGACGAAGCCTTACACTGCCCACCCACGCCCCTTCTCTGCCTCTGCAAAAGCACCCCTAACTTACCACTGGGGGGTACAGAACTCTGCGGGATCGCTTCTTGAGCCTGCCCGTCCTGGAGAGCTTCCTGGAGCCCGAGCTCTGCTCCACCTCCGGGAGGGGATCAAAAGTGAAGTACTGGGGCCCGGTGGGCAGCCGACGGCTGCCAGGGGCCGGGGGCATGGTCAGCGCAGGCAGCCTGGGCTCACAAGCGTAGCACATGCTTGTTGGACCGTGCGAGGGAGGGTTCATGCAGCAAGCCGGCGAGCGCGCTCAGCTGTGGCAAGCCTGGCTGGAGATGGGAGAGCGCGGGCCGGGCCGGCTTTATGCAGGGCGGGCGCCGCGCCGCGCCCCGCCCCGCCGGCTCCGCATTGGCTCAGCGTTGGGTTCGCGGACAGCTCACGGGAAACTCCGACCTTTTGCGCGCCGCTGGCTGCCAGCCCGCCAAGCGGGAAGCGCACGCACGGCAGGTCTCCTGTGTGGGGAGGGGGAAGGCGCTTGTGCAACGGGCAGGATCAGGGCAGAGGAATCGAGGTAAAAGTGAACACGCGCCACCCATCACTCTCTGAAAATGGACACATCCTGGACTGCAGCCACACACACGGAACGGCCCCGGACTTTTATACATCTCTCTCTCTCTCTCTCTCTCTCTCTCTCTCTCTCACACACACACACACACACACACACAGGCATTCTCTGGTCTATACAGTATACTGTACATCCTGGACTGTAACCAAACACATAGAATGGTTATGGACTTTTATAAATATCACACACACGGGGGGGGGCATTCTTTGATCAGTACAGTACATAACATAAGAACATAAGAACAGCCCCACTGGATCAGGCCATAGGCCCATCTAGTCCAGCTTCCTGTATCTCACAGCGGCCCACCAAATGCCCCAGGGAGCACACCAGATAACAAGAGACCTCATCCTGGTGCTCTCCCCTACATCTGGCATTCTGACATTGCCCATTTTTAAAATCAGGAGGTTGCGCATACACATCATGGCTTGTACCCCATAATGGATTTTTCCTCCAGAAACTTGTCCAATTCCCTTTTAAAGGCGTCCAGGCTAGACGCCAAGCAACACATCCTGTGGCAAGGAGTTCCACAGACCGACCACACGCTGAGTAAAGAAATATTTTCTTTTGTCTGTCCTAACCCGCCCAACACTCAATTTTAGTGGATGTCCCCTGGTTCTGGTATTATGTGAGAGTGTAAAGAGCATCTCCCTATCCACTCTGTCCATCCCCTGCATAATTTTGTATGTCTCAATCATGTCCCCCCTCAAGCGTCTCTTTTCTAGGCTGAAGAGGCCCAAACGCCGTAGCCTTTCCTCATAAGGAAGGTGCCCCAGCCCCGTAATCATCTTAGTTGCTCTCTTTTGCACCTTTTCCATTTCCACTATGTCTTTTTTGAGATGCGACGACCAGAACTGGACACAATACTCCAGGTGTGGCCTTACCATAGATTTGTACAACGGCATTATAATACTAGCCATTTTGTTCTCAATACCCTTCCTAATGATCCCAAGCATAGAATTGGCCTTCTTCACTGCCGCCGCACATTGGGTCGACACTTTCATCGACCTGTCCACCACCACCCCAAGATCTCTCTCCTGATCTGTCACAGACAGCTCAGAACCCATCAGCCTATATCTAAAGTTTTGATTTTTTGCCCCAATGTGCATGACTTTACACTTACTGACATTGAAGCGCATCTGCCATTTTGCTGCCCATTCTGCCAGTCTGGAGAGATCCTTCTGGAGCTCCTCACAATCACTTCTGGTCTTTACCACTCGGAAAAGTTTGGTGTCGTCTGCAAACTTAGCCACTTCACTGCTCAACCCTGTCTCCAGGTCATTTATGAAGAGGTTGAAAAGCACTGGTCCCAGGACAGATCCTTGGGGCACACCACTTTTCACCTCTCTCCATTGTGAAAATTGCCCATTGACACCCACTCTCTGCTTCCTGTCCTCCAACCAGTTCTCAATCCATGAGAGGACCTGTCCTCTAATTCCCTGACTGTGGAGTTTTTTCAGTAGCCTTTGGTGAGGGACTGTGTCAAACGCCTTCTGAAAGTCCAGATATATAATGTCCACGGGTTCTCCTGCATCCACATGCCTGTTGACCTTTTCAAAGAATTCTATAAGGTTCGTGAGGCAAGACTTACCCTTACAGAAGCCATGCTGACTCTCCCTCAGCAAGGCCTGTTCGTCTATGTGTTTTGAGATCCTATCTTTGATGAGGCATTCCACCATCTTACCCGGTATGGATGTTAGGCTGACCGGCCTATAGTTTCCCGGGTCCCCCCTCTTTCCCTTTTTAAAAATAGGCGTGACATTTGCTATCCTCCAATCTTCTGGCACCATGGCCGTTTTGAGGGACAAGTTGCATACCTTAGTCAAGAGATCTGCAACTTCATTCTTCAATTCCTTAATAACTCTTGGGTGGATGCCATCAGGGTCCGGTGATAACTCTTGGGTGGATGCCATCAGGGCCCAGTATACATCCTGGACCATAACCAAACACACAGAATGGCCATAGACTTTTGTAAATATAACACACACATGTGGGGGGGGGGGGAGAGAGAGAGGCATTCTCTGATATATACAGTATAGTGTACATCCTGGACTATAACCAAACACATAGAATGGTTATGGACTTTTATAAATATCACACACACACACACACACACACACACACACACACGAGAGAGAGAGAGAGAGAGAGAGAGAGAGAGAGAGAGAGGCATTCTCTGATCTATACATTATAGTGTACATGCTGGACTGTAACCAAACACACAGAATAGCCATAGACTTTTGTAAATATAACACACACACACGCACGCATGCACACAGGAAGACAGAGAGAGAGGCATTCTCTGATCTATACAGTATAGTGTACATTTTGGACTGTAACCAAACACATAGAATGGTTATGGACTTTTATAAATATCACACACACACACAGGCATTCTCTGATCTGTACAGTATACGTCCTGGACTGTAACTAAACACACAGAGTAGTCACAGAATGGCCACTGACTTTCATAAATCACAGAGAGAGAGAGAGAGAGAGAGAGAGAGAGAGTAAACAGGGAGACATACTGTAGATCCTCAAACTCCACTGCTGCATCCAAAAGGTCAGATGGGTTTATTTTGACTCAAAATGTGGAATCCAGCCTTTCTCTTCTCTGCCCCTCCTCTCTTCTCTACTATAATCAATGACAAAGCATTTTCTTAAGTGGGGCTGGAGACCATGACCTCTGAAGAGGGGGCGTAATAACCATCTGTAAATATCTGAGGGGTTGTCATGTGGAGCAGATTTGTTTTTGGATAGGACCAAGACAAATGAGTTTAAATTACAGCAAGGGAGATTGCATTTAAACTTTAAGGTCAAATTCTGAGGCATCCGGTGAGCCACTGTGAAACACAGGAAGCTGGACTAGATGGGCCTTGGGTCTGATCCATTGGGGCTCTTCTTATGTTCTTGATGATACGAATGGTTTGGCAGTGGAATAGTCTGCTTTGGAAGGTGGTAGATTCTTCATTGTTGGAGTCTTTAAGCAGAAGCTGGATAGCCATCTACCATGGTAATAAGTGTGATTAGCAGGGGGTGGACTCAATCTGGAAAGTTCCTTTCAACTCTGGTCTCTGTGATCAGCTGCCCTCCCATCCAAAGGCCTTTGTTGCCTATAGCTTTTCTTGTCATTTGTTCCTGCAGGGTTTTCCTTCTTATTTCCCTTTTGCCTCTTTGGCCTTCATGGCCATCCTTCCAAAGCCATCTATTATCCTGTTTCTGCAGCTCAGATCTCTCATATCTTTTGGCCCAGTGCAAGACTAGAAGAGCTGGGGGTGCTTGGCAGGTTGGGCCTTGCGGGGCACCTTTCATTAGAAAAGGTATTGAAAACAAAACTGCTAATATTATAATGTCGTTGTACAAATGGATGGTAAGGCCACAGCTGGAGTATTGCGTCCAGTTCTGGTCACCGCATCTCAAAAAGGACATAGTGGAAATGGAAAAGGTGCAAAAGAGAGCGACAAAGATGATTACGGGGCTGGGGCACCTTCCTTATGAGGAAAGGCTACAGCATTTGGGCCTCTTCAGCCTAGAAAAGAGGCGCCTGAGGGGGAACATGATTGAGACATACAAAATTATGAAGGGGATGGACAGAGTGGATAGGGAGATGCTCTTTACACTCTCACATAATACCAGAACCAGGGGACAGCCACTAAAATTGAGTGTTGAGCGGGTTAGGAGAGACAAAAGAAAATATTTCTTTACTCAGCGTGTGGTTGGTCTGTGGAACTCCTTGCCACAGGATGTGGTGATGGCAACTGGCCTGGACGCCTTTAAAAGGGGATTGGACAAGTTTCTGGACAAAAATCCATTACGGGTTACAAGCCATGATGTGTATGCGCAACCTCCTGATTTTAAAAATGGGTTATGTCAGAATGCCAGATGCAAGGGAGGGCAGCAGAATGAGGTCTCTTGTTATCTGGTGTGCTCCCTGGGGCATTTGGTGGGCTGCTGTGCGATACAGGAAGCTGGACTAGATGGGCCTATGGCCTGATCCAGCGGGGCTCTTCTTATGTTCTTAAATTTCTGGAGGAAAAGTTCATCACGGGTTACAAGTCATGGTTGGTATGTGCAAGCTCTTGGTTTTAGAGGCAGGCTGCCTCTGATTGCCAGATGCAGGGGAGGGCACCAGGATGCAGGTTGTGCCTGTTGTCTTTTGTGCTCCCTGGGGCATTTGGTGGGCCACTGTGAGATACAGGTAGCTGGACTAGATGGGCCTTTGTCCTGATCCAGCGGGGCTCTTATGTTCTTAAGTAGATAAGTAAAAGCAAGCATTCTAGGGCCAATGATGTGACTGAAACACATCTAGTTTGCCCTAATGGGGGACAAGATGGATGTTTATAAAGCTGTAAAGTTGCTTTAGATGCCATTTGGGAAGAAGGGACAGGGTAAAAATCAATCAATCAATCAATCAATCAAGTTATGATTGGTGTTCTTGGCATCCTTCAGACTCAGAAGACGATGGCATCGCACTCTGAATGGTGGTTCTGGAACAGTGTTTAATGTGGCTGAAGAGGCCAATTTGGGAGTGACAATCCCTTTCACACTGAGAGCAAATGTATTCTGGCCCTGGTCCGTCCCCCTGGCTATGGGCCTTCCTTCTTTGCCTCTTTGCCTCAGTCTGTTGGGCGAGTGTCTCTTCAAACTGGGAGAGGCCATACTGCACAGCCTGCCTCCAAGTGGGATGCTCAGAAGCCAAAGTTTCCCATCTGTTGAGGTCTATTCCTAAGGCCTTCAGATCCCTCTTGCAGAGAACCCGTGGACATTATATATCTGGACTTTCAGAAGGCGTTTGACATGGTCCCTCACCAAAGGCTACTGAAAAAACTCCATAGTCAGGGAATTAGAGGACAGGTCCTCTCATGGATTGAGAACTGGTTGGAGGCCAGGAAGCAGAGAGTGGGTGTCAATGGGCAATTTTCACAATGGAGAGAAGTGAAAAGTGGTGTGCCCCAAGGATCTGTCCTGGGACCGGTGCTTTTCAACCTCTTCATAAATGACCTGGAGACAGGGTTGAGCAGTGAAGTGGCTAAGTTTGCAGATGACACCAAACTTTTCCGAGTGGTAAAGACCAGAAGTGATTGTGAGGAGCTCCAGAAGGATCTCTCCAGACTGGCAGAATGGGCAGCAAAATGGCAGATGCGCTTCAATGTCAGTAAGTGTAAAGTCATGCACATTGGGGCAAAAAATCAAAACTTTAGGTATAGGCTGATGGGTTCTGAGCTGTCTGTGACAGATCAGGAGAGAGATCTTGGGGTGGTGGTGGACAGGTCGGTATCGACCCAATGTGCGGCGGCAGTGAAGAAGGCCAATTCTATGCTTGGGATCATTAGGAAGGGTATTGAGTACAAAACGGCTTAGTATTATAAAGCCGTTGCACAAACCTATGGTAAGGCCACACCTGGAGTATTGTGTCCAGTTCTGGTCGCATCTCAAAAAAGACATAGTGGAAATGGAAAAGGTGCAAAAGAGAGCGACTAAGATGATTACGGGGCTGGGGCACCTTCCTTATGAGGAAAGGTTACGGCATTTGGGCCTCTTCAGCCTAGAAAAGAGACGCCTGAGGGGGGACATGATTGAGACATACAAAATTATGCAGGGGATGGACAGAGTGGATAGGGAGATGCTCTTTACACTCTCACATAATACCAGAACCAGGGGACATCCACTAAAATTGAGTGTTGGGCGGGTTAGGACAGACAAAAGAAAATATTTCTTTACTCAGCGTGTGGTCGGTCTGTGGAACTCCTTGCCACAGGATGTGGTGCTGGCCTCTAGCCTAGATGCCTTTAAAAGGGGATTGGACAAGTTTCTGGAGGCAAAATCCATTATGGGGTACAAGCCATGATGTGTATGTGCAACCTCCTGATTTTAGAAATGGGCAATGTCAGAATGCCAGATGCAAGGGAGGGCACCGGGATGCAGGTCTCTTGTTATCTGGTGTGCTCCCTGGGGCATTTGGTGGGCCGCTGTGAGATACAGGAAGCTGGACTAGATGGGCCTATGGCCTGATCCAGTGGGGCTGTTCTTATGTTCTTATCTTTGTATCACAGCTATGGTCTACCTGAAGGGTGCTTTCCCTGCACTAGTAGAGCAGCAATTTTCAATGTTTTTCTTCTCATGGCATACTGACCTCTGGGGTCTTCTCCCTCCCTCATAGTTCTAGTGCTCAGGATCACCCAGTAATATTGATTGACTGTAGAATCAAGACAGGTTAAAAAAAAAACAACTCCTTCATACAACTCAGAATTGATGTACAAAATTCAAAGCTGCCACAAAAGGTGGGAATGGCTACCCACAGTTTTGCAGCATGTAACGTCTTCCAAGTCACTAAGTGAAGGCAGCAGCACAAACGTGCCCCCCCCCAGCATCCTGTATGATAAACACACATGCACAAAAACACTGACCCACAGTTCTTCCCAACACATTTGCAGGTTATGAAATCTTACAGGAAGACAAATCTTCCACCTGTTGACCATATGTGCTTGTTTACGTTTAAATCTTGCATGTGGGGGGAGGGGGGAAAGCACCATATCAGAACAGAGCTGAAGCAGGGATCTGCTTTTTCCATAGTAAGTCTCCCTGTGAAATGGCCACCTCGTTTATGGAATCTATTTTGGTCTGTGGGTTGGAAATTAATGGTGCTGGGATGGGGAGATTTTGTGCAGACAGTTATGGGAGGGGAAAGTGTAAAAGGCTCCTCCTCACTGCTCTTCCCTGTCGAGATTGCAGCCTCCGAGACTGCTTTTCGTTAGAAAAAACAGTTATGAGGAAGAACCATGTGATTAAACATCACATGTAGCTGATGAACCAGGGTTAAGCTGGCACAGTTACAAAGGCAATAGCACCTCCATTGCAAAAGTACCACTTGCCAGATGCCCTTTTGGGCCTGAGGTTTCCTAGAGAAAAGAAGGAAGTAATGAATCCCATACCATCACCCACAATACAACAACTCAAGTCAGTGGTTCCAACTAACAGGAAGAGAATGTGTGGGGTGGCTGGAAGGGTTTTCTCTTGAATCTCCTGCTACTCATCACGTTGCTCAAAGGAAATCATTTCACAAGTGTGTTTTCTGGATGAATGCGAAGGCAGTCCAGTATATAGTATTTACACCAGTAGCTAGAGGGGTGCGGGCCACACCGGGTGACGCACATGGGGGTGTGCGCGACACCACTACTAGTCAAAATTGTTAAAATCTTGATATTTTCAAATAAAACAATCATGTTATATATCATTTGTTGTGTAATTTCATGAGGAATGCAATGAAGAAACTATGTTAAGATATCTCTTTTGTACCAAAAGTTATAGCCAAAAAAACAGCGGGGTGGGGCAATGGTGCATCACCATGCCCACTGTCCAGGGTGTGGCCCCACAGCAACTGCATGGGAGGAAGTCCGTCATGGGGGTGGCATGCTGGCCTCCTGCACTGGGAGATGCAAACCCTAGTGATGCCACAGGTTTACACCACAGCTTTTGAAATGTACTTCTGCAGTTGACATAGAACTTCTTTTCTCACTGTGAATACTGAATGCTAATATTATTATTGTTACATCTGATGGCCAAAGATTCTTTGGTAAGGGAGATTACAGGTTAGTAGCCAGGATGTTTGATGGTTGGTGTTTTCTTAATGGAATTAATGGTTGGGAGATCTCTACTTTACTATTCGCCATCATAGCTTGGAGGAGAGAGCGATTGGTCCAGTGGTGTAGCTAGAGGGGGTGCAAAGCATTAAGTTTTGCAGGGAGCCTCACCGAGGCATGCAAGTGGCTCCCCCTTTTGGAGCCATTCCCGGCGGGGGGAACAAAACGGAGACTAACATCTCCATTTTGCTTCCCCTGCCCGGAATGGCTCTGAAGGGGAGGGAGAGAGGCTGCTTGCACACCGCTTGCAACCTGTAGTGCTTTGCACTCCTTCTAGCTATGCCACTGGACTGGTGTAAGGTGTGCAGATGCATGCAAGTGTGTACATGTGTCAAGGATCAGCAGTTTGCACTTAGGAACAGATTGAATGAGACAGAGAGCGGGTGGGAACTGAGAATTGAGGACACTTCAAGGTGTATCAGATGTGGAATAATAGGTCTGTCACCTTGTCAGATTGCATGTGCTTCTGGCGTCCATCTGATCAATACTACTAAAATGTTGTAAGTCTCCAACAATATCTCCTCCAAAGGAAGCCAATTCCAGGTACAGCTGTCCCTGGATCTTCTCACTTCTCAGGGAAGTGTGAAGCAAGTCATGGTTGTATTGTTTCCATAGTGCATTCAGGGTGGCAGAGAACAGTAATAATGAAAACAAATCACATACAATATACAGTGAAATCAGGCTTGGCCTTGGAGGTCAACCAGGTTGGGCCCTGTCTGGGCAGCCCTGCTCACCAGAGGGTCCACTAGCTAGCCCTCAAGCTCTCTTTACACTTGCTCCTCAATGTGTGCTTAATGCTCAGCGAGTTGGTACTGGCTCTGAATGAAACTATAACAAAAACAATTACAACATAATAGCAGAATGAAAAGCAAAAATGCAATCCATGACTGTACCAGCCTTCATTTCAGTTCTGGTTAAACCAACGTTGACACCATCTGCTGAAAGGCAGGCAGTGATGACGATTCTCTTCGGAGGTTACTCTCTAGCCCTGGAGTGCCAAACATAAGGTCCGCTGGCTGGATGTGGCCTTCGAAAGCTCTTTATCCAGACCTTGGGCTCTCCCAATACCACCGTCAGCGGCTGAGCCGTGCTGAGGTGTCACTGCTCGAAAGGCAGCCCCCATGATAATTGAGCTGTGCCATATCTTGGACATATCAAGACGGTGTATTTTCTCTTCTGCCATTTGCAGGTACTGAGTTCCTAAGTGAGTAAAATATGCTTATTTTTGGTCATGACTAGCTGAATTAAAGCATTTCCTGCTTAATGATGTCACATCTGGCCCTCAGCAGGCGCCATTAATGTCATTTGGTCTTCTGTATGAAATGAACTTGAAACCCCTGCTCTAGACCTTGGGTACCACGACTGGAAATGATTCCTGGGTATCTCGTATCTGTTGTACCTCCAACTGTGGAGGAAGGCTTCCATTGCAGAACAGGATTCTCAAGCAGGTTCAAGCATGGGGGGGGGATTTATTTATGAAGGGCCCAATCCTATCCAACTATCCAGTGCCAATGCAACAGAGCGTGTACTGTATCCTGCGGTGGGGGGTGTGTGTGTCACGGAGGCTTCCTTAAGGTACATGAACATTTGTACCCTCCCCTTGCATTGCAGCTACATTGGCACTGGAAAGTTGGATAGGATTGGGCCCTTATTTAATCAGTTTTCCCTTGCCTTTCCTCAAACAAAGGGGTACCCCAGTTGGCTTCCAGTTACAATCCAAATATCCCAAGTTCATTTCTTGTACTGGATCGCAGTTTCTCTCTGACTACTAGACCCGCTTGCCAGCAGTTGGCTCAATACCTGCTGCAGCAGATGGGTGTACATTTTGGTGTGGCTGCAATAGGTGCAAGTGCTCCACCCTGTCATTGCCAGAAGCCAGGGCTGGTCCTACTATTAGGCAGGGTGGGGGGGGGGAGCCTAACCTACTATTAGGCAGGTTTCGGGTACAATGAAAGGGCAAGAAATGGTCAATTATTTTGCTGCCTGGTAAGAGCCAGCAGCTGAGGCAAGGGAGGGTGCTATTTGACTTTTCTGACTCAGCAGCAAAACACTTTTCACCGTCCCAGCCTAAAGCAGTTTTGGACTGTTATAAAACACTTCCCCCAACATTTGCATTACATGAAAGGATGAGCAGTTTGTTATGTATAAATTGTTGTGTATCTACATGTTTGTGGGTGTACACCTTTAAAGTAAAAGAAGGAAAGACATGCAAAACAACCTCTTTTTTTTTTTAGCAATGTCTTTGCTTCCTGGCTGGCTGGCTGGCTGTGAAATTGACCAGAATCAGCTCAGGATTCCCTCTAGTCAATTTTGCCAGAGATTACAGGTTGAGACTAAGCACTCTAGCAAATCAATTTAAAAAAAAACACAGTTTCTTTGGTGATTTAAAAACAGCCTTGCTGACCTTTGTGATGTAAGATAAGAGTCATTAAGAAGACAATCTATCAATCAGTCCTCCACTTCACTCAGTCCCTTCCTTCACCAATGCAAAGTGATCACCTTTCTTTCAAGTGCTCAGGGGAAAGGGAGGGGTCCTCTGGAGAGAAGGATTGATAGATTGTTAGCCTGCTGCCCCCCCCTCTCTCTCATTAAGGAGGCTGTTGTTAAAAGACTGTTCAGTTTTTTAAACTGATTTTAAAGGGATGCATTTTCCCCCTTCTCCAGGGATCAGCACATTCCTTCTCATTTGCAGGGGCCATTCCTGTTGAGTCAAATCCGTGTACAAAAAATCCGTGTATAAATAGGCTGGACCTGTATAACCTTCTCTTCTCTGAGAGCCAGAGTGATATACTAAAGTGTTGAGTTAAGTCCTGGGAGACCTGGATTCAGATTCCTACTTGGTCCTGAAGCTCACGCTGGTTATCCTTACAAACCAATAGCTCCAGGTTGAACCTACCTCTCAGAGTTGTTGTGAGCAATGGCGTAGCTAGAGGGAATGCCATCATGTCATGTCATCAACCTTCAGTCTCGAAAGACTATGGTATCGCGCTCTGAATGGTGGTTCTGGAACAGCGTCTAGTGTGGCTGAAAAGGCCGTTTCGGGAGTGACAATCCCTTCCACACTGGGAGCAAGTGTAGTGTGTCCCTGGTCTGTCTCCCTGGCTATGGGCCTTCCTTCTTTGCCTCTTAGCCTCAGACTGTTGGCCAAGTGTGTCTTCAAACTGGGAAAGGCCATGCTGCACAGCCTGCCTCCAAGTGGGCCGCTCAGAGGCCAGGGTTTCCCACTTGTTGAAGTCCACTCCTAAGGCCTTCAGATCCCTCTTGCAGATTTCCTTGTATCGCAGCTGTGGTCTACCTGTAGGGCGCTTTCCTTGCACGAGTTCTCCATAGAGGAGATCCTTTGGGATCCGGCCATCATCCATTCTCACAACATGACCAAGCCAACGTAGACGTCTCTGTTTCAGCAGTGCATACATGCTAGGGATTCCAGCTCGTTCCAGGACTGTGTTGTTTGGAACTTTGTCCTGCCAGGTGATGCCGAGGATGCGTCGGAGGCAGCGCATGTGGAAACCATTCAGTTTCTTCTCCTGTTGTGAGCGAAGAGTCCATGACTCACTGCAGTACAGAAGTGTACTCAAGATGCAAGCTCTATAGACCTGGATCTTGGTATGTTCTGTCAGCTTCTTGTTGGACCAGAGTCTGGAAAAACGTGGTAGCTGCTTTACTGATGCGTTTGTTTAGCTCGGTATCAAGAGAAAGACTGTTGGAGATCGTTGAGCCAAGGTACACAAAGTCATGGACAACCTCCACAAAGCACTAAGTTTTGTAGGGAGCCTCACCACAACATGGAAGTGGCCTCTCTCCTCCCTTCGAAGCCATTCCGAAATGCCTCTGTTTTGTTCCCACATTTAGATCCAAACAGCAGATCAAGTTGATCTCCATATTGTAAAAAGCTTTACAAACTGTGATTTGGCTGTTGTTAAAGGCCCAAGAGCAGAACAGACCATTTTTTTTTCCTGGTTAGGTGACAATCCTAAATTTATGAGTGGGATTTTGAGTATCAGCAGCATAGCTAGAAGGGGTGCAAAGCACTAAGTTTTGCAGGAAGCCTCCCTGTGGCGTGCAAGCGGCTAGAGGAGGGGCTACTTGCATGCCGCAGGGAGGCTCCCTGCAAAACTTAGTGCATCCCCTCTAGCTACACCACTTGCTGTGAAGGTAAAATAAGGAAGAATCCTGTATTATTATTAAGAATATTTATATACCATGTTTCAAGAAAAATATTCACTAAGTGGTTTCTACAGCTAAATCAAGGCCCTCATCTCTCCAATAGCGTGGGCACTACATTCCCTGGGAAGTAAGCGCTGCTAAGAACAGTGCTACAGGAGGCAGGACATTGGCGTTGATTGGCCCCCTGCTACCCAGAATACCCTGCTAGCTAAAATGAGTGTCAATCACAGCCAGGACAAAGCCAGGACTATGAATTAGCACTATGAATTTACAGTAACAAATTAACACTAATGCCATGGCATTAGATAGCCTAATGGATGGGCTGGTCTGAAAGGTTCCATGCCAGCTCTCTCCCGGAATCCTGATAGCGCCACCAACCTCCCTTCAGGAAATCCCATCTCAAAACTACCTTCTTCCATGGAGACTTTGGGCCCAAACCTTTCCAAATTTCCAGCACTGGTGCAACCACAATGCAGCCCCAAGATAACGGAACAAACATTCCCTTACCTTAAGGAGGCCTTGACTGCCTCCCCATCACAGGAAACAGTGCATGCCCCATTGGCATGGCTGCACTGGCACTGGAAAATTGGATAGGATTGGGCCCTTGTTGGTATCATCCTCATTGTCATTTGACTGCATGAGTGGGAAGGATTGGAATGAACAAGCACACCCCTTTTCCTTCAGGTAACCCTTCTTCCTTAATTATACCCATCTTCTATCAGCAATATAATAAGTATAAACAACCAATGCAATCATTTCTGACTCATAAAACAACCAACGCAATCATTTTTGACTCATAAAACTAAATGCATTGATTCAGCATAGCTCCTCAAAGCCTAAAGTTGGGTTTCTAATCAAGGAAAGAAATACATTTAGCTGTTAGAAAGGCTGAAACTCTGGAGTAAAGAGGGATAGTTGCTCATCCCCTACTAAATATAAGAGAAGCAGTAGCATCGCTAAGGGGCGGGGGGGGCAGGCCACAATGGGTGACATGCACAGGGGGATGACACCACTACTGGCCAAAATTTTTAAAAAGTTGGTATTTTTGAATCATACCATCATGTTATATATCATTTGATGTGTAATTTCAGGCAGAATGCAATGAAACAAACCATGTTAAAATATCATTATTCTATCAAAAGTGATAGCCAAAAAGCCAGCAGGGTTTGGTGCATGGTGGATCACCCAGGGCGTTGCCCCACCCACTGCATGGGAGGAGATCTATCATAGAGTGTGATGCTCTGCCCTCCTGCAATGGCTGATGCAAACCCTAGTGACCCCACTGAAGAGAAGCATCAGTTTAAAAAGCAGCTCTTTGCCTAGTCAGCAGGGCCAGATTTGAGATGACAGTAGTTGGCTGAACACCTGAATGTACAGCCTTATGTCTCACTGGCAAGAAGACACCCGCTATGCCTATGTAGTATGAGTGCTTTCCACCTTGTGGATATGGAGTGTGGCTTACAGAGCCAAACTGAAAACATGATCAGAATAAGAGAAGGAAGATGCAGAACAAAATCATTCAAGTGTGCCTGTTTGGTTCATTATTGGACCAAAAAGGACTGAAATTTGGGGGAACTTTTTCCCCCGCATCAGTGGGCCATGTGATTTTGTAACTCGGTTTTTGTAATTATTTTTTTTCTTGGTAATTCATGTTAGTGTGAAGATGAAGAAACTTGTTTTCTGATTGGCGGCTGTAACATATTATGTGGCTTTTTCTTTCCCGTTGTTTTTATTTTGCCCTTTTTGTCCATTATGTTGTGGGTTTATTTATGATGTTTTGTAATGTTATGTTCCTTGTGTGATACTAAAAACAAACAAAAACAATTACCCACTCAGTCAGTAAACTTCTTAGTGACCTTGAGCTGACAACTTTTACCAAGCAGTCAAAAATGATTTTCACACTTGCAGCATTTCTGTAAAAAGTAAGGTAAACTTTTTACTTTTCTGTAAAAAGTTAGCAAATTAACAAATTAACAAATTATTAACACTAATGCCACTAGGCATTAGATAGCCTAATGGATGGGCTGGTCTGAATGGTTGGGATAGCACAAGCTTTTCATAAGAGGAGCCCTGCTGGATCAGGCCAGAGGTCCATCAAATTCAATTTCCTGTATCTCACAGTGGCCCACCAGATGCTTCAGGGAACACAAAAGACAACAGGAGACCTGCATCCTGGTGCCACTTCCTTGCATCTGGCATTCAGAGACAGGCTATCTCTAAAACCAGGATATTGCATGCAGAAGACTTGCGGTACAATCCCTAGCATCTTCTGTTAAAACAGTGGTAAAGACCTCTTCCCAAGACACTGGAGAACTGCTGTCAGTCAGAATAGACCAGTGGCCTTGCTGTGACAAGGAAAAGCCCTCCCTGTTACTGTTCCACCATGATGGCACTTCATTTCCAACTTGATCACTGCACAGGGACGTTCTGGGCAGTTGTGTCTATTGCCCAGTGTCCCAGCAGGCTGTGCATGAGGACAGTGGCGTCACGAGGGTTCGTGTCACCCGGTACGGGAGTCCAGCACGTCACCCCCATGCAGTGGGTGGGGCAACACTCCAGGTGGTGGGTGTGGTAATCTACCATCACCCTGCCCCCCACTGGTTTTTTGGCTGTAACTTTTGATAGAATATAGTTATTTCAATGCAGTTTGTTTCATTGCATTCTGCATGAAATTACTCATTGATTGATATGTAACATGAATGTATTATTTTTACAAACTGTGATTTTAGTGATTTTGGTCAGTAGTGGTGTCACCTCCCCCCAGGGTGCCAACTTACTAACACTTTATTGGAGCAGTTCTCAAACTTTTAGCACTGGGACCCACTTTTTAGAATGACAATCTGTCCAGGACCCATTGTGAGCCCTTTTGGGACAGGGAGCCATTTAGTTATTTGATTTTTCTCTGTAAACCGCTTTGTGAACTTTTAGTTGAAAAGCGGTATATAAATACTGTTAATAATAATAATAATAATAATAATAATAATAATAATAATAATAATAATAATAATAATAATAAATTAAAATAAAACAAATATTTAAATAAGGGGAAACCAGCCTTGTTCTACCAAGTGAATTTTCTCTGTAGCCTGCCTGCAATAACACCCCCCCCCAAAAAAAAGAAGCAGTAAGATTTTCACCCCTACCAAGTACCCAGTTCAGCTTAAGTTCTTATATTTCAAGCATGTCACTATCAGGACCCACCTGGCTTTACAAGTCTGAGAGCCCAATCCTATGCCAATCCACTCAGAAGTAAGTCCCATTATACTCAGTGGGGCTTACTCCCAGGAAAGTGTGGAAAGGATTGCAGTCTAAAGCAGAAAAAAATTCACCTTACCCTGTCAAGCCTCTGTTTTATTCTTTTTATGGGGGGGGGGGCTGCCTTCTGAAGCATTTGTTGAGCTCCAGTTGCATCAAATCAGGACCATTCTGGTGGCCTCACATTTCCCTTTGCCTGACCTGCCCAGGAGCCAAGGCACATTTGCTTACTCACGAGTAAACGTAACCATGTGGCTTAGTTTAGCTTTCCATAGGGCTCAATACATTCGCCAGCTTGGAGGGAGGGACTTCCTTCTCGGGTGTTTATTGGTGGCTACATTTGATGGATCAGGATCATTCTGGTATTGTTGGATTCCTCTCAGCCTGTCCTTTCCAATGGACTAAGATAAGTTCACCTACTCTTGAGTAAATGCACGATACGGCTCGGTTTCACTTTCCATTGGGCTCCATGCATTTTTTGTTTTCCGGTTTTTTGCCAATAACATTTGATAGAAAGGTGATATTTCTCTCCAGTTTTTTTATTGCATTCCGCTGGAAATTCCACATCCAACGGTTTGGAATCCCATAACATGATGGGATTACTCCTAACCACCGCAATTTTAGCATGTCACCCCCCCTTGCGCGTCACCCGGTGTGACCTGCACCACCCTCACACCCCTAGCGACGCCACTCCATGAGGATGTCCGGGCAGACATGACTTCCGGAGTGTCCCTGTGCAGTGGTCAAGTTGGAAATGAAGTGGCACTATGGTGGAACGGTGCCATTCATGGGGGGGGAGGGCTTTTTCCAGACCTTGGATCTGGCCCACGGGTTGGGGTTTAGAGAGCCCTGGATAGACCAGTGTTTCTCAACCAATGGTACTTGTACCACTGGTGTTTCTTGGGATGGTGTCTGGTAATACGCAGAGGACCCCCAGAGCCCTGTTGCCTGGCAGTCAGACCAGCAACACAACACAAGAAGCAGTGGTAGGCGGCTCGGCTTGGTGAGCAGAGCTCAAATGAACACTTTTCATGTACTCAAAAAAGCCTCCTGTCCGTCATAAGTCTCTTATCAGTGTTTGTTGTGTCACATATGGCCTTCCAATCCAGAAGCAACTGGTGATGACATCATTACCAGTTACTTCCGGTGGTACTTCCAATAGGTGGACCATGTGAAGTGGTACAGCAGGGGACAAATGCTGAAAAATGCTGGACTAGACAGTTCTGGGCCAGCTGGACCAATGGTCTGACTCAGTATAAGGAAGTTTCTTATGTTTGAATCTACCATGTATAGGGTGGTATCAGAGCCTGCAAATAATCTGAGGAGAAAACTTGTTACATTTATTAAAGGTATTGATGTTGAAACAGGCAAGATTGGCCCATTCATGTTGCCTGCTAAGGCCATTGTCTCAGGCAGCAGTTTGGTGGGGAGGCATGCACCTCCACTCACCCATCAACCTCCACTGTCTTCTTTTTCCTGCCACTCCCTAGATTGGAAGAGGAAGTGTGGAGGACAGAAGAGTGGTGGGCTAGAGTGTCTTTCCAACACTCTAGTTCACCACTTTCTTTGTCTCCACACTTCCGCTCTGCCTATCTCTTCCTTTTCAAAGTCAGGGAATGGGAGAACAGAGGCCTGGCACATCACCATGTAAGGGGAGGCAGCATTTGGCATGTGGCCTCAGGTTCCAGGAGCCCTTGGGCCAGCTCTGGAAAGAGGTTAGTGCTATGGCAGCACTAAGGGGAAGTTGTCCCCTGCGCCACCCCCCCCCCACAAGCACAGATGTCAAAATGAACAGATGTCAGGTCTACCTATGTGAAAGGAGGGAAAATAAACTTCTGCATGCTAACAGTGCAAGCCTATGATGGTTTCCTCAGAAGTAAATCTCATTGAATTCAATGGGACTTACTCCCAGTGTGTAAGTGCATATAGGATTGTGGCCTTACAAGGCAACTGGACAGCAGATGTGGCTTGCTCACGAGCAAAGAAAGGCAGCCTACCCACCCAATGGACCAGGCTGCTGAATCTGTTTCTTAGTCCAGCTCCTAAAATTATTTCCTGTTTGGATTAAGTAATCCAGCAAGGGGCCGAAAAAACCTCTCAGATGTGCAAGTGATCAGGGGCTGAAGGTGCAGGCTGGCAGATCAACCACATGAAGGGCGGGGGAAGGAGGGCCCTTCGCGTGCAAAGAGTTGCTTAATACGTTGGCAGATGTTGAGCCAACCATTCACAGTACTATTTTTAGCTCTAGGCAAAACGGCAAATGGCAGGTTTGGGCAGTGAGCGGGGTTTTTCCTTTAAATATACCCAAACTTCCCTTTTACTTATGAGGAAACTTGAGACACATCCTCTTTGACTAATGACCAACAGATTCTAGCAATATGTTGTTGTTTTTTTCCTCTGTGTGCAATTAAGGGAAAGAAGATACAGTAATATAAAAATGTTAAAAGATCCCATCTGGTTCAACACTTTGTCTCCAGCAGAGGCTACCCAGATGCCCCTGGAAGTTCCTGAGTAGAAGGTGATGGAGATAACCCATGGGTATTGTCCTTAACCTCTGATCCATATATGTATTGCTGTGACTGTGCCCCTGTTAATCTGAGGGCCGGTGTGGTTTTTAAATATTTTATTTCTTTTTTATTTCTTCTTTGCGAGAGAGAGAAAAGAATACATTGAAATCAGAATCTTCATCAGGACAATGAACCCATGGGTCCATGTGCCATAGACCCTGGTGCATGGAAAGATCAACCTTTTCCCTGTGAGCTGTTTTCAGCACTGAAAATGGCTGCTTAATGTTCTCAAAGTTGGTGGTTGACACCCCCCCCAAGCCATAGTCCCAATCTGTGTCAACAGCAAATGGCTCCCTTGAGGGCACCTTTCAGCAGAAAATGGCATGTGGGAAAATAAGTGGGTTACCCTTTCACATGTACTGTGGTCCTAATTAGCATTGGGGGTTGATTCCCTCAGACCTATTCTTTTTTAAAGAAGTACGTTTGATGAGAAGCAAGCCTCTTGAGGGCCTCATGTTTGCCCTCACATCTAGTTTGACCTCCAGAGTTGTCATTTTTCAGGGTTCAATTCAAATCACTGCCTAAATGCATTTTGAATGCACATGAACATAAAAGCCTGCGCATGGGCACTAAGGCACCACATAGGGAGCAGTCTGGCATTTCTCACTCTTGGCAGCTGCCGAGGTAAATTTCAAACTTGTGATGAAGCCATTGTAGGATGATTAGTGTTTTCTACTGTACCTTTAACGAAAACCTCAAACACTGTCTTGGGTTTCCAGAGTGGGACCAGCAGAGCAGATCCAGAACAGGACATTGGGCCTCCTGGTATGACACAGGGCCATACAATTCTGTGCTGGCTAAAGAGCCGGTGCAGACTTGACTACCCCATTGCTGGGCTGGCTCCCTTACCTGGGGGAAAGAGATGAATGTCCCCTTCCTCCAAGAAGCCAGTGGTGGCTGCCTGGTGAGAACTGAATGCAGCTGCAGCCATTTTGGTGCTGCTGCTCCTCTGGGCACCGGGCAGCTCAGGATTGGGCTGTGATAGTCCACCCTTTCCCCAAGAAATTGAGGGAAGCATGCAATGATTTTCCCAGCTACCTTTTATCCTCACAACCCCCCAATGAGGTAGGTTGGACTTGGAGATACTGACCGGTTCTAGGTTATCCAGTGAGCTTCATGGCTAAGGGGGGATGTGAACCTGGGCCTTTCTAGTCCAACATACCATGCTCGTTCTTAGTAGTAGAGAGGACTTTACTAAGCTGCTTCTTCTGGTCTGATTCAGTGGTGACTGCATCTCCCA
Source organism: Tiliqua scincoides (assembly GCF_035046505.1). Classification (NCBI taxonomy): domain Eukaryota; kingdom Metazoa; phylum Chordata; class Lepidosauria; order Squamata; family Scincidae; genus Tiliqua; species Tiliqua scincoides. The sequence goes on from NC_089822.1 coordinate 253,625,055, forward strand.
GCCCCCCTTTCATTACCCAAAGAGGGCCCCACACACTGGAGTATGTTATTCAGGGTCATTTCCACTGGAGATGGAACCATGACCTTCATGAGACACAGTCATTAATTTGAGTGTGTTTTTATTTTGACCAGGATTCAGTGGGCTTGGGGAATCCTGACACGGCCTGGAATGCATTTCAGACTTTTTCCACACAGGCTGCCTACAGCGTGGGTTTCCAAACACAACAGAGATAATCACTCCTCTTGGGTAATTTCTTGGCTGAAATGCCTCACAAGAACTGCAGGTGAACTTTGCAGGAGTTGAAAAAAACCAGCCTGCCTGGTTCTTTTCTCTGTGAAATCCGTGAACAGAGGAAAAGTCCTGCTAGCAGGACCAGCTCAAGAGCACCGAGTGCTGCTCTGCCTGTCCTGGTGAACTGCCAGCTCTGTCCCTGCTGCTCCTGGGATTGGAAGAGGAAGAGGGGGGTGGACTGGAATAAGAAGTGTGGCCGACAGGAGGAATGCTGTAGTGGCCCATCATGCTGATCTCCTTCACACTCTTCCTTTCACTCTTTTACAGTCTGGGCCATGTGGGGAGGAGGAGGAGCTGTGCAGGTCAGTGGGCAGGTTGAGGTGGACATCCTGCACCCCTCTAACCCCTGAGGCAATGGTTTCAGTCGGTCTCATGGATGGGCCGGCCCTGCCTGCTGGATTAGGACAATTGCCAGCATCTTGGGCCTATGGCCTGATCCAGTGGGGCTGTTCTTATGTTCTTATGTGACCCACTGGCTGCAACTGGGAGAGAACAAGCAGGAGAGAAGGGATCCTTCTCCCATCGTTGCTCCTCTGCAGCTGTATTCAGAAGTAGAGATGATGTGTCCCCATGCCACTAGAATCCTTCAACAAGTTGGAAGAGATTCGGAGTCCCCAATGGAGCTGATGGGTGCAGAGAGAAGGGGAGAAATGGACTGGGGGCTGCTCTGTTTGCCACTCCTCCAAGGGATGCCCGTGTGTGCAACTCCACACGTCTGTTTCAGGTCGCTTCATGGCAAGCTTAGCCCTGTTCAGGGGCATACAGGTGCTAAACCCACAGCCGGTGCATAGCCATCATGACTATAATGTACTAACCATGGATAGACCTGTCCTCCATGAATTTCTCCAATTTCCTTTTAAAGCCATGTAAACTAATGCCCATTGCCACACCTTGTGGCAATGAATTCCATAGACTAATTATGTGCTGTATCAACATGCCCCTATGACGGAAGAGTTAACATTGGGTTGACAAGGTAAAAATCAGAACAAGGAAAGTCTCTGCCTTTGGCCATGTTGCAGGGACCAGCTGCAACCAGGAGTGCTCATTAACACATACCAGATCTGAGAGAACTGTGGAGGCAGCCACTTCACAGGGCCCTCAGATTAGGTACAAGGCTGCTGAATTGGCTCCAAGGCCACTTGATTAACAACAAGGTGCAGCTGTGAACTTTTCAGGTTGGGTGGAGGGGGGGTCCACCATGAAGGAGGAGGCCTGTGGCACCTCCACACCAAGAATGTTCAGTCGAATCGAGTTCTAATTGGTGGATGGGTCACGAGACCTATAAAGGTGGAAAGAAGTAGCTTTCCTTTGTCTTAGTTCATCTCTGGCCAAGGGGGCCTGAGCTTTGACCATTCTGACAACATGGACCCACCTTGACTTCAGCAAGGCTGAGTTGGGCTGGAACTTTGAAAGTGTAAGACTTTGGTGAGTGATAGTTAGAACTAAGAGTTAGCTCTTTATTGTTTTATTATTGCTGAGTGTTGTATTGTAATGATATGCTCTGAATTCTGAAATCTATGACTGATGCAGTACCTGTCTGTATAACTATTTCTTTAACTCCCTCTTCAATCAATCCTATCTGTTACATCTGACTGGATTATTGGACTGATGGAACAAGAGGACTTGGTAGTGGGAGCTTATCCATGGTTGGTTGGTATGTGAACTGGACACCCCAGTAAAGGAGACCTGCTCCTGGGTTCAGGCCGAGTCAGGGAGGCTCAGCCTGGAGCACAGCTCCAAAAGGGGTTTGATGTATTGACCTGACTATCAGGTTTGGAAGTTCTCCTGATTGTAGAGCAATTGGCTCTGGGGGAGGTTGTGGAGCCTGTTGCAGCCCCTTCTGTCCATCCTAAATCTCTTGCCAATCAGTTTCATTGGATGACTCCTGGCTCTAGTATTGTATGGGAGAGAAAAACGCTCTCTCCACATCATGCATAATTTTATAAGTCTCAATCATGTCTCATTTCTCCCATCACCTTTTTTTTCCAAGCTAAGGAGCATAAAACATTTTTTCATTTTTATCTGAAAAATTTATACGCTCTTTGTACACCCAAAGCAGTGTGCAATATAAAAAAATCATGAAAAATAGCTAAAAACAGCATATAAAAATAACACTTTATAACGTTTTCCAGGTGCTAGGTGAAGTTCAGCCAAGATGGTAGTGGCTGCAGGTATGCAAAGGCCACCTCCTCATAAGAACATAAGAAGAACTCTGCTGGATCAGGCCAAAGGCCCATCTAGTCCACCTTCCTATATCTCGCAGTGGCCCACCAAATGCCCCAGGAGCTCACAAGACAACAATCTGTGTCCTTGTGCCCTCCTTTACATCTGGCACGCTGAAGTAGTCTTCCAAAACCAGGAGCTTGCATATACCTACTATGACTTGTAACGTGTGATGAACTTTTCCTCCAGATATTTGTCCAGTCCCCACGTAAACACATCTAGGCAAGATGTCATCACTACTTCCTGTTGCAAGGAGTTCCACAGACTAATTACATGCTGGATAAAGAAATATTTTCTTTTGTCCATTCTAATTCTCCCAACACTCAATTTTAGTGGGTGTCCCCTGGTTCTGGTGTTCAGTAAGCTCCTGCACCCCTCCAAAGCGACTCAATCTTGGCAATTGCATCGCTGCCTCCCCCCTCCCAGTCGCTTAAGGGGGCAGAGGCCAGGGCTCTCAGGCTGGGGTGTTGCGACTCCCCAGTTTGAGAGCCACTGTCATAGGTTGTTATAGGGCAATATAATATTAGCAGTCTTATTCTCAGTCCCTTTCCTAATGAAGTCAAACATGGAATTTGCTCTCTACATGACTGCTGCACACTGGGTTTCCATGAAGCAAGATCTCTTTTTGAGTTAGTCACTTTCATTTCAGAGCCCAGTGTCATCCAGGCAGCGTGTGTGATGGGATCAGGCCTGCATCCTAAACAGTATGGTTTCACTCACCACATATCAAGGCCAGTCTCAACTTTTTGCACCCGGCTCTCCATTATCGTCTTATTTGAGGCTGCAGATGCTGACTCAGACGCGTGGAATCTGAGACGCGCAACTGTATGATTTTGTATACTTCATTCATCCCCTCCCATTCCCTTTTCCTGCTCTGTTATAATCTGTGAGCTCTTATGTCACCGCTTACTGAGTCATACTACATCAACCTCAAACAGGCTGGCACAACCTTGTGTGTGTTGCAGAGAGGAGTGAGAGAGGGACTAATCCATGTGTGTCAACTGCTGGAGAAAGGCAAACCTTGAGGTCAGGGAAGAAGGGTCTTAGTGTCGCAAGAATATTCTTTGTTTATGCAAAAATGCCCATATATCCAAATATATTTTTGTATTGCCTGGAACTTGAGGATGTACAATAAGGTCCTGATGAAAGGACTCTGCCATGGGGAATCCCCCTGTAAACCAAAGTTCTTGGGAGTGCCTATTGCCCAAGGATATAGGAGCTACAAAGCAGAACAGACTTGATCATTTGCAAATGTTGTGGGTATGGTTCTCTGTGTGTGCAGTGATGTGATTCTCTCATTCCAAAACAGGGGTGGCCAACCTTTGGCACATGGGCCACTAGTGGCATATGGACACTTTCCCAATGGTACAGCTGATCTCCTGTCAGTGACCTGGGCAAGGCCTCCGCATCTGACTGTGCACACACCACACACAAGACATGCTGGAGTGCTACCTCCCTGGTCTGATGTTTGGTGCAGACAACCAGTGGTCTAGCCACAGCTTGGCAGCCTTCAGGCCAAGCCAGTCTGCATGGTCGGGCATGGGGGCTTCGCCCATGTTGCCAATAGGGCATTTGGCACACAGGGCCTGGATGAAGTGTGGTGGGTTCAGCCACCGCCAGAGGCAGGCAGTACCTGCCCCACCTCCTCTCAACAGCACGGGGCTTTGCACCCAGCAGGGATGCCACAGGAGGCAGGTAGAGTGGCACGTTCAAAGATTCTGTACATAAAAAATAGTTGCTGCGGGTTGGCCACCCCTCTCCTAGAAGATACCTCCAGTTCTGCCCTCTATTCAACACAAGCAGGAGGAGCATCCACACCTGAATACAAAAAGCAGGGGTGTTGTCGATAAGGGAGCTCCAGGATTTCTCCTACAGCAAGAGCAATAACATCATCATGAGTACTCAGATGCTGCCTTTGAAAGGACCTTAGTGGAGAAGTATCTGGCTTAGCAGGACACAAACTGAGAAAACTGCTTGGTGGACAAACTTTCAGCTTCAGGGATCCTGGACTAACAATTGTATAGAAGAGGGAGTTTCAGCAGGTGCAGCTTGTCATCTCACAGACAACCTGTACCTGCTGAAATTCTTGCTCCTACCCAATTGTTAAAGGTATAGGACCTGTAAAGTTGCAAGTTTGCCCACCCCTGGCTTAGGGGCATTGCTAAGGTCAAGGCCCTTGTCTATCCCAAGGACAACCTGAGAGACAGTATGTTGCTCATGTTATGTTTACAGCTCAATCCTATGCATGTCTACTCTACCTGGCATGTCAAGATGCACTTTGCGCACTTACTTGGCAGTAAGTTCCACTGAATTCAATGAGATTTACATCTGAGTAGTCATTCATTACTTCTGGGCATTCAGTTTTGGAAAATGGAAAAGCAGGCCAGGAACTTTAAGGTAAATAAATATTTGAAAACGTCCTTCTTGCAACACACACACACACACACCTCACCCCTCTTTGGCCTTCTCTCACCTCTAAAGGTTCTCTCAAAATTAAGGGTTAGAATCTTTGCCCTTTTGCAAAACTGGAATTCCCCATAGGTTATGAGAGTTAAAGGTTAAGCAGTTAGTCAGGGGATAATTTCAGGTTTCCTGGCTTTGTCCGGGGGAGGTCAGCTGCTTTGTTATTTGATGTGCTGGACAGAGATGGAAAGGGACTGAATTAGATGGGAGAATGGAGTCCGTTATCCTTAGCTGCTCATGATTCTCAGTCTCAATGCTCACATCCCCTCACCACCACAGATAATACATTTCTCAAAAGAGAGACACTAAAGCTCAGGCCCATAAGACTATGTTCCAACCAGATATTTTTGCCACGTTTCATTTTCTTCTGTGCCTCACATATATATGTTTAATTTTCCATTCATATGTACTTCAATTTTGTTGTACAGCTTCAAAGCTATTCTGGACAACTGTACACACCTGCAGAATAGTACAGAGGATACAAAGCACTAAGTTTTGCAGGTAGCCTTCCCGAGGCTTGCGAGTAGCTCCTGCCCTTCAGAGCCATGCTGGGTGGGGGAAAGCAAAGCAGAGGCATACACCTGCATTTTGCTTCCTCCCCCACCCAGAATAGCTGAGTGGGAGAAGCCACTTGCACACAGCAGGAAGGCTCCCTGCAAAACTTAGTGCTTTGTACCCCCTTCAGATACACTGCTGATACTCACAATCTCACTCATAAATTTAGGATTGTCACCCAAACAGAAAAAAAAAATGGCCTGGCGTGCTCTTGGGCCTTTAACATCAGCCAATCCTGCAGATATAAGCTTGTAAAGCTTTTTACAATATGGTGATAGACTTGATCAGCTGTTTGGATCTAAATGAGAGCTGTTGTTAAAGGGACAGCTACAAGTGGCAGGTTGACAAGTTGGCAACTTTATAATGGACCACAGTTTACTGTAAAGTTTGCCCCTGTCCAATGGAGCACTTTGAGATTGTCATGTGGTAGATATAAAGAACCTGCTCCAGCAGGGTGTGGGGACTAAGAGTTATGCCAAAGTCTTCATGGAGAAGATGAACATAAGAAGAGCCCCACTGGATGAGGCTAAATGCCCATCTAGATCAGCTTCCTGTATCTCACAGTGGCTCACCAGATGTCTTAGGCAGCGCACAAGACAACAAGAGACCTTCATCCTGTTGCCACTCCCTTGCATCTGGTACTCTGAGGTAGCCTCCTTCTAAAACCCAGTGGTTGTGTATGCTCCTCATGGTGTGTAACCTGTAATTGACCTTTCCTAAATAAATCTGTCTTATCCCCTTTTAAAGACATCTAGGCCAGATGCCATCACCACATCCTGTGGCAAGGAGTTCCACAGATAAACTGCACATTGGGTTAAGAAATATTTTGTCTGTTCTAACTCTTCCACCACTCAATTTTAGTGGGTGTCCCCTGGTTCTGGTATTCTGGCAGAGAGGAGCTGAGGATAGAACTGGAGAACCTGAGAGCGGGGGCTGTGGGCTAAACCTTGATGAATTGTATTGTACTGTGCCCAAAGCACACAGGTGCAAACCCACAGTTAAACATTTCTTTGTTTATTTAAGGAAGGGTGCCAAGCTAACCAACTGTACTTCTGTACTCTTGCTGCATTTCTGTGTTTGTGCTGAAGGCTGCAAATGTATTTTGTGGGTGCCAGTGGAAACCAGTGTTCCCCAGGGGAAAGCCTCTTCCTGCCACTTCCAGGAATTCATGCTTGAGCAGGCTTTGCAAAAACATTTCACGGCCCATTAGCAAAAAAACAAAAGAAAAGCCCCCTGGCATGTTTACCAAACACAGCAAGTTAAGGGCTTATATTTATTCCTTCCGAAGTCCAGGCATTCTTTAGGGTTCTGGTTTTCAGAACACTGTTGGCCATGATGGAGAGGGAGCAAGGGAGGTCAAATTAATGGCCTATGATTTGGGTAGCTGGAGGTGAAAGAAAGCAGGGAAGGCTCCCATAATCATATACATGCTATACATATAGCAATGCAGAGTCCTTAACTATTTGCTTATTTGAAGAAAAAAAAAATCTTTCCTGCCATTCCAACCCCATAGGGGTCACCAGCTTGGCTCACAGCAAATATGAAAGGTCAGACAGTATAACAATGAACATCATTAGATAAAATAACAAAACAGATTTTAAATACATTAATGTTTTTTTGTTTTTTAAAAAAACAGCCTCGTAAGCAGAGGTGTAATTGAAACAAAAAGGTTTTTTTTTTTTTACCTTCTGTTAAAAATGACCAGAGAGGGAGTCTTCTGTATTTCCTGGAGAAGAGAGTTCCACTATTTAGATGCCACCGCTGAAAAGGCCTGCCTTTCATTCCTACCAGTTGTGTTTCATTGAAAGGATAGACCTGCAGCAAAGCTTCAGGTGTAGAACAAAGTAGATGGGTAGATGTGGAAAAGGCAGTCCTTCAATTATCCTTCAGTCCTACCCAGCATCCAGTAAACCAGTATCCAGCCCTATCAAGCATCCAGTAAACCATGTAGGGCTTAGTAATTTATGAGTGTTCATGTCACTTCGCATGCATCCTATCATAATCTTGACAACAACCCAGTAAGGTAGGCTAGTCTTATTATCCTCATATTGCAAATGGGAGACCGAAGACCCAGTCCCAAGTCTCCCTAGTGCCCAGGGCTATAGCGATGCTGAAATGGCCACCTCTCTATCCCTGGACCCCTTACTTGGTGAGCCTCAAAGTTTGTGATGGGACTTACCTTGGAAACGAAGGGACAACAAATGACCACAAATGTGATTTCAGGGATGGGCAGTGGGGGACCCGCAGCAGCAGCTCAGGAGTGCTAACGCTCAATGCTCATTTTGAAGAACTTGCGTGATTGAATGTTCCTCCATGCAAAACGATTCCCTCAGCAGAAAATCTTAGATGTCAGAGAAAATAATAGAAGATCTGCTTCCAGCCTAACTAGCTATCTTCCTGCCATGCTAGTTGTCTCTGTTCTGGGAATGTGTTTTGTGTGGAGGATCATTCCATCAGGTCAACCCCATCTGAAGCCTGAAGTGGTCCAGTCCAGAAAGAGGTGTATCACTTCAGAGAGAATGAGGCTTAATAGCTGCATAGAAAGGGTCTTTGGGCAGATGTAACCTCTGGATACCATTTTTTCTGCAGGGCTGTCGCTACAGGGAGACATGTGAGCATCTGATCTCCTCATGGCTATTCTAGGCCCCCTTCCAGAAGGAATTTCATTTTTTTTTTTAAAGTCTAGTACTTAATACAAAATAATTTATAGTAGGTAAACTGCACCCAACTGCACACAAAGAAGAAACTTTAAACAGGTTAGGCCACTTGTATTTATGGTCTGAGTGTTCTGCAGTGTTTCCCGGTCTATTTGGTCTTCCTTGCCACAAACTTTTTGGCTACAGCCTTGTTCCCTGTTGATTTTCATCAACTGACTTAAAAACACAGTATAAAACTGAGACCATGTAACCAGGGAATTGCTGCATGATCTTTTAGGCCTGGAGTTCGAATTCCACCTCTGCCAGATCTGGTAGGGGGGCACTTGTGTGAAGGCTGGAGTGGGCACTCCAGTAAGAGAACAGAAAGTTGGATTGCCAGTGTTCGTTCGTTCGTTCGTTTGTTCGTTCTCTCTCTCTCTCTCTCAGCATCTCTGGATCCTGGAACTGCAAGAAAAATTCAAAAATATGTGAAGTAACAGGAAAGAAACAAACAACTAGGAAGACATGCAGGATAATGTCACAGGAGGGTTTGATTCTCCATGAAGTTCACTTTCTCCATGAGGAACGTGGTGAGAGGCCAGAGTCCTGTGTGCTTTCCCTTGCCTGTGCCAGGAAGGGGGAGTGTAATCTGGCGATGAGACAGTGGCCACTCTATCCATGAATACATACAGGGATCATCCACTCTGCAGAAGGTTAGCCTTGCTGATGTCATTGGGTCTTGCTGGCGTCTGGGCCGTGATTCCAGCGTCTGATCCTTGAGGCCTAGACACGCCAAGGGAGGGTGTGTTACACAAATCCTGAATTATAGGGCTGGTTCGAACCAGTCAGCAGTAGCCGTCTCATCCAGCCTCTCTTCTTCTCACCCTGCAAACAACAGCTCACAGGCACCCCCCTCCCAAGGTGACACAGTAATTACATTGCCAGTGATGGGAATCCTTGCGGACTCTGGAATAGTTATTTCTAGTGCAGAGTTCTCGAGTTCACAGCTGGGCGGAATCAAAGAACTTCAGACAGAGCACGTATTTGCTTCCAAAGATTTTTGGAACAGCCAAGGTTGGCATGGAGACATGTAATTGTAGACTCAGTCCAGGAAAGGAGGAAGAATTCCTGAGATGTTTCAGCTGAACTAATCACCCAAGCCATCATGGGGAGGGTGATATTTTTTTAGGGTTTCTGGCAATTCCTGTGAAATCTGGCAGGATTATCCCAAAATTCTCCTTTGCAAAGCTGAAGCTCCCAGAATGCAAAGCACAGCCAGATGCATTTCACTCCAGCATTTCAGGGGTGAGAATAGGGACACTATTTTAACACCCCTGTTTTCCTGTTAAGGTTCACTTGTCCACTCCCTTCCTCCAATGTTTCAAACTGCTGAAAGCTCCTCTCTGCTTCCTTTAGATAGGGTGGCCAATTTCTTAATCAGCCCTTGCTGTTGAGCCTTTAAATGTTAAACGTAGCTGTTAAATGCTACTAATGGAGACAGATATGAGCCAGTTAGAGGAGGTAATGTGTGGGTTATTTATTTACTTAAACGTTCATCTGTTAGCCATGGTCTTGGCTGAGGGCACATGAAACAGTTACCTTGCTTGGAGCTAAGCAGGAACAGGGCAAGATGATTACTTAGGAATCCCATATATTTCAGTGGTTTTCAAACTTTTTAGCCCAGGACACATTTTTTAGAATGACAATCTGTCCGGACCCACCATAAGTGATATCATTAATCTGGAAGTGATGTATGGCTGGAAGTGACATCATCAAGCGGGAAAATTTTTTAACAATCCTATCCACACTTACCCAGGAGTAAGCCCCATTGACTATCATTATTAAAAGTATATACATTGTTAAAAGAACAGATCTGCCCAAATGCAGTCACATACCATGTTGACATCAAGTCTAATATATTGAAATGAATGGGGACCCACCTGAAATTGGCACTCGATCCACCTAGTGGGTCCCGACCCACAGAATGAGAAACAATGCTGTATAAGCTTCATAACAGAAAGAAAGTAGGATATTTTTCGATGAAGCTTAATGTGGTTCCTGTTTTTAAAAAATGTGAAGAGAAGGGACCTCCCTTACTTTGTTCTTTGCTCTGAACCTGCAGCTCTTGTGCTTTTAAACAGTAGCTTGGCCTGCATATCTTAGAAGGTAAATATTTTTCTGCCATGGAGACAACGTGATTGGACAAGTCGGCCCTGCTCCATTCCTGTGTCAAAAGCACAGGAGCAAGAGCAAGAAAAGAGATGGTTGCGCTAGTGACAAGGCTCCTCAACGGAATGGACTCCCAAACTGGATGTACTCCAGAGAATTCCATAGGTACACATGCCTCCTTAGGTGTGCAGTCAAGACTAAAATGCAGTGAACTTGAAGAGTGTTTGTTGTGGTTGCATTTTATCCCTCTTAATGATTAAGAGAAGTATAGGTGGTCCTAAAAAAATAACCACATGTGACCCCTGCCCCCATACTTGGTGGCTCCTTAGCTGGGGTGACTGAATGTGCAGGCAGTGAAGTGTGGTGAAGACCAGGTCTGGGGAGGTAAATCCATATGAATGCATACTCACTCTCCCCTTCCCCCCTTAAGCAGTCTCTCTCTGTACCTTCCCTGAAAAAATTCTCTCTCTCTCTCCCTTCCCTCCATAAATTAAAAAAAATTCACCTCTTCTTACCCAAGAGGGTAGAGCTCAGCAACATGTCCCCTGAAGCAACTGAAAAGCTGCATTTTCAAAGAGCCTGTCATAGCACAGGCTCCCTACTTTTTCATGGCTTTTTTTTTTTTAACAGAAAGATGTCAACTCTTCCTGCTGCCTCCCCCGATCTTGCTGATGCAGGCGTCTTGCATTTTTTTTAAAATTGGAATCCGGCCATGATTACAGCCTAACCTGCTGAGGCAAATCTTCCTGCTGCCTCTCCAGAGATTGCTGACACAGGCACTCTGCCTGTTTTTCATTGGAAGCCAGCTATGAACATAAGAGCAGCCCCACTGGATCAGGCCATAGGCCCATCTAGTCCAGCTTCCTGTATCTCACAGCGGCCCACCAAATGCCCCAGGGAGCACACCAGATAACAAGAGACCTCATCCTGCTGCCCTCCCTTGCATCTGGCATTCTGACATAGCCCATTTCTAAAATCAGGAGGTTGCACATACACATCATGGCTTGTAACCGTAATGGATTTTTCCTCCAGAAACTTGTCCAATCCCCTTTTAAAGGCGTCCAGGCCAGACGCCATCACCACATCCTGTGGCAAGGAGTTCCACAGACCAACCACACGCTGAGTAAAGAAATATTTTCTTTTGTCTGTCCTAACTCTCCCAACACTCAATTTTAGTGGATGTCCCCTGGTTCTGGTGTTATGTGAGAGTGTAAAGAGCATCTCCCTATCCACTCTGTCCATCCCCTGCATAATTTTGTATGTCTCAATCATGTCCCCCCTCAGGCGTCTCTTTTCTAGGCTGAAGAGGCCCAAACGCTGTAGCCTTTCCTCATAAGGAAGGTGCCCCAGCCCCGTAATCATCTTAGTCGCTCTCTTTTGCACCTTTTCCCAATGATTGCAGGGCATGTTCAGAGGCGGTGGCAGCAGACCTTAGTGGCATTGGGCAGTGCTCCAGGTTGTGCCACTTTGATTCAAAACACATGCTTTTCCACTGAGCTTTGGCCTCTCCTCATCTTCATGCAGGGCCTGTGCCTCACTGTGGTATAGTCCTGCCCCAAACCAGGTTTGCATTGATCCTCTACCATCTACATCCCATTGCTCAAGAGGCTGGGTGAAATTCTGCACAAAAATGACCAGAAGTCATTTAGCAGTGGTGAAGGCCTGGTTCTTCAGCCTCTTTGTTGAAACTAGTTGTGGAATTCCTGTCTCAGATACAGCACCTTGAAAAAGCTCTGAAACACAGGTAGATGAATAAGCCCTGCTTTACATGCACCTTGCTATGGGGAACCTTGTCCCTTCCCCAACCCTTTCCTCACCCACTTTCTAATCTGAGTGATCACCAGCTGTATTTTTCCACCAGAGTAGTTAATCTGTTAGGAATGTAGCCGACTGTGTGCAATCTTCTATTCCTGCCCAATATTGCTCCATCAAGAGCTGGAATTTGTCACCCTACTTTGGCAGCGTCCTTTGTCCACACCTCGACGTGATTGCCTCAAGTCTCCTTGGTTTTTTATTGCCTGACAGTCATTGCTTGCCTGACTGCCCTAATTCCTCACTTGCTCTGAAAGCTAGCCAAGCTGCTTTACTTCTTAAGTAACATATTTCTAACCTGCCTTTCAATTAAAAGTCTGCAATTAAAAGACGGCTAACAAAAATAATATAAAGTCATCCAAAAAGATACCAATGCTTAAAAACACCTGATTGAACCTAATTGGTGGGGATATTAATCTAAGAAGGACAGAAATAGGGAAAAGGAGGCAATCAGGGCAACCCAAACTCTTTCCAGAAAAGGATCACCTTGGCCTTTGTATCAAAACATCAATAAGGAGCCAGGCTAGTTTCCCCAGGGAGGTAAGTAGGGAAGTAAGGATGCAGGTCTCTTGTTGTCTTGGTGACGCATCTGGTGGGCCACTGTGAGATTCAGGAACCTGGACTAGATGGACTTTTAGCCTGATCCAGAGGGGCTCTTCTTATGTTCTTCTGTTCATCATTCCACAACGTTGGTGCACAGAGAAGGCTCTGAACTGCATTGGCTTTCACTGTATTTTCAATTTTTTTGGCTTTGTAATAATAACACAGAAATAGAGTACTGACCTTGTGCCATTCACAGTTTCTGTGCATTTCATAAAGAAATGCCACTTCTGAAATGTGTGTTTGCCCATATTTCATGCGGTATGAATGTACTTTTGTACTCAGGCATCCATACCCCAGTACAAAATATCTCATGAGAAGCAGAATTTGTCTGTATCAGCAGCAAACCTCCCCAGCCCCACACCAGGGGCAATGGTCTGCAATGGTGCCCCCTGCAGGCTATTGCTACCCCCCCCCCTGCGCAAAAATCCACTCACCTGAGGCTCACAGGACCACATTGGGGAAGCCTCTCTGAGGCTCCCTGATGCTATAAACTGTGCTTCTGGAAAACCGGAAGCACAGTTTCTGCCCCGGTCGGGAGCCTCAGAGAGGCTTCTGTGGGGTCCTAGTGACTCATGCCCGTGGCTTTTGCCCCATCGGACCTAATGGTAGGTCTGCAACTATACTGTATATAAAAAACCAGTCTCAACATTTTGTCACCCTCCAGTGTGACAGAGGAAAAGAATTCACAAACGAGGCCATGCAGATGAAGAAGTCAGAGGAGCAGGCTTGGTTCTCATTGACTGGGTTACTAGGGGCAGGGAATGGGTTTACGGGTACTATGCTAAGCACAGCTCTGTACTTTGGAAAATAGGACCAACCCCTCCCCATCATATTTATAAACGGCCTTACTGATGGGCATGAGCCTAGAGAATCAGGATGGTAAGTTTAAATGGGGAGTGGGAGTTGGGAAATGGTTGGAACTCTCTAGCTCTCATCCCCTACTCTACCCATCATACCTGATGGGCCTTCAGCTTGCTGGCCGATGGAATACTTGTGAACATTCCCTGACATCACTGAATGTTTCCAGAACTAAAGAGTTTCACATTTGTATTTACATTCCTTGATTTTTCTACTGCTAACAACTAGCAGTTGAATATGAGAATCTATTCGTAATTCTGATGCCCATCTACGTAGATTTCTATAGATTCAGCAAGAGGAGTTGGAATGAAAGAGCTTCTTCTGTGCATCTATCTTCCTTACTGGGTCAGGTCTTCTCTATCTTGTGTATCTTTGTTATAGCACCAAAATGGTATTTGTTTCTTCCATGAGAGCATTGCCTTGATGACTTCAATGTCAGTTTTGCAATCTTCTATAATAGTTTTGGTCTAGATGTCTTCCATGACCCTGCTTGCTTTTAGAGCAGGCACCCCCTTCCATCTCTGTGGTGTCCATTCCTCCATGGCATGCATGAAATTCTCACCCAAGGTCTCTCTGGTCAATTGTGTCCAAATATAGCCCTGCCCTTTTCTTCTTTCTTCTAAGCTTACTAAATGGTCACCCAAACAGTGAGGCAGTGAGTCATACTGTTGAATCGAAGAGTCACCATGTAGGGAGAGAATTACAGGGGAACAGATAGCCAAGGGCGTCTGGACAGAGTCATCCACCTTCAGATCAAGGCAAGCAGGAGAGCCTTCCTCCATTCAACCACACTGGGGGAAAGGTGACTCAGGCTTCAAGGAGGAGATATGGAAGTGGTAGGGTCCCATCAGAAGTTCCAGCCTCAGGTATTTTTGCTGTGCATCAGAACTAAAGGCTCTTTTGATCTAGGGATCAGGTTTCTTTTTCCTAACAAGACCAACTTCAAAGGGGCCTGTATACCATATGCACTGGTCCCATCCCCCCCCACAAAGGTGGGTCCATGTAACCAGCCTTCCTTGCTAGATGGGTCTGTGATATTTCCTGGTAGGGCTCCAAAGACATGACTGGACGTCCAGTGATTTCTTCACAACTGCGTGAATTTTTACAACCTTGTCACCAGGCCCGTGACTTATATTTTTGTTTTATGAATCATTTGTCTCAGAAATGTATAGCTGAAATAAGAATGGTTATTTTTAGAACTGAGGGGATGGCACCATTGCTCAGAGAGTGAACACACAGAAGATCAAACCCTGGCGTCTTCAGGTAGGGTTAGGAAAGACCCCTGTCTGAAACTCTGAAGAGATATTGTTAGTCTGTGTAGACAGTATTGAACCAGAAGGATCCTGGCTCAGCAGAAGTTTAATATGTTCATAAGTTCACAACCAAAAATGTGTAGCTAGAACAGGATGGTCCAACTTTTAATACTATGGGGGCTGCAAGACCCCTGCTTCACCCCCCAACTGTGCCAACACAGGAGTAATTGGTGGTGACGTCATCAAGTTGCTGCCAATTATTTCCAGGTTCTGAGCCATTTAGCAGGCTCAGGCAGCAGGAGAAGGAGGCGGTGGGTATGGCAGGGCCTTTTGATCTCCCTGCCACACTGTTCTGGCTTTTCCTTCTCCAAAGGAGAAGCCGGAGCTGCGTGGCAGAGAGATCCAAAAGCCACTGAAGCAAGAAGAGGAGGTGGTGGGTGCAGTGGGGCTTTTTGAGGACCACCAAAACTGGCCTCAGGGCCACATGCGGCCTGCAGGCCACAGATTGGACCATCCCAAGCCGGAGTTTGCCAGGAGGGACTGAAACTGTCCCCCATCTTACAGCCTGATGTACAGAACCATGGACGGTATCACAAGATCTATGGCCCACGAAGATCTCTCTTCCCTCCATTTCTCTGGTTTCTTCCTCACCTCTTCCAACTGCCGTCCCCCCTTGTTTGAGTCATACTCCATTAATCTGCAAATGAGATTTTCAATCAAGTTACTTATTACTGGTACATAGGTTCCAATTTCCAGCTCCAGAGGTCTGAACATGAATAGTCCTGAGGCAACTGCTAACTGTGAGGCCCACCTGAACCCAGGATGAGGTAGACTGGAAGTTCATAAAACTAATATCCTCCTCAGTGACTAATTATTTTCACTGGTTGGGCCCCACAGGAGAAATGCATTACCAAAATCAGAGAAGGACTTCATGAATGGACCTTCACATTAAAATGCCAACTCTAAGTCTTTTAAGTACCAGATGCAACAAAGTCTTATTCATGAACCCTCCATGTGCCTTGAGGGGACCTTTCAGGAAGCATGATTGTTCCTCAGGACCCTCATATGTGAAGCCCTTACTGCTAAGTGATTGCAGCTATATTATAGAAAACCTTTGCAAGAAGGCCAGATTGTTCCAGTCATTTGAGAAGTGGCTGGAGAGTAGGGGCCCAATCCTATCCAATTTTCCAGTGCCAATGGGGCATGCACTGCATCTTGTGGTGCGGCAACAGTCACAGAGGCCTTCTTAAGATATGGGAACATTTGTTCCCTTTCCTTAGGGCTGCATTGAGCTGCACCGGTGCTGGAAAATTGGCTAGAATTGGGCCCTAGGATGACACCATGAGGACATAGAAATATTTGTGTCCCACCCTTCCTCCTGTAGCAAATTCAGGGCAGTATACATGGTTCCTTCCCTCAACAAACCTGTGAGATAGGCTAGACTAGTCCAAAGTCTCCCAGAGCCAGTATGGATGATACTTGGATGACCAGACCACAGGATTCAGGACAAGAATGCCTTAATGCAGTGGTTTTACTTTTAGCGATGGGACCCACTTTTTAGAATGGTAATCTGTCAGGACCCACTGGAAGTAATGTCATGACCGGAAGTGACATCATCAAGCAGGAAATTTTTTAACAATCCTAGACTACAAACCTATCCACACTTACCTAGGAGTAAGTCCCATTTACTATCATTAAAAGCATATACATAGTAGCCGGTTAAAAGTACAGAGCTGCAATGTTTCCGCAGATTCAGTCGCATACCATGGTAGCATCAAGTCTAATGAATTAAAAATAAAATATTGAAATGAACGGGGTCCCACCTGAAATTGGCTTGTGACCCACTTAGTGCGTCCCAAGCCACCAATTGAGAAATACTGCCTTAATGCATGTCCTCCTGTCCCAGTCCCTTATGCCCGAACACCAAAGCTTAATTGCTGGGTCACAAACTGCTACTATGATTGGAACTGCTTATGTGAAGGGCAGTTCAGCCAAATTGCCCCCAGGTGATTAGGCAATGGCACATGGGAGGGGACACTTACTTTCAAGTAAGTGTGCATAGAATTCCTGTCCTGGGCACTGTTCCAGTAAAAGGTGACACTCCCACTGTAATCTTTATTGCTCCTTCCATAGCTCCTTGAATTGGTTACAAATGCAAAGTAAACAGGATGTTGTTAACCACAGAGATTATGTGCTCTGATCTGTGCTTTTCTAAGAGTGAAACCATTTTGATGTCTGCCTGACATTTGGAGATGGGAGAGAGCGGAACTGCACAAAACCATTTACTGCACAGTAAATCTACATTCTACAATTTTCTTATTAGGAATAATGTTATATACAACATTTTACTGTGTTATTACTTAAATTGTGATTGTATTGGCAACCTTCAGTCTCAAAAGACTATGGTATCGCGCTCTGAAAGGTGGTTCTGGCACAGCGTCTAGTGTGGCTGAAAAGGCCAATCCGGGAGTGACAATCCCTTCCACACCGGGAGCAAGTGCAGTCTGTCCCTGGTCTGTCTCCCTGGCTATGGGCCTTCCTTCTTTGCCTCTTTGCCTCAGACTGTGGGCAAAGTGTCTCTTCAAACTGGGAAAGGCCATGTTGCACAGCCTGCCTCCAAGCGGGCCGCTCAGAGGCCAAGGTTTCCCACTTGTTGAGGTCCTCTCCTAAGGCCTTCAGATCCCTCTTGCAGATGTCCTTGTATCGCAGCTGTGGTCTACCTGTAGGGCGCTTTCCTTGCACGAGTTCTCCATAGAGGAGATCCTTTGGGATCCGGTCATCATCCATTCTCACGACATGACCGAGCCAACGCAGGCGTCTCTGTTTCAGCAGTGCATACATGCTAGGGATCCCAGCACTTTCCAGGACTGTGTTGTTAGGAACTTTGTCCTGCCAGGTGATGCCGAGAATGCGTCGGAGGCAGCGCATGTGGAAAGCGTTCAGTTTCCTCTCCTGTTGTGAGTGGAGAGTCCATGACTCGCTGCAGTACAGAAGTGTACTCAGGACGCAAGCTCTGTAGACCTGGATCTTGGTATGTTCTGTCAGCTTCTTGTTGGACCAGACTCTCTTTGTGAGTCTGGAAAACGTGGTAGCTGCTTTACCGATGCGTTTGTTTAGCTCAGTATCGAGAGAAAGAGTGTCGAAGATAGTTGAGCCAAGGTACACAAAGTCATGGACAACCTCCAGTTCAAGCACAGAGATTGTAATGCAGGGAGGTGAGTCCACATCCTGAACCATGACCTGTGTTTTCTTTAGGCTGATTGTCAGTCCAAAATCTTGGCAGGCCTTGCTAAAACGATCCATGAGCTGCTAGAGTTCTTTGGCAGAGTGGGTAGTGACAGCTGCATCATCGGCAAAGAGGAAGTCACGAAGACATTTCAGCTGGACTTTGGACTTTGCTCTCAGTCTGGAGAGGTTGAAGAGCTTTCCATCTGATCTGGTCCGGAGATAGATGCCTTCTGTTGCAGTTCCAAAGGCCTGCTTCAGTAGGACAGCGAAGAAAATCCCAAACAAGGTTGGTGCAAGAACACAGCCTTGCTTCACGCCGCTTCGGATGTCAAAGGGGTCTGATGTGGAGCCATCGAAGACAACAGTGCCCTTCATGTCCTTGTGGAAGGATCTGATGATGCTGAGGAACCTGGGTGGACATCCGATCTTGGGGAGAATCTTGAAGAGGCCGTCCCTGCTGACCAGGTCGAAAGCTTTCGTGAGATCTATGAAGGCTATAAAGAGTGGCTGTCGTTGTTCCCTGCATTTCTCCTGCAGTTGTCTAAGGGAGAATACCATATCAGTGGTGGACCTGCTGGCTCGGAATCCGCACTGTGATTCTGGATAAACGCTCTCTGCAAGTACCTGGAGCCTCTTTAGTGCAACTTGGGCAAACAACTTTCCTACAACGCTAAGGAGAGAGATGCCACAGTAGTTGTTGCAGTCACCCCTGTCACCTTTGTTCTTGTACAGCGTGATGATGTTTGCATCCCTCATGTCTTGAGGTACTTCACCTTCTCTCCAGCATTAAATTTAAATTTAAATTGTGATGTGGCTGCAGTTTTCTGTCAAGGTTCTTGTGTCATAATGGGCGCAATCCTAACCAACTTTCTAGCAGCAAGATAAAGGCAGTGGAGGTCCGAGGTAAGGGAACAAACATTCCCTTACCTCAAGGAGGCCTCCGTGAGTGCCACCCAACCGCAGGATGCAGCATATTATTATTATTATTATTAACAGTATTTTAATACCGCTTTTCAACAAAAAGTTCACAAAGTGGTTTACAGCAAAAAAATCAAATAACTCATGGCTCCCTGTCCCAAAACGGCTCACAATCTAAAAAGATGCAACACCAGCAGACATTCACTAGAAGAGACACTGCTGGGGTGAAGTGGGTCAGTTACTCTCCTCCTGCTAAATAAAAGAGGAGCACCCACTTGAAAAAGTGCCTCTTACTCAGTTAGCAGGGGTTTGGCACAGCTGTGTCAGTGCTGGAAAACTGGTTAGGATTTAGATCCAAGAGCCCAACCCTCTGCATGTCCATTTTAGTCCACATTAACATTATTATTAACAGTATTTATATACCGCTTTTCAACTAAAAGTTCACAAAGCGGTTTACAGAGAAAAATCAAATAACTAAATGGCTCCCTGTCCCAAAAGGGCTCACAATCTAAAAAGATGCAAATGAATACCAGCAGACAGCCACTAGAACAGACAGTGCTGGGGTGAGGTGGGCCAGTTACTCTCCCCCTGCTAAAAAAAGGAGCACCCACTTGAAAAAGTGCCTCTTACCCAATTAGCAGGGGTAAATAGCTTACTCCCAGGTAATTGTGAAGAAGATTGCAGCCTAAGAGACATTTAACAGGCTGAAATGTCACAGGTTAAGATTTTTCAGGAGATCGAGATGCAAAAAAGGTCACCTGCTAAGTATTTTCACATGACAGGCAACTGGTAACGTCCCAGGAGTCCTGCAGGGGAAAAAATGGCAATCCTGGCAATCCTAGTCTGTAAAAAGATAAAATAAAAGGATCTCAAGAGACTGGATGCTTTGGGGCAGGGGAGACATTCTGACCAAGTAAGCTTAGTATTTTCTCTCAAGGACATAACTTATTTTAAAGGATTAGTACCTTGGAACCATGATCCTATGTATTTTTTAAATTATTGTCTCCATTATTAGCTGCAAACCTTCCAATGTGTCACAGGTGAAAAGAGGAACACATTTGTAATTTCCCTTTACCCCTGCAAGGGTCAGTGCGCAAGGCCTGCTCTGCCACCACACACGCACATTGCTAATGGTTGTTCAAGGCATTCATTTACTCTTAAATGCTCTATTCACTGCCGCTGATTTAAAATCCAAAGGTTAAGCGCTGGGTTAAATACATACTAGAAAAGCATAATAGTCCTGATATGTTATCAGTTGTTCATAATATACGTCAGCACTAGCAGTGTGCAAAATTAAATCATCTGCACCGCAGGGCACCTTGGGGTGGTCGAAGACAGGGAGGCATTAGGCCTAGCAGCTGGCACCAGCATATGGTCCCATGTCACCGGACCTGCCTGAAGCCAGACCAGCCCAAATAGTGGGAGGCCACTTTGGGAAAGCCTCCCTCCCAGAAGGGCAGAATACCCTAAACACTGGGGACCCCATTAAAATGAGACAGTCACGGAACATGGGCAGCCTGGGAGTCTTGGCAACCTGCTCCCTTCCAAGTGAACTGAGATGATGCAGGGAAAATAATAAACTCCAAGGCATTTATTCAAAGGCTGTAAAGCAGGGGTGCTCAAACTTTCAACTTTAGGGACCCTGGACCTTTAAAATTGTGTTGGAGAGATAATTTCAGCAGGTGTAGCTTGTCATTTGTGGGATGACAAGTTGCACCTGCTGAAATTCTCTCTTCTATACACTTGTTAAAGGTCCAGCATCCCTAAAGTTGAAAGTTTGAGCACCCCTGCTGTAAAGGATAACAAAACAATGGAGGGAGAATGCAAGGACAAAAAGAAAGGCGCTGGTCATCCTAGAAAAAGACACAGATGTGGTGGCGCAGTCACAAAGACCTTCTCAAGGTAAGGGAAGGGGCTTAGTTGGATAGGATTGGGCCCTTTCTCTGTTGTTACTTCCTCACCCCCAATCCATCTGCCAAGGCAAGCCTCTCTACAAACCTTGGGGGAGACTCTAGGAAGGAGGTGGACCCATGAAGGGTGGTTTGCTGTGGATTCTCTGATTCTGGCTGTGAAAGGGCTCCGATACTTTTACCCATTATGCAGGAAAATGAATTTTGATTAGTGTCATTTCCCACATAGGGATTTTAAACACTGTTTTAAAACAACTGCAGGCATCAAAATTCCCTCTTTTGCTCACTCGGCGTCGATAACAGTACAGGAACCCTGCATCTAGTATCTAGTCACCCTGAAACTGGCCGCCTTCATAATGCCCTGGACTGCAGAAAAGGTGGGTGTCTGCCATAATTCAGAGACACTCTACTATTTTTTCCTGGCAAGGCTTCTGCACCTTTAAGAGTGGCATGACAGGCAGAAATGTGGCATGCCCAACTGTCCCCACCCTTGCATCTCTGTGTACCCAGAATGGGCAAAGCAGCTGCACTGGTTCTACACTGCAGGCAGGCTAGGCCTGGAAGCAGCACCCTATTATACTGTTGCTTGCATGTTAGATTTTCAATTTAAACTTGCATCAGGAGCAAATGCCAACAAAAAAGTAGCAAGCCTGCTTTCTACCCATCTAGTTTCAGCTGACATTCTCTCCCATTTTAAAACCTGACTGCTGCTGCTACTGCTTGCTCTGATTTTAAGTGGATTAAAATGTAATCCAATGCGAAACAAACAGAATAACTGCCAAGTCAGTGGATACTGCCACCTGGTGCCCAAATCTTGTTCCTGTAGCTGGTTACACACAGCTCTTCTTATTCCAGTGGTTCTCAAACTTTTAGCACTGGGACCCACTTCTTAGAGTGACAATCTTTCAGGACCCACCAGAAGTGATGTCATGACCACAAGTGACATCATCAAGCAGGAAAATTTTTAACAACCCTAGGCTGCAATCCTACTCACACTTACCCAGGAGTAAGTCCCATGGACTATCTTTGTTAAAAGAATATACATAGTAGCCTGTGAAAAGTTCAGATGTCTCACATTTCCCCAAATGCAGGCACAAACCAGGGTAGCATAAAATCTAATGTATTAAAAATAAAATATTGAAATGAATGGGGACCCACCTGAAATTGGCTCATGACCCACCTAGTGGGTCCTGACCCACAGTTTGAGAAACACTGCCTTATTCCCATCATATCTTTATTACGACTAAGGAAACTCTCACAAAGTAATGAAGGAGTGTTCACTTTCTCCAGAAGTTTCCCCCAGGCTGGAGATAAAGCAAAACAGGGGAGGGGAGAGACAAATTTTGGTGTGTCGGAAAAATCCCAAAGTCTGCAGTTTGTAACCAGCAGTTGATTGTTTGCTGCCTAGTTACCACAAACAGCAGGCTCAGAGGTTCTGCTATCATGCCCAACTTTGTCTCCTCCCCACCCTGGGGTAGCACGACCTGGAATGCCACCTGATGTCATTTTGGGTGTGTTTGTTTCAGAAATGAAACCAAAGCTCTTACCATGCTCCTCGCATGCTGCTGTAAAACTTGGAAGTGCAGGACTTCCAGGTTTCTCAGCAGCATGCAATGAGCAAGTTAAGCCATTTCTGCCCAACTTTGCATACACGCAACAGGGTCCACATGTGTACACCTGTGAGCTGGGCAAAAATGGGTTTAAGGAGGGGAATGATCTGCTTCTTGCTAAGGTATAGGGCAGATCACTGCAGTTTACTTTGGTGGAAGGTTGGAGTGAGGCAATGGCAGAAGGGTGAAAGCCATTGGCCACAGCACTTGATTCCTGCATGTGCAATAAATTTCCCCCGTGCACATACCACGTGTGTTCTAAAAAGTGCACCCAGTAGCACAGGGCTGAGTTGAGCCAGGTGACACACATTGCCCAGGCAAGGTCTTAGTAGTCTAAACAGAGAGCCTCCATAGGTCTTGTTTAGGGGATCCTGACAGGCAGCCTGGGTGGCAAAACCAGCCCAAAACCTGGGAAGCCTTATTGCTTACAAAGGCAGCCCAAACAGGCTCACCCCACAGGGAAGTTGTGCACCAAGTTGAGCAGGTGAAGTTTTACTTCTGAATGAAAAGTGACACCTGCTCACTTTTAAACAGCTAGAGCAAGTCCTCAATCAAAGCTTTTTTGTTCAACTTTGTTTCATTTTAAAGTTGGCCAGCAGTTCCCAATCTTCTGCTCTCTAAGTCCTGCTACTGCACATTGCAGGGCTACTGCAGTGGGAGAGGGCTACTCAGGGAGAGTTTGAGAACCTGCAGCAGCCTCCTGCAGAAGCCCAGCGCCAGCTTCAACAGGGCTCTCCACACAGCACAGACCCTCCAGAAGACGATCGTGACTGCTTCTGGTTTTGCAATTGTGAAACAGGAAGTGGTCACGATCGGCTTCTGGAGGGCTCTGCGCTGCATAGGAAGCCCTACTGAGGCTGGTGCCGGGCTCCCCTGACCCCTGGGAGGCTGCTGCGGGCAGGGGTGAGTGGCAGCCCGCCTCTGCGCCCAGATCAGAGGTGTGATGCTGAGCATCGCGTTTCTGCCTTCCCCCGCCCCTCCCCTTAAGGGAGAACTAGCCAGGGCTCTTAGGCTGGGGCGTCGCAACACCCCAGTCTGAAAACCACTGGGCTACTGGAAAGGGCTTTGGGTTACTCCCGGCCTGCAAACAACTTCTTTGGTCTTGTCGCGCTCCCAGGAGCGCAATAATGCTTTGCAACACAATAGGAAAGTGTTCAGCTAGACTGCGACTTGCGAGACTGTCATTGAGCCTGCCTACAGTAAAATGGGCTTTGTTATAAGTTGGTTCACTTAAAGTTGCAGCTTCCGAGAACCTATCAACAACTTTGAGCACTTGCTGTATTAAAAATACAGGTGTGCATCTGACCACACTGAAATCCTTTAAAGATATCCCTCTAACACTCACACAACTGCTGCAGGGTATTCTGTGCTTATTATCATTCTTCTTTTTGGTTGAGTGGACCTCTTTGCAAACAAACAGATGAAAGTGTTACAGCATGGGTTTTTTTTAGCCTGCACAACTGATACTGTCTCTATGCCTGGTATTGGGAACACCGGCCGCCAGCATGGCTCACACAGACACTGTTTCTAGGAAATGTTCCCTCTACTAGAGGTTGTGGCAAGTTTAGAACATGACAAAAACTTGTAGCACAACCCTTACTACTTCACAGTAAATCCCATTTATTTCAGTGGAACCTACACCCAGGTAAGTGGGCAGTTTTAACCTTAATCCTCTATAGCTGAGGTTCTCAAACTGGGGCAATGCAACACCCCAGCCTGAAGACCTCAGCCTCTGGCCCCTTAAGGGGTGGGGGAAGAAGGAAGGCAGTGACGTGATCCCCAGGATTGCACCGCCACCGGTGACACAGGTTGCTTTGTACAACCTTAACTATGTCTCTGCCAGCCTCCTTGGGGTGCAGGCAGCCCCCTCTGCAGGGCTCCTCATGGCTTGTGAAAAGTAAAAAAAGTGATTGTGACCCACCTCTGGTTTCATGATCACAACCTGGAAGTAGGTCACTAAAGCTTTTTTTTTTTTTTAAACTTTTTACAGGCTGTGGGAAGCCCTGCAGAGGGCTCCGCAGGGCTCCCCGCACCCCAGGGAGGCCATCAGGGACACAGGTAAGGTTGTAAAAAGCCACAGTGTCCCTGACCATTCCTCGCTCCCACAAACAGGACAATTCTTGAACTCCAGGAGAGTTTGAAAACTGCTGCTCTATGGTGCCCAGAACATCATCTGAGTTGTTGAACCAATAGGGAAGAGGGACCATAATGGTACATAGTTCAGCATATATGTAATTAGAAGGTTTCCAAGGAACTTCAACACAGACACATTTGCCTTTAAAAGAAGGGGCTTCTCAAAAATGTGTTGTAAAAAGGAAGCAGGAAGAGAAAGCCAAGAAGGTCAAATTTCTGCAGTGTGTGTGAAAGTTATTTAAAACCACCACAACAAAAGCAATTGTCACAGAGTTGAAAAGTAAGAAATACGTAGGATCCCCCAAGGATCTCTACCAGGACAAGTGTTTTTTTTAGGCATTCACAAATTATTTGGAGTTAGGGGTAACAGTGAGATGGCCAAATTTGCAGGCAATTCCAAACTTTTCAGGAGGGTAAAAATCAATGCATATTTGTGAAGTATTCTAAAAGAACCTCTTCAAACCAGGAAATGGGCAGATGCAGTTCAAAGTCAGTAAAAATAAAGGGATGTACACTGGGGCAAAAAAAACAAAACCCCAACTTCATAGATATACTTATGGGGGCAGTGCTGTCGATGTTGAAAAGATCTTAGTGTCTGGTGGACTGTCCAATTAAAACACTGACTCAGATTGCCAGTAAAGGTTTCTCTCTCTCTCTCTCTCTCTGACTCAGATTGTGACCTCGGTGAATTTCCATGTTATGGGTCATTGGGAAAGGGATTGAGAATAAGACGGCAAATGTATTATATGCAAATCTAGGCAAGCTAAAACAGACAAAAGGAAGTATTTCTTTATCCAGCAAGTAATTAATAAGTGGAAGTCCTTGCTGCAGGGGGTTATGATGACACCTGACCAGGATGCCTTGAAAAGGGGATTGGACAGATTTATGGAAGAAAGATCTACCACAGCTTGCAAGACATGATGTTTGTATGCATGGGTTTTAGAGGTAACCTATCTCTCGATGCCAGATACAAGGAAGTACAGGATACACAAGTATCTTGTTGTTTTTCATGCTCCCAGAAGCCACTGGTGGACCACTGTGAGATACAGGAAGCTGAACTAGATAGACCTTTTTGGACTGATCCAGCAGGACAAGACATGTTCTTGAGTGAAAAACCAGTCATAGATATCTCTCACTGGTTGGTTCACATAAACCTGCCTCTCCTATTACCCTCCTATAAGTCATATTGATTTCCTTCCCTACAGGGATATAAATAGCTGAGTGGCAGAGGATATTTTCCAAGCAACATTTTGTTATGGGAGTGGCAGACAGAAGCATTTTTTTTCTTCCTTGAAAGCCCCTGACTACACAAAATTAACTTAGGCTGCAATCCTATGCATACTTCCCTGGGATAAGTCCCACTGAGCACAATGGGACTTCCTTTTGAGTAGACATGCATAGTATTATGCTGTTAAGACAAATCTATGCTGGAGCATAGAAGTCTGCCACAGGCGAGGTCATCCAGGATCGGGCGCAGCAGATGGAACGCTGGGTGCAGCACTACTCTGAGCTATATTCCAGAGAAAATGTAGTCACTGAAGAAGCACTGAACAACATTGAGTGCCTGCCTGTGCTGGAAGAGCTTGACAGTGAACCAACTCTAGAAGAACTTCACGTGGCCCTGGACTCCCTTGCCTTTGGCAAGGCACCTGGAAAAGACAGCATCCCTGCTGAAGTCCTAAAATGCTGCAAAGAGATCATCGTCACTGAGCTGCATGAAATCCTTTGTCTCTGCTGGAGAGAAGGTGGAGTACCTCAAGACATGAGGGATGCAAACATCATCACGCTGTACAAGAACAAAGGTGACAGGGGTGTCTGCAACAACTACCGCGACATCTCTCTCCTTAGCATTGTAGGGAAGCTGTTTGCCCGAGTTGCACTAAAGAGGCTCCAGGTACTTGCAGAGAGCGTCTATCCAGAATCGCAGTGTGGATTCCGTGCCAACAGGCCCACCACTGATATGGTATTCTCCCTTAGACAACTGCAGGAGAAATGCAGGGAACAACGACAGCCACTCTTTATAGCCTTCATAGATCTCACAAAGGCTTTCGACCTGGTCAGCAGGGACGGCCTCTTCAAGATTCTCCCCAAGATCGGATGTCCACCCAGGCTCCTCAGCATCATCAGATCTTTCCACAAGGGCATGAAGGGCACTGTTGTCTTTGATGGTTCCACATCAGACCCTTTTGACATCCGAAGCGGAGTGAAGCAGGGCTGTGTTCTTGCGCCAACCTTGTTTGGGATTTTCTTTGCTGTCCTGCTGAAGCAGGCCTTTGGAACTGCAACAGAAGGCATCTATCTCCGGACCAGATCAGACAGAAAGCTCTTCAACCTCTCCAGACTGAGAGCAAAATCCAAAGTCCAGCTGAAATGTCTGCGTGACTTCCTCTTTGCTGACGATGCAGCTGTCACTACCCACTCTGCCAAAGATCTCTAGCAGCTCATGGATCGTTTTAGCAAGGCCTGCCAAGATTTTGGACTGACAATCAGCCTGAAGAAAACACAGGTCATGGTTCAGGATGTGGACTCACCTCCCTGCATTACAATCTCTGAGCATGAACTGGAGGTTGTCCGTGACTTTGTGTACCTTGGCTCAACGATCTCCGACACTCTTTCTCTTGATACCGAGCTAAACAAGCGCATCGGTAAAGTAGCTACCACGTTTTCCAGACTCACAAAGAGAGTCTGGTCCAACAAGAAGCTGACGGAACATACCAAGATCCATGTCTACAGAGCTTGCGTCTTGTGTACACTTCTGTACTGCAGCGAGTCATGGACTCTTCACTCACAACAGGAGAGGAAACTGAATGCTTTCCACATGCGCTGCCTCCGACGTATTCTCGGCATCACCTGGCAGGACAAAGTTCCAAACAACACAGTCCTGGAACGTGCTGGAATCCCTAGCATGTATGCACTACTGAAACAGAGACGTCTGCGTTGGCTTGGTCATGTTGTGAGAATGGATGATGGCCGGATCCCAAAGGATCTCCTCTATGGAGAACTCGTGCAAGGAAAGCGCCCTACAGGTAGACCACAGCTGCGATACAAGGACATCTGCAAGAGGGATCTGAAGGCCTTAGGGATGGACCTCAACAAGTGGGAAACCCTGGCCTCTGAGCGGCCCGCTTGGAGGCAGGCTGTGCAGCATGGCCTTTCCCAGTTTGAAGAGACACTTGGCCAACAGTCTGAGGCTAAGAGGCAAAGAACGAAGGCCCATAGCCAGGGAGACAGACCAGGGACAGACTGCACTTGCTCCCGGTGTGGAAGGGATTGTCACTCCCGGATTGGCCTTTTCAGCCACACTAGACGCTGTGCCAGAACCACCTTTCAGAGCGCGATACCATAGTCTTTCGAGACTGAAGGTTGCCAATACAATAAAATACGCTGGTGCAAAATAAAAAAAATCCAGCTGAAAGGAAAGCTGCTTCAGAAGGAGAGCACTGTCCAAAATGGTCAGTATGAGCTGTGGCCACATAAGAAAGAGTTGCCACATGGAACAGCGTCAAGTGCATTTGTCTATTTGTTTGAACTGGCTGTCCTGCTTCCCAGCCTTTGAGAGCAACTGGACACGAAGATGTATTGCATGCCTCACTTTTCCTGCATGGAGGCATCATAACAGGGAGAGCATCAGGTCAGTCGCCCATCACTACGTGTTCTTCAACCCAGGAGGGTGCCTTCCAGTGTCACCCCAGCATGTGCAGACACAGAAGTAATTGGCGGTGCCATTATGACATGTTCACAAATCACCAGTTACTTCTGGCTTGCAAGCCATAGCTTGGAGCTGCCACTTCTTTGCTCTGCTCAAAGTTCTGCAGCTCCAAGTTCTGCAGTACTCAGAGCAAAGTGAAGAACTGGTTGCTCTGAGCTTGGTCAAGTAGCTTCTTTGTGCTTCTTGCAAGCTATGCTCATGAGAACAGGAGCCAGTGCCACCAAAGATGGTGTCACCCTACCTCAGGCTTTGCCATCTTTGGCCCTCCCAAGCCTTACCCACTTGGCCCAAGGTGCTTCTCTTTAAAACTGTTCCATAGCATCAGCGGCCAAGCATAGAGGGGCAAAGCTGCCACCATCTTGATTAGGCCTCAAGTGGGTCTCACGCCCTTCTGCCTGGCAGCCAGGACAGCAGGGCCTCTGGAAGGAATTTTATCAGGGGGTACAAAGTTTCTTTTGGGCCCATTCCCAAAGGGGGGAGGGGGGCAATGGCAGAAGGCAGAATTGGGGGGGGGGAGAAATAGGGCAGGGGAAAGGTGCTGGCAGCCAGAATAGTCTTTGGAGCCCAGGTCTACCAGGCTTCTTGATGCAGAGCCCAGGCCTACCCGACCATGCAGTACTGGCAGCTAGATAAAGTAATATGGAAAAGCAAACAACTCCTAAGTCTCTCTAAAATCTTTGAAATATAGAAAATCCATTGGAGAAAATCAGCATCTTTGTATTTAGGTTCACACTAGAATGGACAGTGTGCTGTATGCACCAAAATGAACTTCTGCAACAGCTGTAGCCTTGCACCTGAGCTCCTATACACTCCTTCATGGTTAATGGATCCACAAACCAAAGAGCTACTGTAGCAGGCCAGATCTGACACTGTGTTAAGGAGGGTCATGGATGCATTCCTGAGTCCAGTGTTTATGGCTTGTAGCAGCAGTTGCTCCTCCATACCCATTATTGTGCCCCCAGCTTCATGCGCAGTCAGCGAGTTCAGGTGAGATAGGAAAATGTAAGATCCCAGGAACTTTCTGGGCTCCCTCCTTTGATTCCTGGGCCCCCTTTCTGACCCTGGATACAAATTACACCCTTTACCCCCCCTCTCCTAGGCCCTGCAGGACAGATCTCCCCCCCCCCCCCGCTTGCTACTCTGTTTCAACTGCTTGTTAATGCTAGCAGAAGGGAACCATGTGCAGCCTTCCATGTGTATTACCAAAGTGTAATACCTTGGTATTACGCACATTGCAATGCTATATTGCATTGCAATGCCATATGCTCTCGTTGAACTTGAGGCACTGACCCCCATATATTGATTTGTCTAGTGCAGTGGTTCTCACACCTTTAGCACCGGGAACCACTTTTTAGAATGAGAATGTCAGGACCCACCAGAAGTGATGCCATGACTGGAAGTTATGTCATCACGCAGGAAATTTTTGACACTCCTCGGTTGCAATCCTACCCACACTTACCCAGGAGTCAGTTCCATTTACTATCATTGTTAAAAGCATATACATTTTGTATTGGCATCCTTCAGTCTCGAAAGACTATGGTATCGCGCTCTGAAAGGTGGTTCTGGCACAGCGTCTAGTGTGGCTGAAAAGGCCAATCCGGGAGTGACAATCCCTTCCACACCGGGAGCAAGTGCAGTCTGTCCCTGGTCTGTCTCCCTGGCTATGGGCCTTCCTTCTTTGCCTCTTAGCCTCAGACTGTTGGCAAAGTGTCTCTTCAAACTGGGAAAGGCCATGCTGCACAGCCTGCCTCCAAGCGGGCCGCTCAGAGGCCAGGGTTTCCCACTTGTTGAGGTCCATCCCTAAGGCCTTCAGATCCCTCTTGCAGATGTCCTTGTATCGCAGCTGTGGTCTACCTGTAGGGCGCTTTCCTTGCATGAGTTCTCCATAGAGGAGATCCTTTGGGATCCGGCCATCATCCATTCTCACGACATGACCAAGCCAACGCAGGCGTCTCTGTTTCAGCAGTGAATACATGCTAGGGATTCCAGCACGTTCCAGGACTGTGTTGTTTGGAACTTTGTCCTGCCAGGTGATGCCGAGGATGCGTCGGAGGCAGCGCATGTGGAAAGCGCTCAGTTTCCTCTCCTGTCGTGAGCGGAGAGTCCATGACTCGCTGCAGTACAGAAGTGTACTCAGGACGCAAGCTCTGTAGACCTGGATCTTGGTATGTTCCGTCAGCTTCTTGTTGGACCAGACTCTCTTTGTGAGTCTGGAAAACGTGGTAGCTGCTTTACCGATGCGCTTGTTTAGCTCGGTATTGAGAGAAAGAGTGTCGGAGATCGTTGAGCCAAGGTACACAAAGTCACGGACAACCTCCAGTTCATGCTCAGAGATTGTAATGCAGGGAGGTGAGTCCACATCCTGAACCATGACCTGTGTTTTCTTCAGGCTGATTGTCAGTCCAAAATCTTGGCAGGCCTTGCTAAAACGATCCATGAGCTGCTGGAGATCTTTGGCAGAGTGGGTAGTGACAGCTGCATCGTCAGCAAAGAGGAAGTCACGCAGACATTTCAGCTGGACTTTGGATTTTGCTCTCAGTCTGGAGAGGTTGAAGAGCTTTCCGTCTGATCTGGTCCGGAGATAGATGCCTTCTGTTGCAGTTCCAAAGGCCTGCTTCAGCAGGACAGCGAAGAAAATCCCAAACAAGGTTGGTGCAAGAACACAGCCCTGCTTCACTCCGCTTCGGATGTCAAAAGGGTCTGATGTGGAGCCATCAAAGACAACAGTGCCCTTCAAGTCCTTGTGGAAAGATCTGATGATGCTGAGGAGCCTGGGTGGACATCCAATCTTGGGGAGAATCTTGAAGAGGCCGTCCCTGCTGACCAGGTCGAAAGCCTTTGTGAGATCTATGAAGGCTATAAAGAGTGGCTGTCGTTGTTCCCTGCATTTCTCCTGCAGTTGTCTAAGGGAGAATACCATATCAGTGGTGGACCTGTTGGCTCGGAATCCACACTGCGATTCTGGATAAACGCTCTCTGCAAGTACCTGGAGCCTCTTTAGTACAACTCGGGTAAACAGCTTTCCTACAACGCTAAGCATATACATAGTAGCCTGTTAAAAGTACAGATCTGTAACATGTCCCCAAATGCAGTCACATAACATAGTAGCATCAAGTCTAATATATTTAAAAAAACTGAAATGGAGACCCCTCCTTAAAATTGGTTTGCAACCCACTTAGTGGGTCCCGACCCATAGTTTGAGAAACACTGGTCTAGCAGCATTATGCACACTCAGGCCATTTAGGGCTGGCTCAAGATCTCAAGGTGCCATCTCCTTTATTCCCATCCCCAGCATTTCAGTTCAGAAGAACCACATTTTTATACTTGTGCTGTTCATCCTCACCTCTCACTGCATACATACAAGGCATGAAGTTTATTTCTTTTCCTCCTCCTTTTTAAAAGTGTTTTGTGCTGTCCATACATGGACCTAAAAGAAAACCAAAACCGCAGATCTCAAAACTAAATCCTAAATTCTTCATTTGAACCTGAGGATTGTTCAACGTTTTGATTTGAGAATCATAAGGTTTCAGGATGGATAATCCTTGAGGCTTGTTTCATCTGTAGTATGATTTTGAGCTTTTCAATTACAACTTGAGTTGTGTTCTCAGGAATTTCTTCCAATACCTTGAGGACTAGGAGCTTGCCATTTTTTTTTATCTAAAAGAAAAACCACTGTCAAGGCTGAACAAAGACTTCCATGAGAAATGCTGCCCCTGTTCTCTGATTATGTGCCAGCCTCTGTTCCTCCCACTCTCTAATTTTCTAGCTCAACACTCCCCTCCCCATTTCCTCTTCATCCCCTGCTTCCTTTTATAATCCAGGAAGGGGAAGAAGGAGCAGCAACAGTGGAGGCAAGAAAGCAGAGATGGACACCCCCCCCCAACCACTCTGCTGCCTGAAGCAACACCTCAGTTCGCTTCCACGATGGGCCAGCCCTGGGTGTGGTGGTTGAGAATTTAATTATCACAGTGACAGAGTCACTACATTGCCCCTCTGAAGTCTGCAACAGGCGAGGTCATCCAGGATCGGGTGCAGCAGATGGAACGCTGGGTGCAGCACTACTCTGAGCTATATTCCAGAGAAAATGTAGTCACCGAAGAAGCGCTGAACAACATTGAGTGCCTGCCTGTACTGGAGGAGCTTGACAGTGAACCAACCCTAGAAGAACTTCACGTGGCCCTGGACTCCCTTGCCTTTGGCAAGGCACCTGGAAAAGACAGCATCCCTGCTGAAGTCCTAAAGTGCTGCAAAGAGATCATCATCACTGAGCTGCATGAAATCCTTTGTCTCTGCTGGAGAGAAGGTGGAGTACCTCAAGACATGAGGGATGCAAACATCATCACGCTGTACAAGAACAAAGGCGACAGGGGTGACTGCAACAACTACCGTGGCATCTCTCTCCTTAGCGTTGTAGGAAAGTTGTTTGCCCGAGTTGCACTAAAGAGGCTCCAGGTACTTGCAGAGAGCGTTTATCCAGAATCGCAGTGTGGATTCCGAGCCAACAGGTCCACCACTGATATGGTATTCTCCCTTAGACAACTGCAGGAGAAATGCAGGGAACAACGACAGCCACTCTTTATAGCCTTCATAGATCTCACGAAGGCCTTTGACCTGGTCAGCAGGGATGGCCTCTTCAAGATTCTCCCCAAGATCGGATGTCCACCCAGGCTCCTCAGCATCATCAGATCCTTCCACAAGGACATGAAGGGCACTGTTGTCTTTGATGGCTCCACATCAGACCCCTTTGACATCCGAAGCGGCGTGAAGCAGGGCTGTGTTCTTGCACCAACCTTGTTTGGGATGTTCTTTGCTGTCCTGCTGAAGCAGGCCTTTGGAACTGCAACAGAAGGCATCTATCTCCGGACCAGATCAGATGGAAAGCTCTTCAACCTCTCCAGACTGAGAGCAAAGTCCAAAGTCCAGCTGAAATGTCTGCGTGATTTCCTCTTTGCCGACGATGCAGCTATCACTAACCACTCTGCCAAAGATCTCCAGCAGCTCATGGATCGTTTTAGCAAGGCCTGCCAAGATTTTGGACTGACAATCAGCCTGAAGAAAACACAGGTCATGGTTCAGGATGTGGACTCACCTCCCTGCATTACAATCTCTGAGCATGAACTGGAGGTTGTCCGTGACTTTGTGTACCTTGGCTCAACGATCTCCGACACTCTTTCTCTTGATACCGAGCTAAACAAACGCATCGGTAAAGCAGCTACCACGTTTTCCAGACTCACAAAGAGAGTCTGGTCCAACAAGAAGCTGACGGAACATACCAAGATCCAGGTCTACAGAGCTTTCGTCTTGTGTACACTTCTGTACTGCAGCGAGTCATGGACTCTTCACTCACAACAGGAGAGGAAACTGAATGCTTTCCACATGCGCTGCCTCCGACGTATTCTCGGCATCACCTGGCAGGACAAAGTTCCAAACAACACAGTCCTGGAACGTGCTGGAATCCCTAGCATGTATTCACTGCTGAAACAGAGACGCCTGCGTTGGCTTGGTCATGTTGTGAGAATGGATGATGGCCGGATCCCAAAGGATCTCCTCTATGGAGAACTCGTGCAAGGAAAGCGCCCTACGGGTAGACCACAGCTGCGATACAAGGACATCTGCAAGAGGGATCTGAAGGCCTTAGGAGTGGACCTCAACAAGTGGGAAACCCTGGCCTCTGAGCAGCCTGCTTGGAGGCAGGCTGTGCAACATGGCCTTTCCCAGTTTGAAGAGACACTTGGCCAACAGTCTGAGGCTAAGAGGCAAAGAAGGAAGGCCCATAGCGAGGGAGACAGGCCAGGGACAGACTGCACTTGCTCCCGGTGTGGAAGGGATTGTCACTCCCGAATCGGCCTTTTCAGCCACACTAGACACTGTTCCAGAACCACCTTTCAGAGCGCGATACCATAGTCTTTCGAGACTGAAGGTTGCCAACTAAGAGTCACTACAGTAAGAAAAATACACAATACACAGAAAAATAATATAGGAAAGTGTAGGTATAAAAAATAAGAAGCTTTCCTATATTACCATGTCTGATTTTTAGTGCAGTGGCTCTGGTAGTCACATCAAAGCTTTATTGTATGTTCAGATGTTAAAGACACCCACATTCTTAGAGTCTCTGGCAAAGGGATGCTTCCCAGAGGGATACAAGGCTGGTCACTTGGATTGGTGACTGATTGGCACTTATGTGATTATGCACATAAAGGGGGACTGATAGCCAGTGGCAGTCCTGGACCCTGTGCCACTCAGGGCCAGGACTGCAGAATTCCACCCCTCCAGTTGAACACCCTCCCCACCAGGGGCCTTGGAGGGCCAGAGGAGGCCACACACAGCCTCCTCCTAAGGCAAGGTGACCTCTGACCCTAGACCTGGATAGCCCAATAGAGAATAAACAGAGTACTAAGAATTAGTTTAATATTATAGCATATGCACAATAGAAGGGAGCTGCTTGATTTTTAGAAACAAATGCTTAAACAGCTTGAAAAACCACATTGCTAACTGCCTGATTTTATTAAAGCACAGAAAAGTCATTTTAAACATCATAAGTTGGTCTCACAGAGAACAGGACAAGCAGATGGAAAAAAACAAGTATTTTTAGAAGTTTGCTAGTTTCATAGAAGCTACACAGAGAATAAGGGAGTGAAGGCAACCAGAGAGATAACGGGCTATTTGGCAGGTGCACAGGTCTCCATGCCAGGTGCCAAAAGTCACTTGTTTATTCTTCTAAGCTTTCAGAAGAAGGAAAAACAAATATAAATATTTAGTCTTTGCTTTTAAAGTGTAACCAATATATATATATATATATATATATATATATATATATATATATATATATATATATATATATATATATATGATAGTAATTAAAATTAAGTCTTCAAAAACAAAGATGCTTGATTTTAGGAAAATTTAGTTTAACACTGCAAACATCCTTATCTTGTATTCTCAAGGATGTTTTTACACTTGCAGAGGGGAGTTCAGAACAGTTAGACAGATAAACAAGACCATCCTTAAAGAAAGAGTCTTTGTGTGAATAACAACCGAGATAAGAGAGGGGGGCTAGTACAGAGTTCCCTCAAAATAGCCTGCCTGACATGTAATGTCTGACAAGGGTTGTTAAACAGAACTCACACATGCAGAGTACTATTTGGGTTGTTTTGTGTTAAAATATAGAAAGGTCACAAGAAACTAGCTGAGGCCATATGACACTTTAATAAGTGCTAGCCAGTCACACAAGAAAGGTCATAAAGCCCTCAATACCAATATACACAAGGTACATAGTTATATAGAATTATATAGTAAAATTGTTAAAAGGGAGTTTAAAGATTCTAGTTTACACAGGTTAGCAAGAGGGCCCATAAGAAATATACCTCTTCTCCTGGTTTTAGTATGAGTTGCATGAGCAAAGCCATCCTAATTAGGAAGGGTTTAAAGGAATAAATGCCAATAAATGGGTTAGAAGTTCTGCCAAATTAAGGTCTTCACACCCATGTTTAAGTATTTGTGTGCTCACTTTAATGGGGCTAGTACGAAAACTTATTTTCTCAAAGAGGTCCCTAATTAGACTAATAAATGTGAGTGAGGGTCAGTGCTGGATAAAATGATGTTACAACGAACCCTACTGGTTTTGGAAACTTTTGGAAATTATGTAATTTTGGCAGAGTGTTAAGATGAAACCCCACCTGTATGTAAATAAGAGCCAATCAATGGTTTTGCTCACTTGTTGCCCACCTATTTTCCATCTTGTATGTAAATGGTACTTTATGTCCTATTAAAACTGAGCCCCATTTATCATGTCAAACCTTCAGCGAATGAGAAGTTTGGATTTTCAGACAAAGGATTGTGTAGTATAAAGGTTAAAATCCACCAGTTGGACGATGTCCATGCTCTGGACATGAGTCCCGTGGACCAACTGTATACAATTCAATAAGAGCCTGTGAACCTTCATACTTGTGTACCAAGTCATTCTGAGTTGCTTATTTGAGTGGCTGTTTGGCCTTGCAAAACTCCAATCCTCCAAAGGCCTTCTGAGGCCTCCAGAAGGCCTTTAAGGGCACTTCCAGTGTTCAGCAAAAACTGGAAGAGATATTTTAATGCTCTTAGAAGGCCTTTTGAGGACCAGGGAGGCTTCAATGCCTCCGGACGGGGTAGGAAGGCAATGGTAAGAGCTGTGGGATGAGGGCAGAGGAGTGGGCATCTGTGACATTTGCTCCCCTTGCCCCTCCCCTGGTACACCACTGCTGACAGCTGGTATGCAAAAGCACCAGAAGTTCCTTTGGGACAAGTTCAGCTCTTGACATTTCATGTCATCTTGCAGGGGCTGTCGCTCCTCTCCCTCATCTTCACTTTCTGGCTGCAGAGCCATTTCTTTACCACGAGACATTCGGTGCTGCTCACAGCCCCCTCCTTTAGATAAGCGCACTGTCCATCTCCTTGCACTTCATAGCTGCAAAGCAAGAGCAACAAGGGGGCTAAGTCACCTGTGAACATCACTTGTTTGTTGCCGATTACAACATTTCTGAGTGGCTTTTTTGAGAGATGCACTCAAGGTGATGTGCACAAAACCAGAAAACATTTAAGGGAATTGGAACTCACAGGTTGTTGAACAGGGTCCCGTCGGGCCACTTCCAAGTCAATCCTGGCTCTCTGAAGAGGCCCACCCAGTGGTTAAAGGGGCCCTTGTGGTGCACTGCAACATTCTGATTAAGATAAATTGAGTTTTAGAAAAGGGAACTCGCACATTTAAGGTTGCTAATAGACTTTTTAAAAAATGACTTTTTAAAAAAGTGCTGGTCCAGTTGCCAGAATATTTTGCGTAAAAGCCAGGATCTGGGGCTGCCTGCTAGAATTTTTGAGTAAAGCTGGAAAGTCAGCACACAGATGTTCATGGAGTGCACATGCTTGAACAGCATATATTTCATACATGCACACTAAGGAACTAGGCTGTTGAGCTCAAGCCCAGTGCACCATTCCACATGCTGCTGCCTGAGTGCAGGAGTAAGACTCCTTCACAGCCAACATCCTGCTGCTCCTCCCCTAAATTCTGGAGCAAACGGAGGCCGAGTGATGGAGCATCTTGGCATTGGCAGTTCTAAGGGATTGCTTCTGCATACAGCTCCTCTCCTGGGTGCAGCTCTTTTCTCCCACACTTGACCATCCAAGCAGAGGCTCAGCCAACCATATTTGCCAGCATCAGCCACAGGACCAAACCCAGGACAGGCCAAATCAAACCCAGGACAGGTCAAGGAGTGGGACATGGAGAGGCTTTTGCTGTTAGCACCACTCCATGTCCCACTCCTTGACCTGTCCTAGGTTTCATCCCCTGCTCCCACCCAGATGCGAGTTGACAACCCTGACAATCACAGGAAGCAAGAGACAAGCCAGCACCATAGCTGGTGTTGCACACACAGCTGGATTGCAACAAAAGCTGGTAGCACTTCCCTTTTGAACCACTAACAGGACCAGCCCTGCTTTGTCACAAGTGAAGGTGAGATGGTTGCCTTGGGAGCCAGGTTTTGGTTGGCAGAAGGGTTGGGAGCAGGACTGTCCAACAGATCCAGTTCATGAGACCTTATTTACTGGGAAGTTTTCAGGCAGAATCTCTATTGAATTGTTATCTCTATAGAAGTGTTTCTCAAACTGTGGACCAGGACCCACTAGGTGGGTTGCAAGCCAATTTCAGGTGGGTCCCCATTCATTTCAATATTTTATTTTTAATGTTGATGCCCCCATGGTACATGACTGCATCTGGGGAAATGTTATACATCTGCACTTTTAATAGGCTATCATGTATATTCTTTCAACAATGATACTCAATGGAACTTACTCCTGGGTAAGCATGGGTAGGATTTCAGCCTAGGATTGTGAACAATTTTCCTGCTTGATGATGTCACTCCCTGTCATGACATCACTTCTGGTGGGTCATGACAGATTCTCATTCTAAAAAGTGGGTCCCTGAGCTAAATGTGCTAGAACCCCTATAGAATTTAATGAGCGTCTCCCATCAATTTTAATTATACTTGAACAGGAGAACATCCTGGTGGATGATAACCACCTGAACGCCTCTGCGCTTATTGGCCAGAATGCTGTAAAATGGCAATTCTATCTCTGCCATTTGGCAGAATGCTGCTTGCAAGGCTTCTATTCTCTCTTTGTATAGTTTGGTAAATCAGAGGACTAGGAACATTTCCTGAATTAAAAGTGATATGCAAGGACAGCCTGCTCCAAAACAAACTTGTTGGGCCTTTAAGATCAGTGTTTTTTAAGGGACAACGATGACTGCTCTCTGGTCTGCCATTGCAGAGTCAGGGCCTTTTCACTGGCAGCACTTCAACAGTGGAACTCCTGGGTAATCAGGCTGGCTCCCCCTCATTCTGTTTTTAAAAAGGGATGCTGAAGATTTGGGGGGCTTCTAATGCCTGCTTGAGGGGGCTTCTAATGCCATGCCAAACTATTATATATTTGATTTGTTCTGTGCTACCATTATACTTTTATTGATTGCATGAATTTATTTTACAATGTTTAAAATGTTTTATTGGGAGTGGCTTAATTTTTAAAACATTTTTAATGGAAAGTGAGATATGACTAGAACAAACGAACATTTATGGAAGGGTGTCTTCCTGGTTTTTTTCTTTTCTTTTCTAAATTGAAGTACCATCTGTCACTGACCGGGCCAGACTGGCCCACGCAAGCTGCCTGCTGCCCATCCAGGTACAAGCTATCTGTAAAATAGCCGGAAGACATTTAGCAGCCTGAAGCATAGCTGGAGGTAGTGGCTCACACATGCTGGCATGGAGGCGTCATGGTACAGAGGGTTTTGCAGGTCCTTCTCTTACCAGTTCCTCTAAGCTATCAATCACGGCCAGAGAGGCACCGAGGGAGGAACAGTGGTGCTGGCCAGCAGCCCAGGTCCCTTCCAGTTCGGAGAAATCATAGCAGTGCCCTTGGTTCATGATCCAGCCATGAGGGCAACAAGGAGGGGCAGTGACGGCAGCCGGTAAGTCGGGTTTAGCCACTGACAACGAGAAGCATCATTGGTTCAAGGTTATGCTACTATCCTGTCCATTTTTCCAAGGAGCCCAGTGCATAAAGAGATATTACAAGAGACACAAAGCTGCTTCCAGTCCACGTCTCTTCCCTTTTTCCTTGTAATGTCCAGATGAATACAGAGCATGATGGGATATCATCACGCCCACTGCACGCAGCCAATAATGTAGGATTAGTATGGCAATGCACAGTGTGTGATGATATCACATTTCAAGGTAGAGATTTTGCTTCCATATTATCATAGCCTTACTGAACACAATGCGCTTACTTCTGAGTAATACCGTTTTCAAACACCTCTATTTATGGGTTTTTTATTTCCTGGGTGCAAAAGGTTGCTAAAAATGTAGATGCAATGAATGCCTGCTGGACGCATGATATTGTTCTTCCAGGAGGTGTAGGAAACAACCGGCATAGGCGCAGTGTCCACGTATGTTAGGAAGAGTGATTCGGAACATGTGTACACATGGGAGAGCAGGCACAACTGTGACTGTCATGCACAGGCACATGTGAAGCAGCCCTATATCATCGATTAAAGACAAGCCTTGCAAACATTTGTGGGAATTCTGAAAGTGCTGCCACCAAACGAATGGGTACCAACAGCATGCTCGTTTACTACTCACTTGTAAAAACAAAGATGGTGGTTACCAAGCCCACAATCTGGATGATGAAAAGCACCAGGAGTATCCATGTGATTGAGTTTTGAACCCTGGAAATGGACTGAGCACCTGCAAGTGGAAAAAAAATAGTAAGGCATTATAATTGGGTAGTTCTGATTCCTTACAGCAATGATTTTCAACTCTTTTCATCTCATGGCCCACTGACAAGGCACAAAATTGTCAAGGCACACCACACTGCAGGTGGGCAGCTCACATCCCCCAATGGCCCTACTAATAAAAGACACCCCCCCAATCCTGTGGCACACCTGAGGATCATTCATAGAACAGAATCATAAAGTTGGAATGGGTCATCTAGTCCAACCCCCTGCCTTAGGCAGGAAAGCCTCTTAGGGAATCTCCAACAGGTGCTTGTTGATTCTCTGCTTGAATATCTCCAGTGAGGGAGAGTCCACCACCTCTCTCGGCAATCTGTTCCACAGGGCCGAACCGCCCTGACCCTCAGGAATTTCTTCCTGATGTCTAATCGAGATCTCCTCTCTTACGGTTTGTACCCCTTGGTTCTAGTTCTACTTTCAGAGACAGCTGAGAATAAATTATTCCCTTCTTCCATATGACAGGCCTTTAGGTATTTGAAGAGAGCTGACATATCTGCTCTCAGCCTTCTCTTCTCAGTTCCCTCAACCTTTCCTCATAGGGCTTGTCCTCCAATCCCCTGATCATCCTTGTTGCTCTCCTCTGAACCTGCTCCAGTTTGGCTGCATCTTTCTTAAAGTGGGGTGCCCAGAATGGGACACAATACTCCAGGTGAGATCTAACCAGTGCAGAGTAAAGCAGAACCACAATTTCTCGTGACTTGGAAGCTATGGTTCTGTTAATGCAGGCTAAAATTGCATTCGCTTTCTTTGCATCCGCATTGCACTGGTTGGGTACTGCCATGGCATACTGATTGAAAATCGCTGCCTTAGTGGGTCATTCTGGAGACCCAAAACCATGGTCCAGAATTTCATAGGACTTGGAAGAACAAATGGAAACCTGTAGAACAGTGGTGTCAAGCATGTGGCCTCGGAAGTAAGTTATCTAGCCCTCATTATAACTTAGCTCTTCCGGCTTGATACTTGGGCTCTCTCATATTTTGAAAATATGAACAAGATTTGCACATCTCTGGGAGACCTGCACAAGGGCAATAACTAGCTCTGATTGTTGCTCTTCAATAGCACAGCCAGCAGTGCAATTCTTATGTAATTTGCCAACTCTGCTTACCTTCTGTCTTGTTTTCCTCCAAGTTGAAGTCAACCCACTGCTCGAGTAGCAGAAGTTCATCAGCATTCACCTTCTTCTCCCCATTGAGTGTCTCTCCTTTAAAAAACAATAGGAAGTGACAGTGAACCTTTTACAGCCACAGACCCAGAGGACAGCCAGGTTGAGCACTGGCTGATGGGGTTCACAGAGTCCCCCTGCGGACTCCACTGATAGCTGCCCTACCATCCTTCCTTCCTTTGACTCCAGTCTGACTGCTGCTGCCAGCAACTACCCTTAGCTCAGGACTCTACTCCAGCTCAGAGAACAGGAAGTTTTGGTTCTGCACACTTTACACAAGCAGCCAGTAAGCTGCGGCACTTGGGGAATGAGTGAGGAATGTGACTGGGGTGGTGAGTTGCAAGGAATGCTTTATCTTGCATTTGTGAGTTGCTTTTGGGGGGGCCCTGGGGAGGGGGTCAAAAGGGAATTTTTAAAAATTCTCCAAATAAGTAAGCCACCTTGAGCACCTACACACGAGGAAAGACAGGAGAGAAATGTATTAAATAAAGTCCCCCAAGGACATTAATTTTGTAAAGCTGATCTGGAATTTACAGTTGCTGGATGGGGTGCACTGGGCAAAACTGTGAGTCTCTGGCAAGGCTGCAGGGAGGCGGCAGGTGGGGATCACAAACCACTGGTTGGCTGCTGATTGGTGACACTGTGTGGGCTGCCCAGCAACACTGGCCATTGACTGTTTCAGAGTAAGATAGTTTCACATGTTCAAAGGACACCGATTGCTAAAAATATAACCTGGGTACTTACTGGATGCAAGTGCTTGTGAAACAGTGAGTGACAACTCGCTCATCCCAGTGGTTTAGTGGTAAATTTTATGGTGCAGGAATTTGACATGACACCCCTCCATTGCCATACCCCATGAAGACTGGCACACACAAAAAGTTTAAATTTATACTTTAGAGTCGCTTCATCTCCTGCTATTCGTTTCTTATTTCTACTCTAAGATGCATTTAAATGACTAACTCATTTCATCTGAAACTCGTAAAGTGGGTTATAATAGTTTGTAAAAGTATAAAAATGAAAGGGATTAAAATATCCCAGATAAAAAATAAGAAGCATATGAGAGGACTTGCTCAGATGTAGATATGCCTAGGATTATAGTTTTAATGCAGTAGCCTCCAAACTGCAGCCTATGGACTGGATCTGGTGTGCCAAAGTTACCCGTCCTGGGGTGGTCATGGCAGAGGCTCTCTGTTCTGTGATGCAGCCCCCACTTTTGCTGCCAGTCTTCTGAGAAACTCGCGCTGGGCAGCCCCAAGGCAAATGCCTGAGTTTGCCACCTGCCGGTCCTGATGCTTCTTTTCACTTATGGACTTTTGAAAAAAGTTTCAAAGACAGTCCCTCAGCGCTCCTGCCATAGGAGAAGTTCTGGAGCTCCATTTTTTAAGACTAGATTGAATGCCAACAGGGAGCAGGAAGTTAATACATTCTAGGCACAGTACCACTTTACCTTTGAAGGCATCTGCTGTGTTTGAGTCTGCTACTGTGGCAGAAATTTGTTCCAATTCTGGAAAGCCTTCCTTCCACCTGCAAGGCAAAAACTCCTGAATTCATGCCAAAAATTTTTTATTTATTAAAAAAAATTATATCCTGCTTTTCCCATGCCAAAGCAAATGCCCAAGGTGGCTTACAAAGTTCCAATATATAAGTACAATAAATAATTCAGTAATAAAAACTATAAAACCATGGGGCAACTATTTGGACCAAAACACTATTGGAGAGGAACAGAGGGCAGACATTGACCCATCACCCCAAACGCCAGACAAAATAAATGTTTTGAGCCCTCACCGAAAAACCCTGAGGAGGTGGTCCTTAATTCCCCCAGTATGGAATTTCATAATTATGGTGCCACTGCAGAGAAGGCTCTTCTGACCACTATCCCTCTTACTTGGGATAGAGGCAGTACTTGAAGGAGAGCCCCTTCAGATGATCCAAGAGAGTGGGCTGGAATGTATGGGAGAAGGCGGTCCCTCAGATAGCCTGGACCCAAACAGTGATTAAAGTTTGCATTTAAATGAGATATTCATATAGCACGGAGTACAAAACTGGATTTTGAAATGTCATCCCATCATTCCACACCACCTTGTCTTAACTCATCACCATACCACAAACATCTGCAAAACTGATCAATGAAAGCCTCATCAAGTTCAGCGGCAATCCTGTGTATGCTTATGAGAGTGTAAGTCCCATTAAAATCAATAGGACTTCTTAGCAAACACAGGATTGTGCTATAGAATTTATACTTTTGCACCCTCCCTTGGTGGTTGGCAACCTTCAGTCTCGAAAGACTATGGTATAAGCCTACAGCACCCGGTACTCCCAGGCGGTGTCCCATCCAAGTACTAACCAGGCCTGACCCTGCTTAGCTTCCAAGATTAGACAAGATCAGGCATGTGCAGGGTAACACAATGGTATAACAGAAGTGGCAGTCTGAAAAAGACACTTACCCACTCAGCGCACTTCCATTCCCCTAGACAAGAAAGAATGAGAGAAAAAAATATGTAAGTCACTTGATTTTAATTTAAAAATTTTCAAATAAGAAATAATGGATAATCACGTAGGCATTAGAGCTGACACCAAGGTAAAGAAATTGTAGGGCAGATCAAAGAGATCTATGGCTGGATTTCCAAATGTTTCCTTAAAAAAAAAAATCATCTATGTTGCCCCCCTCTCCCCGCCACTGGATCAAGTAAATAGTTTTCTTGACCTAAATTGACCGTTCCAGCTAATCTTTGGTGGGGGGGGGGGGGAGGAATGCAAGATCTTCCCTTGCATTCATTTAGTTGGTCTTCAGGCTGCAATCCTGCATGCAAATCCACCCAACTGCACATAAAGGGTCTTGCTAGGCCTTCACGGTCAGCAGGAATTTCAATGGAAGTCAAAAGTTTGTGATGAAGAAGCAGGCTGTCTCAACTGTCTCTAACACCCCGCCTCCCCCCCCACCATGGTGTAGTGGTTTGGGAGGTGGACTTAGACCTGGAAGATCCAGTTTTCAGTCTCCCCTCAGCCATGAAGTTTCCTGGGTGACCTTGGGCCAGTCACTTTCTCTCAGCCTCACCTACCTCACAGGGTTGTTGTGAGGACAACAGGAGAGGAGCAGCTGAGAGCTGTACAGCACCCTCAGCTCTTTGGAGGAAGGTCGGTATAAAAATATAATAAATAAATAAATGTCTCACATCTACATGTAGCTATTTAC
The DNA here is from genome assembly GCF_035046505.1 of Tiliqua scincoides. Classification (NCBI taxonomy): domain Eukaryota; kingdom Metazoa; phylum Chordata; class Lepidosauria; order Squamata; family Scincidae; genus Tiliqua; species Tiliqua scincoides. The sequence continues at coordinate 253,669,593 of NC_089822.1, forward strand.
TTCCCAGCATGTGCTTTTTTTTAGCCCATTATAAAACCTGGGATGACTAGAATTACTCAGTGCCAAACCACACATTACAGCAACTGGCACTTGCATGCTTATTTTCACCCCATAAACAGCAGCTGTGGTGACCCCTGATCCTGATCAGGACCACAACATGGGGGTGGGGATGGAAGGCTTTAATTTATTGTTCTCACTTTGGTCCTGATCCAGAACAGTGTCTTCCATGATTATTTGCCCTGAGAGGGCAGTTGACCTTGGCTCCTATGGGAGCCTCCCTTCTGGGGCAGATTGTAGACAATCACCACAGGGGAACCTATAGCCTGTGATGCCTCATGGCTAGACTACAATAATTTGCCTTCTGTGGGGCTGCCCTTGACGACTGACTTGATGTAAATAGTGGCAGACATCAGGCACAGGTAGCTCAGGATGGCATGATCCCAGTGCTTCTGCATTTGTGCTGGCTCCTTATTGACTTCTGGACCCAATTCGCAATGCCTGTTTTGACCCACCTGGTTTTTCTTGCTTGCTGCCCGCTTGTTGGCAATTACTGTGTGTGACATATGATCCCAGGAGTTTCTGCAGACTGCACAAATGGGGGTTTGATCTTCCACGCAGAAGAGATCTAAGCCTTCTTTGTGTTTGTCACACACCTCTTTCTCAGCAGGTAGTTTTGTTTCATCTATTGTTGCTAGTCTGCTGGCCTCTTCCATTTTCCCAAGATTATTTTTTGAGAGATTGCTCGCCTTTCAGTAGGACGGGGGATCTGCCCCGTTAGCTCTTCTCCACCGGATCAGCTTGGTGCACACTGGAGAAGACTTGTGCCCACAAGGTTGAGGGATAGGTGTTTACAAGGCTTCAAACCAACTGAATAAACCGTTTCTCACTTGGAACATTTTGAAGAGTGTTTGCTTGTGATACCCACTGCAGGAGGAAGAATTCATTGTAAATCCAAGAGGATAATGGATTTATCTATTGTAAATTGGTTAGGCATTTTCTAGGAATAAAAAAGGAACCTCATGCTGTCCCTGTACTTTTCTCCCCATGGTGCCAACAACAACTGGGGTGAGGGAGGAAAGACATAAAGGGAAAGTGGTATCCCCCCCTCTTCCCCCCCCCCTCTAGCACTGCTGCTTCAACCAAATTTGGAGCCCTCATAGTTGGGTTTATGGTTGGCAACCTTCAGTCTCGAAAGACTATGGTATAAGCCTACAGCACCTGGTATTCCCAGATGATATCCCATCCAAGTACTAACCAGACCTGACTCTGCTTAGCTTCCAAGATCAGACGAGATCAGGCATCATTTAACAAGCCAAGGTAATGGTTAGTTGGGTTAAAGTAGAATAAAAGTTGTGGGATCTGATCCTCCAGATGTGCAGCTTGGTTCTGATTTAATTCTTCAGTGGATAGTGGGGAGGCCTTTGAGTGTTTTACTAACTGGGCCAGTTCAAGATCTTGCAATGCTTTTTAGGCAGAAATGTAAAATGTTGGCCCCCCCCCCTCCTTACCTGGTAATGCACTGGCTTGTCCTCCTCTTACTCCCTCCAGTCAACCTCTCCCTCACAATTCTTCTCAGCAAATGATCAGAACCATAGGATAGAACGGAAGGCAACTTTCCTGCCAGTTAATTCTTTCCTGATCCCCTAATATGGTGGTCCATGGAATCTTGAACATGAAACACAACCCCAACCCGACACCGCCTCCACTGCTTTTCCCCCAAAAGGCTCACACTCAATAACTGCATAACTGCAGCTGTCTCAGGCCTCTCCGAGGGAGGGATGGGACAGGAACTCAAGTGGGGCAAAAAAAAAACACCCAAAAAAACAACAGATGACAGGTAAGACACCAGGACTCAAAAAAAGGCTGATGTGTCCAATTCTGCCTGGGCAATAGCAAGTCTCTTTGCTCCCTCAACGATTCTAGAGGGTCACTATTCTGCTTTAAATACCACATAACATTTGCACAGTGCTTTGAAATGTCCAGAGCAGTGATTTTCAACCTTTTCCATCTCAGGGCACACTGACAAGGCACTAAAATGGTCAAGGCACACCATCAGGTTTTTGACAATTGACAAGGCACACCATGCGGGGGGGGGGGGTTGGCCCTATCTTCCATTGGCCCTACTAATAAGTGACCTTCCCCAAATTCCTGTGACACACCTGTGGACCACTTGCGGCACACCAGTGTGCTATGGCACAGTGGCTGAAAATGGCTGGTCCAGAGCGTTCCACCTGTGTTATCATACTGTAATCCTTGAAACATCCCTTCTTTATGGGATCAGTATTATTGGTCCCATATTACATGTATGTAGATGCCGGGGTGGCTTGCCTAAGGCCACTTAGGGCGCAATCCTAACCCACTTTCCAGCATCGACATAACAGCAATGTAGCTCCAAGGTAAGGGAACAAACATTTCCTTACTCTGAGGAGGCCTCCATGAGTACCACCCAACTGCAGGATGCAGCACATACCCCATTGGTACGGCTATGCCAGTGCTAGAAGGTTGGTTAGGATTTGGGCCTTCACGGGTTAGTGGCAGATATATTTAAAACTGACACTGTACTTCCCAATTTATGTAGTCTCCCTACCCTCTCTTGCCTGGTCCCAATCCGGATTGCTCTCCCTCCCCATCTGTGTGCTTTTTCCATTTAAAAGCAAGCACACTCCTGCTAATGACCTGATTACAGTCACATCTAGTTTAACTGTTGGCAACGACACTTTGTCAACTTTCAAAGGATGCTTCGGATAGTTAGGAACACATGCATCAAGAAATACAATATAGTTAGCTGCCCCTCTATACACACCCCAAAGCTCTCCTAATATTTCTGGGATTTTACCTTTCAGCTTTTGTCTCCTCCGATTCGCTCAGGCCAGCTCATGGGAAACTTTAGTTCCTGGTTGAATTCTAGATTTTTCCAAGCAAGGACCTATATTTAGTTCTTCATTCTAAAGAGATTTTGTCTCTTCTGGCTTGGTTAGACCACTTCTCCGCAAAGCCAGTGGTGAACTGGGATGAGAGCTGTGAAAATAAACATGGGAGGGAGTTTGGACTAAGTAGGATTACGACAAACTGAAGGGGCTAAATCTGTCTGGCTTGGTTTTGACCAAGCTAGCAGACGTTAAATCATTGAGGGACATCAACACCAAGGGGGCAGAGAGACTATGTGGAGCGACAGGAGCAAGTGTGACCCAGAGTGACCCCTGGGTGTAGAAAAGAACATTTTAAGGGAACAACTTTGGAGCACAGATTGTAAAAAGGACAAGATTTGCCAACTTCAGAAGGTCCTGAAATTACAAACCTGGCTGCCCGTGTCAAAAGGATTAAGTTTCTCCACTGATGACAGTATAAGTTAAAGGTTTCCATCAACCAGCATTCTGGTCCTTGAGGTCAAATAAGGATTTGGACTTTGGCAGGCAGGTACTCCAGTTGCATTCTGGGTAACAGGCGACACCAAATCCTGACAGATAGTTGGTCAGTCTCTTACTTAGCTCGCTTGTATCACAGAGTTGCCAGCAGCCCTTGAGATTACTACATTTAGCTTCCTTGGCAGAATTCCCAAAAGTACATACCAGAATTTCCCACATACCAAACCCCTAATACTCTCTGCTTCATATTAAAATAAGGTTTCTCTTTCATTGTTATTAAAACTATGGACCAATGAGAGGCAGCCACTAAAGAGACTAGGTCTGGAGCAGCAAAAGGTATGCATCAGATCTGGGGCTTTGGGAGGTATTTGAGCACTGCAGCTGGAGGTTACTCAACCCTGACATGTGGAAGGTTGTAGATACACTGACCTAAATGTGCAGATCTCAAGCCCCACAAAGCTGGGCAGCATGACTTGCATGTCATTTAAGAATATGAATTAGTGTCACTTGTTTTCAACAGCTTCCCTGTGCTGGCAACATGCCTTTGAGGCAGGGGAACTGGTAGCTGCCTTCCACCGAGTCAAACTTTGTTCTGTTTCCACTGGCACTTCTTTATCTGGGGAATTGATTCAAGGATGCTTTAGGAGGTGCAGGGTGATTGAGCCCACTTCAACCTTAACAATTCCATTACAGATATCAAACGCTAGTCTGTAGAACTTCTTGTAATTAGTCTGTGGAACTCCTTGCTACAGGAAGCAGTGATAGCATCTTGCCTGGACACCTTTAAGAGGGGATTGGACACATTCCTGGAGGAAAAGTTCATCATGGGTTACAAGCCATGGTAGGTATGTGCAAGCTCCTGATTTTAGAGGTAGGCTGCCTCCGATTGCCAGATGCAGGGAAGGGCACCAGGACACAGGTTGTGTCTGTTATCTTGTATGTTCCCTGAAGCATTAGGTGAGACACCATGAGACACAGGAAGCTGGACTAGATGGGCCTTAGGCCTGATCCAACAGGGCTCTTCTTATGTAAACATAAGAAGGCAACTTAGGGCATAATCCTAGCCAACTTTCCAGCACTGACATAACTGTGCTCATGTGGCATGCACTACAACCTGCAGTGGGGAGGCAGTGTTTTGTCAGATTCCAAGGCCAAGCTCTGCCTAGAGAATTACAACTACTTTAAGCTAATCAGCTCCCCTTCTTTTCTTCTTCTATTTCTGCCAAGCAGCACTGCTGGACCCCACCACCAGGGTAGCTCACCTGTTCAACATGTAGAGCTCCTCCTTCCTTACCTCTCCTGCCAGCAGCTCCTACTACTACTACTACTACTACTACTACTACTACTACTACTACTACTACTACTACTACAGCAGCACCTTGGTCCTCAGCAGGTCTTGGGCATGGCAGCCACACACCAATCTCAGTGCCTCTAGCAGCTCCAAAATCCATTCACTCATTTAGCCTGTTAGTCCATCAGTCATTAATCCAGTCTCCAGCTTTCCCCCTACCCACACCAAACTCTCCCGTCATCAGGTGCTTTTATGCCTGAGGACCCTGTTGCCTTCAAGTGGCTGCAGCTGTGCAGCACACTCTCTGCTGAATGCCAGGCCTTAACCCTTAAAGGGTTAAAGAAACACTCTTTCTCTGATACCAAGCTAAACAAACCAAACAAAGGTAAAGCAGCTACCACTTTTCCAGACTCACAAAGAGAGTCTGGTCCAACAAGAAGCTGAAGGAACATACCAAGATCCAGGTCTACAGAGCTTGCGTCCTGAGTACACTTCTGTACTGCAGCGAGTCATGGACTCTTCACTCACAACAGGAGAGGAAACTGAACGCTTTCCACATGTGCTGCCTCTGACGCATTCTCATCATCACCTGGCAGGACAAAGTTCCAAACAACACAGTCCTGGAACATGCTGGAATCCCTAGCATGTATGTACTGCTGAAACAGAGACACCTGCATTGGCTCATGTTGTGAGAATGGATGATGGCCGGATCCCAAAGGATCTCCTCTCTGGAGAACTCGTGCAAGGAAAGCGCCCTACAGGTAGACCACAGCTGTGATACAAGGACATCTGCAAGAGGGATCTGAAGGCCTTAGGAGTGGACCTCAACAGGTGGGAAACCCTGGCCTCTGAGCGGCCTGCTTGGAGGCAGGCTGTGCAGCATGGCCTTTCCCAGTTTGAAGAGACACTTGGCCAACAGTCTGAGGCTAAGAGGCAAAGAAGGAAGGCCCATAGCCAGGGAGACAGACCAGGGACAGACTGCACTTGCTCCCAGTGTGGAAGGGATTGTCACTCCCGAATCGGCCTTTTCAGCCACACTAGACACTGTTCCAGAACCACCATTCAGAGCGTGATACCACAGTCTTTCGAGACTGAAGGTTGCCAACAAAAAACCCTTAAAGGGACCACTGCTGTCACTACATCCTACATCCTTGCCAGATCTTCTTCAATTCCAATACAGGCAGTCAAGGGGGCCTCCTCAAGGTAAGGGCATGTTTGTTACCTTACCTTGGGGCAGCATTGCGGGTAGGCCAGTCCTGGAAAGTTGGTTAGGACTGCACCCTTAGACTACTGGAAGCCCAGCATTGGCAAAGACCAATGAGAGAGCAACTAACAGCCCCATCCTATACCTGTCTACTCAGAAGTAAGTCCCATCAGAGTCAACAGGGCTTACTCCCAGGAAATTGTGGATAGGATTGGGCTGTATAATGGTTACTAGGCTGGGGAAGTAAAATGGTTACTTTACGAGGGAAGACTATAGCATTTGGGGCTACTCTAGAAGCACAGAAAAGAGGCACCTGAGGGGGGACATGATTGAGACATACAAAATCATGCAGGGGATGGACAGAGTGGATAGGGAGATGCTCTTTACACTCTCACATAACACCAGAGCCAGGGGACATCCATGAAAGTTGAGTGTTGGGAGAGTTAGGACAGACAGAAGAAAATATTTCTTTACCCAGTGTGTATTTAGTCTGTGGAACTCCTTACCACAGAAGTGGATCTCCGAGCTAGCCCACCTGCACGGATTGGTACCTGCTGGGATTGGTACACACCTGATCAGCAGCCCAATTCTAAAGTTCCCAGCTCCTGCTGGAGCAGCAGCGCCAAAGTGGTGACTGGTATATATTGCTGGTGGTGGGAAGCCACCAGGAGTCTCCCTGGAGGAAGTCCCAGCCCCTGCAAAAGGGCAACTTGTGTCTGCATTCAGCCCAACATCAAGGTTAGGATAATAATAATATACAGTATTTATATACCGCCTTTCTTGGTCTTTATTCAAGACTTTATTCAAGGCGGTTTACACAGGCAGGCTTATTAAATCCACGCAGGGATTTTTACAAATTGAAAGAAGGTTCTCTCTTTCAAGAACCACCACATTCAAGATGTTACACTCCGATCTGGTTTAACATTCTGGCCTCCATCCTCCCACGCTCCGAGCAGATGGAACAGCTCAGCTGCAGCTTGCCAGCTGCTTCAAGGTCGCACGGTGCCGGTGGCCTCGAACTGGCGACCTTGTGGATGTTAATCTTCAGGCAAATGGAGGCTCTACCCTCTAGACCAGACCTCCTGCCACAGCAGATGCAGCAGAGCAGGGCTCCATCACTCCCACTTCACTGACAGGCCAGTTCCTCTCCCTGGCCTACCCTCTATCCACCACCTCTAAAGGCTGCACCACCACCTGGTGGTATCACTTACTCCTGCAGTGGTGTGGTCTTCTCCTCCCAGCATTGGGCCTGGTGCTACTGACCCAGCGCTGGCATTCCTTCCTCCCAGGGTGGCATAAATGTGCTTTATGGCACTTTTTGGCATTCAGCACCAACACTGCAGACCTTTAGAAATGGACCCAAGATCAGAGAACCGGTAGGGCATCCAGGTGGTTCATAAGTTTCTGAAAAGATGGTCAAAAGATGGTTTCATAAGGTCAATCTAGAGGATGCTTGCATATGGTACAACGTGGTTCCTTCAGAGATTGCATCTGGGTTTTGTCAAGCGCTCACCCTCCTCCTCCTCCTGGGGATCAGAGGTGTGTAATGGACTCTTCAGGCTGACCTTGGAGTAAGTATCAAATAGGGAAAGTGAGATTTAGATGCATTAGGGAACTATTTTGTTTTTAAAATTTGCCTGTTTGCATTTTTTGCCAGGCTCTGCACTTGGATGCTGCCAATGCCAAATTATTCTGCAGATCTACTTGTTTTATTCTTTCCTCCTCCTGTCATCCCATATTTTTAATAAACTCTTTTTACATTTAATTCTTTCCCTGCCTGCTGTTGAAATTAGAGCTTTGCCCTGTCCTCCTTGACCCTCAGCTACATGCTGTTGGACAGGTTTTGAGGGAATTCTCTGCATACCTGGGAGGGAGGCTTTTGAGAATCTCACTCCCTCTCTGTCTGGCTTTGTTTCTATAATGGTGGAGTCAACTGGATTTTGGACCCTGGCAAAGGAAGCATCTGGGGAAAGGAGGGAGACACTGGCACTTCGGGCTCCCCACCCATCACCATAGCCTGTCTTAACCAGGCCCTACACAACTTTTGTTCAACAGGATCTGCAGGTAGAGCTTGTGCAACTCCACTATCATGGACAGATCGCCATCTGCTGGAGTTTACATTTACTGCAGGCACAAACTTCCATGGGTTGAGGACTAATAATAGGATGGTCCATCTCTGAAGGCTAATGGACTAACTTGTTCCAAAAGGTTCTGGGATTTTTTTTCCATTTGGCAACTCTGCCAAATCCCTAGCTTGAAATGAGGAAATGGCCTGGGTAGTTGTGGTCACTCCAAAATGCCATCTTTGGCTTGGTGGAGCCCATGTGGCTTCATGGTTCTCCACAGAACCATGGGCAATGAAACAGCATGGTCAATGGCTAGGGCGACATTGGAAGAAGGCTAGAGATGTAAAATTTCCAGAAATATTGAAACAACTTTTTAAAACCCTGCTTTTTCCTTTTCTTGGGAAAAAAACCAGAAATTTTGGGAAAAATTGAAATATATTATTTTCCTATCAAAGCCTAAACTTATTTTACTGCTTTAGCAGAATAAAATGCATCATTTATGAGTCTGTTAGTAGATTAAGGGCCCAATCCTATCTAACTTTCCAGCTCCAGTGTAGCCATAATGCAGCCCTGTGGTAAGGGAACACATGTTCCTATACCTTTAGAGGGTCCCAGTGACTGCCCTTCCACCACAAGACGCAGCACACACCCCACTGGCACAACTGCACCAGCACTGGAAAACCGGATAGGATTGGGCCCTAAACTGTACTATTAGGCTTATATATATGAAATTTAAAAGCAGTTCTATAGATATATAGCAGTTCTATGGTATCAAGCAGGCCCTAGGTCCAACAAAGAAGAAAATTGCCCCTCTGAAGTCTGCAGCAGGCGAGGTCATCCAGGATCGGGCGCAGCAGATGGAACGCTGGGTGCAGCACTACTCTGAGCTATATTCCAGAGAAAATGTAGTCACCGAAGAAGCGCTGAACAACATTGAGTGGCTGCCTGTGTTGGAGGAGCTTGACAGTGAACCAACCCTAGAAGAACTCAACGTGGCCCTGGACTCCCTAGCCTTTGGCAAGGCACCTGGAAAAGACAGCATCCCTGCTGAAGTCCTAAAGCGCTGCAAAGAGATCATTATCACTGAGCTGCATGAAATCCTCTGTCTTTGCTGGAGAGAAGGTGGAGTACCTCAAGACATGAGGGATGCAAACATCATCACGCTGTACAAGAACAAAGGCGACAGGGGTGACTGCAACAACTACCACAGCATCTCTCTCCTTAGCGTAGTAGGAAAGCTATTTGCCCGAGTTGCACTAAAGAGGCTCCAGGTACTTGCAGAGAGCGTCTATCCAGAATCACAGTGCGGATTCCGAGCCAACAGGTCCACCACTGATATGGTATTTTCCCTTAGACAACTGCAGGAGAAATACAGGGAACAACGACAGCCACTCTTTATAGCCTTCATAGATCTCACTAAGGCTTTCGACCTGGTCAGCAGGGACGGCCTCTTCAAGATTCTCCCCAAGATTGGATGTCCACCCAGGCTCCTCAGCATCATCAGATCTTTCCACAAGGACATGAAAGGCAGTGTTGTCTTCGATGGCTCCACATCAGACCCCTTTGACATCCGAAGTGGAGTGAAGCAGGGCTGTGTTCTTGCGCCAACCTTGTTTGGGATTTTCTTTGCTGTCCTGCTGAAGCATGCCTTTGGAACTGCAACAGAAGGCATCTATCTCCGGACCAGATCAGATGGAAAGCTCTTCAACCTCTCCAGACTGAGAGCAAAGTCCAAAGTCCAGCTGAAATGTCTGCGTGACTTCCTCTTTGCCGACGATGCAGCTGTCACTACCCACTCTGCCAAAGATCTCCAGCAGCTCATGGATCGTTTTAGCAAGGCCTGCCAAGATTTTGGACTGACGATCAGCCTGAAGAAAACACAGGTCATGGTTCAGGATGTGGACTCACCTCCCTGCATTACAATCTCTGTGCATGAACTGGAGGTTGTCCATGACTTTGTGTACCTTGGCTCAACGATCTCCGACACTCTTTCTCTTGATACCGAGCTAAACAAACGCATCGATAAAGCAGCTACCACGTTTTCCAGACTCACAAAGAGAGTCTGGTCCAACAAGAAGCTGACAGAACATACCAAGATCCAGGTCTACAGAGCTTGCGTCCTGAGTACACTTCTGTACTGCAGCGAGTCATGGACTCTTCCCTCACAACAGGAGAGGAAACTGAACGCATTCCACATGCGCTGCCTCCGACGCATCCTCGGCATCACCTGGCAGGACAAAGTTCCAAACAACACAGTCCTGGAATGAGCTGGAATCCCTAGCATGTATGCACTGCTGAAACAGAGACGCCTGCGTTGGCTTGGTCATGTTGTGAGAATGGATGATGGCCGGATCCCAAAGGATCTCCTCTATGGAGAACTCGTGCAAGGAAAGCGCCCTACAGGTAGACCACAGCTGTGATACAAGGACATCTGCAAGAGGGATCTGAAGGCCTTAGGTGTGGACCTCGACAAGTGGGAAACCCTGGCCTCTGAGCGGCCTGCTTGGAGGCAGGCTGTGCAGCATGGCCTTTCCCAGTTTGAAGAGACACTTGGCCAACAGTCTGAGGCTAAGAGGCAAAGAAGGAAGGCCCATAGCCAGGGAGACAGACCAGGGACAGACTGCACTTGCTCCCAGTGTGGAAGGGATTGTCACTCCCGAATCGGCCTTTTCAGCCACACTAGACACTGTGCCAGAACCACCATCCAGAGCGCGATACCATAGTCTTCCGAGACTGAAGGTTGCCAACAAGTCTATAGACTTGCATACCCTTGCATACCCACAAGAGAACTGAAAGCGGTGGGCATCCCCAGGGTTGGTCAGTTGGGTGGATGGGTAGGGAGCAGGAGGAAGGGCCAGGATCTGGCACTTATGCCAAATCCTATCCCTGTTCCCAGGCTGTCCAGGGCAGTCCTGGGCTGCTTGGATTTGCGCCACCAATTTATGTGGTGCAGATCCAAGTAGCCCCATTGAGCTGCTGTGGCTCTTGGGGGGGGGGGTAGGTAAAGGGAAAAGGCTCCCCTTGTGTAATAGGAATCCAGGAAGATCTAGCAAGGAGGTAGGATGTGGTGTCAGCAGTGGCCCCTGCTGCTGGGGCCTGGGTATTCAGCAGAATAAGTCCTGGGTATTCAGCAGAGAGTGTGCTGCACAGCTGCAGCCACTTGAAGGCAATAGGGCCCTCAGGCATAAAAGCACCTGATGAAGCTTGGGATAGGTAATAGAGGGAGGAAAGCTGGAGACTGGATTGAGGAGCTAATAGCTAATGGACTACTGGGACTGCTGGTGACACTGAGATTGGTGTGTGGCTGCCATGCCCAAGACCTGCTGAGGACCAAGGTGTTCCTGTAGTGGTGAGAACAGCTGCTGGCAGGAGAGGGAAGGAAGGAAGACCTCTGCAGGTTGAACAGGTGAGCTACTGTGGTGGTGGGGTCCAGCAGTGCTGCAGGTCAGAAATAGGGCTGCTGTTGGGAAAGAAGGGGAGCTAATTAGCTTCAAGTGGGCATAATTCTCTAAGTGAAACTTGGAGTGGGAATCTGACAAAACACTTTGGGCCAAGCCTGCCTGTTCCAGTGCAATTTATGTTTGGGTGTTAATTTAATGCACTGTGGCTGACTGGTTTCAGAGACTATATAAACTCTAAAAATATATTTTTAATCTACAGCAGGGGTGTTCAAACGTTTTGGGAGGAGGGCCACATCATCTCTCTGACACTGTCGGGGGTTGGGAAAAACTAATTCATGTTTCAAATTTACATAAATGAATATATTAGAGATGGAAGTTATAAGAATGAAAGAAAGTCTTGCAATAGCACAAGGCCTATAAAAGGCTTTGCACAAAGCAAGGTCAGTCTTTCCTTCACTGCCACTGCTGCACCATAGACATGAAACAGCAAGCAGTGGAGGGAGCTCTCATCCCACAGTTCACGCGAGAGGTCCAACAGTTGCCCTCATGCTGGAAGCAGCTGCGTCGGGCTAGCATGGGCTCCAGTACCTCTCTGGAGGGCCAGAGGCTTATTGGAGACTGGGGGCTCCCTGCAAGCCAGACTGGGAGTCCCTGAGGGCCGCAAGTGGCCCCCGGGCCCGGGTTTGGGCACCCCTGATCCACAGCAATATATCATTAATGCCCAAGAAGACCAACATGGGCGTACCAGAGCATAATAAAAAGAAAATACACATTGAAATTCTTCAAATGCATTGTTAAAAAACAGTAGGCATGCTAATTAAGGAACATTAATATATTATCAATGCTCATGGAAGCATCAAGGCATGGTGGCATACCAAACATAAAATACTTCTAAAATAAGTACTTCTAAATAAAAACCATATACCAGTGGTTCTCAAACTTTATCACCAGGACCCAATTTTTAGACTAAGAATCTGTCAGGACCCACCGGAAGTGACATCAAGCAGGAAGAGTTTTAATAATCTTAAGCTGCAATTCTACCCACACTTACCCAGAAGTAAGTTCCATATAGATCTGTCACATTTCCCCAAATGCGGTCACATACATGGTAGCATCAAGTCTAATATATTAAAAATAAAATATTGAAATGAATGGAGACCCACCAGAAATTGGCTCATGACCCACTTAGTAGGTCCTGACCCACAATTTGAGAAACACTACAATATACATATATACTTTAAAATAAATACCTTGAAAATAAAAACCACTATAAAAGCTACTATGAGAAACAGGAAGCTGGACCAGACAGGTCTGAGCAGAACAGAGAGTTATGTGACTTAAAATAAATTCATTAAAATCAAATTTAGGTTGCAATCCTATACACATTTTCCTAAGAGTAAGCCCATTGACTATAATGAGACTTCTGAGTAGACAGGCATATGCTTGGGCTGTTAATTTCTTAATTAATTAGGTAAGAAATTAAGACAGATTCAGCCCTTTTAATACACTTGCCAGTGACATGAAAGATGTACAATACCTCTTAGTCTGTATCACTTTTTATGATCTGCTTATATAAGTGTTAATATCAGACATATAAAAATAGTTTGTAAGATTAAAAAAAATAATAATACTCTAGCTCCAGTGTATCCTAGTAGGATAACCAGCCTCAAGCAGTGGTTGCATTAATTGGACACCCTACAAGTAAAGTGTCATCCCAGGCTTAAGAATAAAAGCAAAAAACAGTCAAAACTTTGTTTTGTCTTTAAGGAAATGTGGAGCACTGGGAAGCCACCTGACCAACTGAACTGGCTCCATCACACTACATGTCAATAACTGGGTGCATTTCAAGCTGTTGGGACCAAACACTTCTGAGTTGCTTTTGCAGACCCCTCCTGGACAGCAGTGCCTGCATCTGCCCTCCTCCTCCCTCTGCATCCCCCATGACCAGGGTTAGCGCCTGTTTCCTAAGAGGGGAGCTGGAGAGACCTCTAGGGCAGTGATTTTCAACCTTTTTCATCTCACAGCACACTGACAAGGCACTAAAATAGTCAAGGCACACCACCAGGTTTTTGGCAATTGACAAGGCACACCATGCTGCCAGTGGGGGGGCTCACATCTCCCATTGGCCCTATTAATAAATGACCTTCCTCCAAATTCCTGTGGCACACCTATGGACCACTCGCGACACACCAGTGTGCCACAGCACAGTGGTTGAAAATGGCTGCTCTAGGGAGGAGGAGGAGGGCAGGGCGATTGGGGGAACTGGAGGAGGAGATTAGGGTGCAGGGCGAGGACAAGCGATGGACAGAGAGCAGGCCGGGAGGGAGCCTTTGCCCGGCCAGGGTTTCTCCTGCAGCAGTCCGAAGGGAGGGAAGGGGGCAGCTGGAGCGGGATGGACACCCCTGCAGCGCTGCCTTTGCAAGCCGGGCTCTTCCGGGGAGTGGAAGGCGCTGCAAGGTCTGGCTGGAGGCGGCGCTCAGTCATTCAGGGACAGCATTGAGGTCTCGTCCAGGGCGCAGCTGGGAAAGGGGAAGGAGAAAGTCCTAGAGCCTGCCCAACCTATGCATGTCTGCTCAGAAGTCCCGTTGTAGTCAATGAGGCTTATTCCCACTAAGCCTGAGGCTGCAGTCCCAGCCACACTTTCCTGGGAGTCAGCCCCATTGAATCCAGAGGGACTTACTTCTTAGTAGACATGCACAGGATTGGGCTTTAAGGCTGCAGTCCTATCCACACTTTCCTGGGAGTAAGCTCCATTGACTATAGTAGGGCTTACTTCTGAGTAGACAGGCATAGGATTGGACTGTCTGGCTGCAGTCCTATCCACACTTTCCTGGGAGTAAGCTCTGTGGAATCCAATGGGCCTTACTTCTAACTGAGTAGACATGCCTAGGACTGCAGCCTGACCTCGCCATCCCGGCCTCAGCTGGTCCTCCTGAGCCAGGTAGCACTCAGGGGCCTCTCTCTGCAAGCCAGAGAGAGAAGGGGGAGGCAGCGGCACAGGAGCCGACCAGGAAGATGCTCAGCTTCACCCCTGGCCATGCAAGAGCTGCTGTGCCCTGCCAGCCCTTCCTTCCCTGGATGCAGGAGAAAGAAAGGGAGCTGCAAGCAGGAAGGGCAGCACAGGAGTGGAGCAGGACTACAATCCTATGCACACTTTCCTGGGAGTAAGACCTATTGAACACAGTGGGACTTACTTCTGAGTAGACATGCAGAGGCTTGTGCCCTAGGACGGCCTGTGATAACTGCATTCGGGCTCAGGTCACAAGGAGTGGGAGAAAGGGGGGAACAGAGCCTTCCAGCAGACGGAAGGGGGCGGCAGCACAGAGGGGGTCGCAGCACAAGGCTGCCCACCCAAGAGTGGAGACCGGGCAGTGGCTCTCCCGCAGCCACCCTTAGCGACGCCACTGATCTAGCACTTTCCCTGTCCCATTGCAGTCTCCAGTCACCTGAGCTGTCAAGTGGCAGCCCGTTCCGCAGGCGAATTCCATGCCCTGCAAGGGCTTGTGTGTGCAAAGCCAAGGGCTGGCAGGAGGAGAGGGGCGGTGCGTGTGCCAAACGGGGCAGGGAGGCAAAATGGCTGTGGCTCAGCGCGTGGGTCCCGCTCCTGCCTTCCTGCCTGGGGGGACAGTGGCTCCCTCCCGAGACTGTCCGAAGCTCCAGTGCTGCCCTGCCAGTGCCAGCGTCACTCTCCCGCTGGTCTCGCACTGCCTGCCTCAGCAGCCACCAGGGGGTGCACTCCTCACAGGGCCGTAGCTGGGGGGGCAGGGGGGTTTCCCCCCCAAGCCAGCAGTTTGCCCCCCCCCCCGCATTTTTTCCACACTTGTCATGTAAATGTGGTTGAATGTCCTCCAATTTAGCTCCTGTTCCTTGAGAGCTCAGCCCCCTCCTTGCAGGCAGCATCCTCCAATCAGCTCAGGCGACCTGCTGATAGTCACAGGACACCAGAGAGGTAGGCATGAAAAAGCCTGGAGGGAATGTGCTCAGTGCCTTCAATCACATTCCTGGGAGCTGAGTGGCTGTGCAGGCACTTTGCAGGACCCTGGAGGCTGCTGCTGAGTGACTCTGGCATCATTTGGGGGTGAGCAGGCAGGAGATTTTGGATGGGCCATTTCTGCTGTTTGGGTCTGGTAGGGCCTTTCTCTTTGGGGGGGGGGGAAGAGAAAAGTATGGCTCTGGCATCTGAGATTTTGGATGGACCATTTCTGCTGTTTGGGTCTGGTAAGGCCTTTCCCTTTGGGAGGGGGGAGAGGAAAGCAAGGGTCTGACCTCTAAAGATTTTGAATCTTTCCTAGAGATATCAGAGTTTTTTTTTTTCATGGGTGTTGGATATATACACCACCAAATAAAGAGACATTTACTCTGAAGAACCTGAGTGCAAAAGAATTAGTGTTGAAATCTTCCAACATGAACTGTTTTGTTGTCAGAACAAACCAAGCTTCACACTTGTGTAATCAAGAAACTTTGGAAACACAGATGGAGACAGAGATATTGCTTCTGCTAGCACCAGTAAGGCAATTAATGAGAAGACTCCTGATGATTTAGCATGAGTAGGAGAGCCTATTAAACATTACTTGGTAAATATCCAAAGAACAAAGATGGCAGATCATTCATATCAGAGTGGTTTCAACATTTTAAGTGGTTGGAATATTCTTCAAAACTAGATGCTGCATTTTGCTATCCGTGTTTCCAATTTGTTCCATTTGTGTAAGGGCAAGCTTACATAAAAAAGGGATTTAGCAATATGAAGGTTGCATTG
This sequence comes from Tiliqua scincoides, assembly GCF_035046505.1. Classification (NCBI taxonomy): domain Eukaryota; kingdom Metazoa; phylum Chordata; class Lepidosauria; order Squamata; family Scincidae; genus Tiliqua; species Tiliqua scincoides. Next base: position 253,685,676 of record NC_089822.1, read on the forward strand.
GATAAAACTAAATCAGATTTTTCAAGCATGCTTCATCTGAGACCCACATGCAGGCTATGTTAATGTAGTCTGAAAGAAACCAAAGAACTGATTCATACACATCTATTTCAACTCTATTTCAACTCTAATTCAACTCTAATTAATGATCATTCAGATCACAGTGGTTTCAACAATGCTTGAAAAACATAGGTATTACAGTTCAAGCATTGTTGAAATCATTCAGTTTCTTGTAGCTAATGAGCTTCCAATGCGGGGAATATACAACATTGAAGAACACATGGAGGAAAATTTATTTAAAAATCTTTTCAAATATACCCTCAAAAAGGACCCAAAACTAGCTGAATCTTATAAAATTATTCCAAAGAATAATTCAGAAATTCAAAATGAAATTGTTAAAGTAATGACTGATCTCATTCAAGAGGAAGTTTCCAATGACATAAAGAATGCAGATGTACCAATTTTTTCTGTCTTGGAGGATGGAACAAAAGACAAATCAAAGAGAAAATATAGCAATTGCTACTAGATACGTTAAAGATGGTGAAATTTATGAATCCATGCTATCCATAGAGACAACAGTTGCTTTGGATGCTGAGACTTTTACAAACACAACTTTAGATAGGTTCGGAAGGTATGGTTTAAATCCTAACAATTTGTTGAGCCAATGTTACGATGGAGCATCAGTTATGAGTGGCAAGAAAGGTGGTGTCTAGGCATTAATAAAAAAAAACTGAAGAAAGAAATTCCATAAGTCCATTGTTTTAACCACAGGCTGCATTTAGTTGTAGTTAAAGCAGTTGAAGTTGTGCCAATGGTGAGGGAATTTTTTGGACAACATGTGGAATTATACAACTTTTTGTCCCGTGGGGTAGTAGCTGCTGAGTATGAAGGCAAAGCTCTTTCTCATCTGCTGGAACAGAGATGGTCAAGACATCTTCAGGTGTATAGGACAATTTTTGAAGAATACAAACATATATCAGAAACTCTTGAACTAATATCAATAAATAATGGGAAAAGATTTGCTGGGGAAGATGTGGTTCTTAGCACTGGTCTCCATCTTATAATGCGGAACAAGAGTTTAGATTTTGTCTAGTGGTAATGAAAAATATTTTGTAAATTCTTTCTCCAGTAGATAAGGGACTCCAAAGTCATGACATTTCCTTGGAGCAGGCCTATAACTTAATTCAAGCTACAGAAAGTTCACTAGAAGACTTAAGAAACAGTGAGACTTTGAAATCAATTCTGCAGGAAACATCATTGGCATCCTTCAGTCTCGGATGACTATGGTATCACGCTCTGAATGGTGGTTCTGGAACAGAGTGTCCTCTCCAGAGCGCGAAGCCTGGGTAAAGGAGATATGGAGGATAGACTGTTACCCATGCAGCAAATCCACCCTCTCCATGTCGCTGGAATGGTTCAATGGAAAGGCAGAAGCCAATACAGTTGGTTCCAGCGGTGTCACAGGAGTTGCCAGAATGTGACTGTGTTCAGCCATGAACTGCCTCAGGGACTCCAGCTCTGGATTTTGCCTCGAGGTTGACTCCTGAAGCCTTTTCCATAACTGGATGTAGCCACAAGGCAGTGGAGGTTTGGTATCAGTTTTCCTTCTCTCAGATGAGCTGCCTTCCCAGGCTATCAAGTCCCATCTACCCGGTGGTTGTTTAGTCACCTCTTAGGACAAGTACAGCCAAACCGAGGGCCTATTCTTATCCCCCAGCCCCCAGGGGTGACATCTGGGATGTCAAGACTTGCGCATGAATTGGATTAAAGTGAGGGAGAGGTGCACATAGTCAGCCTCACTCTCTCTTCCCAGATTCCATCTTGCTCCAATGGCAGGACAAAAGTCAAGACGGTTAGAGATGGGCTGGGTGCAGTGGTTGACCAGGGTGTCTTTCATGTCTTGCCGTGCTCTTACCATACCACGTCGCTTGCAGAAACTGCCTTCATGACCGTTGGTCCTATTTTAGTAATTCTCATCTGCTCAATCTGCTGGAGTCTGTCTTCACATGCTCGGGATAGACAAGTCCCAATCTCGCCGAAGGTCAATGACCCAACGGCTACCCTCTACCTGGTTTGGCCAGCCTGTCGAAGCTGTTGTCCATCAGAACATCAAAACGGGCTAAACTGGCTAAAGAGGAAGAAGTAAAAATGCCAAAAAGGAAATTTAATTCCTTACTTGATGATTATGTGGTGTCTGAAACAACAGGTAACAGAGCATCATGTAGTGACACCCACAGTAAGCATGCTTCTGACTTTTTTGAAATTCTGGATGTAGTGCTAGCTGAAATAAAAAGAAGATTCCATGACAATGAAGAGATTCTTTAGGCAATAATTGCAGCAGAAAGTTTAGATGATGAAAATGGTAGGCTTAATAATCTAAAAAATTTCAATATTACCATTCCAAGTAAAGAAGAAATGAAAGTAGTAAAACATTTCCTTGAGAAGAACAAGATTGAAAAGCGAAATTTCTTCAGTGAAATATACAAACACCAGAGTGCCTTTGAAGATTGTTACAGCATATTAGCAGCAGTAAGAACTTCTGCATGTAGCACAGCAGTTTTTGAATCGACCATTTTGGTGCTTACACGAATTAACAGACCTCAAATACTATCAATGTCTCACTCAAGAATGGCTAATTTAGTATACCTAGCTTTTGAGCTAAAGAGAACCAAGAATTTAAGTGTGGAGAAGGTTCTAAGAAGATAGGAGAATTCAGCTCTGCTAGGTAGTTTCAAATCTTCTGTACCTTGCTTTTTAAAAGTAATGAATAATGTAAAAAACTATGTTCCATGGCGTTGCTATATTTTACTTCAATATCTTTCATCTTGCTTTTAGGTAGAGTAAATTTACTTTTGTCATCAGCAAATGAAAGGTTTTCAATACAAGTAAATACTACCTGTATCATAGTGATATGCTTTACTTTTGCAGTGTTGCAAGTCTGTGTATTGCACTGGTGTCCAAAATGAAAGGACAAGTTGCATGTTATTTCTCTGTAGACAAATAGATTTTACGTTGCATACAGAGGTGCATTTATTCTATGCAGATCATTGTTAGATTGCTTTACAGATAATGAAGTTTATTTAAAAAAAACACCCAAAATATTTCCTCCTAATGAAATTTGGGTTACTTATGGGTCTTTGATGTTTCTCCATACTTATCCTTCATTTTGCACACCAGTATAGATACCTGACATAATTGCCCCCTCCCCTGAAAAAATGGTTGCCCCCCTACCTCTAGAATCCTGGCTCCTTGCCCTCTGCCTGCCCAGGTGGCTGGGGGGGGGGGGAGGCGAATTCCTACCCAGCTGGGCATCCCTGCAATTAGCAGGGGGAGATAAACCATCCTTCTTCATCCCAGTATGGAGTCTTTTCCAGTGGCTGTTGCTGGTGCCTCTTCTGTTGGTTGGTTTGTGAGCCCTTTGGGAACAGGGAGGCATTTATTACTGTATTTCTACGTGAACCGCTTTGTGAACTTCTCTGTTGAAAAGCAGCACAGAAATATTCTTCATGAGAATGGTCCCGTCTCCAGCTCACTTGCATGCACTGCTGTGCACGGTCTCCTTGCTTCAGGTGGATCCCAAAATGCAGTGTAAGCCTTCCCAATACTGACCCATTCCCCTCCCCCCGCGGCTGGTGTTTTTCCAGGGCTGTTGGGCCAACTTGTTATTGGAGGGACATGGCCCCCCTTCAGGCCAATGGATCAAGGCACCCACGCCAGGACCTGCAGGCGGCCCAGAGTGAGACTTCTGGCGGCAACGAAGGGAAGAGCGAAGCCCCCGACCTTTCTCTCTGCCCAGCCAGGGAGTGTCCAGGGGATGCGCTGCCCGAGGGATGCGGGCGAGGATGCAGGCAGCAGCGCCCTCATTTGCATGCGCAGAGCCCATTGGAGGACGGAGGCCCGCCCTCCGCGCAGTCCCGCGGAGACTGGAGCAACGGCGGGCGAGTGGCGCATCGTGGGGGCCGCCCAGCGGGTGAGGTTCAGCCTCTTGAGCTCAGGAGTTCGCCTCCCGCTGGCGGCTGACACTCCCTCGCTCCCCGGCCGCGTGGGCAGGCAGAGGCCACAGGAGCGCGACCCCTGGCGACGGCCAAGGCAGCGCAAGACCCGCGCGAGTGTGACGCCTGCTGAGCCTCGGACTGTGTCTCGGGAGGGAGCCACTGGCCCCCCAGGCAATAAGTGCAGGAGTGAGGACCCCGAGTCCTCCGCCCCCGTTTTGCCTGCCTGCCCCCTTAGCCACACGCACCGCCCCTCCATCCTCCGCCTGCCTGCCTGCCTGCCCTTGGCTGGGCATCCCCCAGGTGTCCAGTGGGCCTGGCCTGGGCTGAGTTTCCACCCCCTGCCCCACACACAGAGGCCCTCCACCGGCTTCCCAGCAGCCCCTGCATCGGGGGAGGCTTTGCACACACAAAGTTCTTGCAGGCAGAGAGCGCGCCTGCGGAACGGGCTGCCACTTGACGGCTCAGGTGCCAGGAGACTGGAAGCAGGCCCATGAAGTGCTAGATCAGTGGCCTCACTAAGGGGGGGCCGCGGGGATCACCTGTCCGGGCTCCACGCTTGGGGGGGGGCAGCCCACCGTTGAGCAGCTTCCGTCCTTCTGCATGCGAGGGCTGGACGGGCTGGCAGGGCGCTGGAGCCGCACAGCAGCGGGAGCGAAGGGCGTGCAGAAGTCCAGCGTCTCTCTGGCCGGCTCCTGCGGCCGCTGCCTCCCCCTGGCGGCTTGCGGAGGCGAGGAGGCGCCTGAGTGCTGCCCAGGTTGCAGTCCTAGGCGCCTACTGAGAAGTAAGTGCCACTGGATCAATGGGGCAGACTCTCAGGAAAGTCTGGCTAGGATCGCAGTCAAGCTCCTAAGCCACAGCCGCCTTTTTCCCCGCAGAATCCTTGCCCCTTCCCTTTCCCAGCTGTGCCCCTGAACGAACGAGGCAACTCCCCAGACCCTGTGGTGCCTTCCACTCCCCAGAAGAGGGGCACTGACTTGCAAAGGCAGCAGCAGGGACATCTGTCCCACCCAAGTCAACTCAGGGTCACAATCGTACTCTGGCCTTCCATTTCTGCAACATTCCTCTTAATGCTCCCTGCCTATTTGTATTGCGTTTTACATACTGTTGTTTTTAGTTATTTTAAATTCTCATTTCATTCTGCTGTATGCCACTTTGAACTGTGGATAAAACAAGAATTTTTTAAAATGAATATATTTAAATAAATGCAAGAAGTGGGAAAGTCTCAGCTCAGTCCTCTCCACCATGCTACGGAGAGAGAGGGCTCACAAATGGGTAGAGATGGTGGATCATACTGTCTTTCTGTGGGCAGCTTGGGGAGGGGCTTGGGGAGAAAGGCACTACCATTTTTGCCTGCTCACTCAGCCTTTCTCTCCAAACGGGCAGCGGGTTGGACGGGGATGTCCACCTCCATCTGCCCACTGGTCCTCCTCGTCCCAATACCTGGATTAAAAAGGAAGAAGGAGCTGGAGTGGCAGATGGGCAACCCAACCCTAACCCGTCCTGGAGCAGGCCAGCCGGCTGGCCTGCGCTGCAACAAAAGCAGGGTTGGGGATGCCTGCGGCTCAGTCCAGGGCAAGGGGAATTAATTCCCTTACCCTAGGTAATGCATCAGGAGCCCCAATGGGGCTACTTGGATCTGCGCCACCCAGTGGCGTAGCAAAGGGGGTGCAGGGGGTAGCAGATGCACCGGGCATCAAGCTTTAGGGGGGCAACAGGCTGAGCTAGACACTTGCGGCCAAAATTGTTTATTATTTGGCCAAATACGAATAATACCATCATGTTATAAATCATTAGAAAGGTAATTTAATACAGAATGAAATGAAACAAACTGCACTGAAATATCTGTATTCTGTCAAAGGTTATGACCAATTAACTGGAAAATGAAAACACAACTGTCTTATGGAACAGAAAGTGGATTTTCTTAACTTAAACTGACCTATGAGACTGATTTTAAATGAGATGTTATATGATACAACATGGAACTATTAAGGTGTTCATATGAATCAGCTCTCATTTCCATGTATCATAATACAGTTACCCTGCTAACTGGGTAAAGAGGCACTTTTTCCAGTGATGGTCCTCTTATCTTCAGTGGTAACTTGCAGGTGTGCCTTATGGCATGTTTGCAACACTGAGTGCTGGTTCTGGGTCAGTGTGGGCCCAATAGGATTGGACTCTAAAGGCTCAATCCTATTGGAGTGGGCTGGCACAAGTTCCACGCAAGTCCCTTGGACCGGCCCAGGAGGATCGCAAACGTGCTGTAAAGCACATTTGCGCCTCCTCAGGAGTCAGCTGGCTAGCTCAGGGATGCGCGCCGGCCCATGGAGGCTGAATCCATCTTTTGCATTGACTTGGGGTGGGAACTTTGTGTCAGCCAAGCTCAGCCAATGCAAGGCTCTGGAGTGGGCAGAGAGGAGGCGGGAGGGAGGCATTCTGGGGTGGGGGGAGGGCGGACAGAGGGCAGAGGGCAGGAGGCAGGGCTGGAACCCAGCAGTTATGCCAGATCCCAACCCTGTTCCCTGAGCTGCTCGGAGTGACTGCAAGCCACTCCGCTCTCCTTGGACTTATGCCACCTCCGGAGGTGGTGCAAGATTGAGGAGACCCATTGGGGCTGCAGTGGCTTATCCAGGGGTAAGGAGAAGAGTTTCCCCTTGCCTCTGGCTGAGCTGCTGTGGGACCCTATCTTGAGCTGGATACAGTGCAGGCCTCCTGGCTGCATGTCTCTTTAATGTCCCTGACAATACAGGGGCAGTCTGAATCCCAAAAGGACCAGCTTCCCAATTGTTTATTGCAGTTACATACACTGTATATGTTTTCACTTTTCTTATTGTTTAGTGATGAACAGAGATGTGGATTAAATTAATTACCCTAAACTTTACCCTAAACTGCTAAAACAAACAATCATATAACACTCATCATATTACTATACATTCATTACAGATCATGGTCCTGTTACATGTTGGAGCAATAACTATACCCTGATTGTACACTGAGCACATTGTATCATCAGTACATAATGATCATTACCGTAATCATTGTGTATTTTCCCACCATTTCAGCATTATGTTATCAACCTTGCCCCACATTTGGCTTCAAGTAACTTTCATTAATTCTGCTTTTTAACCCATCACATTTCTCACCAGCCGCTGGATAAGACAGATCAGATGAAGTCTAGGGCTCACCTCCCTTCTGGGTGGGTTCCAAGGGCTGCGCTCCTATACACACTTTCCTGGGAGCTTGTCTCACTGAACACAATGTGAGGGGCAGCCTAATCCTATCCCTGGTGGTGTCTCCGGGTGCAGCGGCACCAAAATAGTGATGGCCATATCCACGGCACCACGGAGGTTGCTGGAGGTCTCATCAGGGGAAGGGAACATTTGTCTGTAAGGGTGCAGGCTCTGCAGTGGAGCTTTTCAAGTGTACACCAGCTATTTTGCTTCAAAATAGAGTCTATGCCGGCTATTTTGGACTTGAAATCCCAACACGGAGGATAGGATCTTGCCAGTCTCACCCCCTTCCGGGCCCAGTCCTGTCCTCCCCTGGCCTAGTTCTGTCCTCTCCACCGCCTCCCCCACCCCAAAAAGCTGCACCTCCACCTGATGGTCCCATCTGGCTATGGTGGCAGCGCGGTGACCTTCCCACAGCACTGAGGCCCAGCGCCAACTGTTATGGGCCCAGTACTGGTGCTCCCTCCTCCCTCGGTGCCATAAGCGTGCCTTACAGCACGTTTATGGTACCTAGTTCTGGCACTTGAGCTCAGCGCCGGTGCTGGAACCACATAGGACTGGGTGCTTATTTCTGAGTAGGCATGCGTAGGATTGTGTTGCTGGTGTATCTCAAAATGTTCTGTCTTTGTCATGGCTGTCTAGCTCAGTGTTGTTGATGGCGACTGGCCAAAACACTGCAAGGATTCAGTCAGACTTTTTTGTCTACTCTACCTCGGAATGGTGAGCCTTGATCTTCAGATCTTCTGTGTGTGCTGCATCACTGTGGCTTTCACTTTATAACCAGGAATGTTTGGCTGGCTTTCTCAAAGGCGAAATATGATTTCCCAGAAAGGCGGCTCATGCACTTGTGTTCTCTTGAACAGCAACCTTTCCTTTAAGAGAGCTTGTTTCTGGGAAATCAGCTTTGCAGTTACAATGCCGAAGGAAGCATTTCAAGTATTTGAGTTTGGGCAACAATTCACTGCAGTAGACAAGGTGTGAACATGAGAAATTTCCTAGACAAAGACATATCTGGTCACCTTTATGTTATGGTTACAAAGCCTGGCCAGAAACATCTACTGTCAGTTTGGCAGCATTTTCTGTTGGACAGGTCGACAAAAATATATTCCTGTCACATTTCTCTACTACAAGGTTTTGGTGCACTGAGTATCATAAACATTTACCTGTCAGCTTTGTAAGATTCAGCCAGCATTTTCAACTAGCTGCTCTCTTCATTCCATAATGGATGGTGGAAGTAATTACCAGACTGAGGGCCAAACCCTAACCAACTTTCCAGTTCTGGTGTACCCATGCTAGTGGGGTGTGCGTTGCATCCTGTGGTGGGAGGGTAGTTATGGAGGCCACCACAAGGTAAGGGAACATTTGTTCCCTCACCTAGGGGTTGCATTGCAGCTGCACCGGTACTGGAAAGTTGGATAGGATTGCGTCCTAAGGGCCTAGTTGTTCTCTGGAAACACATACCCACTTGGCTTGCCTGTGTGTATGAGCTAGCCTGTGCCTACACCTGAGAACTTGTACTCAGTGTTGGTTAATTTATCTAAGAACCGTACCTTGCTTGGAATGTTGTGCCCCCTGAGATAGCCAGGAATGGTAAGAACCAAATTAAAACCAGTAGCCCTTGCTCTCAAGTGAGAGTTAAGACCCCTTGAGAGGATGGGTTACCTAAGAAACAAATTGCGCAAGTGCAGACCTGTACCACTTTGAGTTTGGACAGTGTGCCAGGGGTAGTACCAAAAAGCCAGGGAGCCCTGGGTTGTGAATCCCCTGACTTTCACATAGTTCCCAACTTACTTGTATGCTGAGTGGGCAGGTGAGATCTTGTTCCCTGCAACAATCTGCATGCAGAGGCCCTGGGAGATTGACCAGAGGTGGAGGATGGAAGAAGGGCTGTCTCAGTTGTATGTCTAGTGTAGAATCCTTCTTCATCCCCCATCTTATGGCCAGTTGGGTTTCTTTCCAAGGACCTTCTGTGTGCATAAGTTCACAGGGCCTGCACAAGTCCTTCCTCCTCTCCCCAGAGCCAATAATACTTCCCATGGAGATAAGAAATGCAAATGGCCAGGGATGGTGAGGATAAGAGGAAAGACTCATGCAAATTTTCTGCCCCCTGGCCAGTCGTGCATGCCCCCTGGAAGGCCTGAGGCAGAAGTGGAGCAATGCACAACTAAGTAAGTAGGTATGCTGATGTCCCAGATAAAGGACTGGGCAGAGGCAGGCGGTCCTAGTTCTGTGGAATAAAGATGTGTATTACACAGAGTTTTAGAAAAAGGTTTAGAAAATACAGAAAAAAATATTTCCAGTCCAAGAATTGCTACATAGCATGCTACTGTGAGAGGGATGGCATCAGAGGCTCATTCAAGACTTGTCACATTTGCAAGCCAAATTAGACAGGATGTCATGCAAGTTTATAAATAGCATTGCTAAGTCTGTCTGGGTTTCTCGCATGACTGTGGGAGACCCTGATATGAATTGGGACCATGATGGATGACTCGGGGCCCAATCCTATCCAACTTACCAGCACCGATGCAGCTGTAACATAGTACTGAAGTAAGGGAACAAAGGTTCTCTTACCTTGAGGAGACCTCTGTGACTGCCTCCCCACCACAGGATGCGGCATGCACCCTGTTGGCATGGCTGCATCGGCACTGGAAACTTGGATAGGATTGGGCCCTCACTCTCCCAGAACCTCTTCAGCATACAGGTGATATAGTATTAGAACTAGTTGGTGATGGGAAAACAACTCCACCCCCAAAGCTCACACACTGAAGACACAAACAGTTTTTAGTTTAGAGATTTCTGGCTTACTTTTAAGAGTAATTGCCAGGTACACACCAACTCATGGAGGGGAGGTGGTTCCTAGCCATTGAAGAGAAACTCATGGCCCATTGAATGACCAACTGCAATGGGACCACTTCTGAGTAGAGCTGCAAATTGTATGGTGCTGGTAAGCCTCCCAACTGCACTGGTACTATGGTGTTGTACTGGTAAGCCTCCCAGCTGCTGCACGCCACTCTCCTCCCGCTTCCTGCTTCTGCTCCCTCTCTCACACAGTCCGTCCCACCCCCTCTTGCCTTGCCAAGCTCAGGCGCCTCCCAGTCCCTGTTGTACCAAGGTACATGCGTGGCACTCCTTTTGGAGGGGTGATGTGAATGGGGGGGAGGTGTTTCGTCGCTGGGGTTCATCAGGAAGTGATCAGCACTTTCTGCAGTTTACCTTCACTTGAAAAACAGCAGAGCTTTTGTTTACAGATGCGATGGGGACATCAGGGAAGTGTTAAATGAGAACTCCAATATGCACATATATCACCAGGAGCTCCATTTTTTCCAGGGAGCCACACCTGAAACATGTATCAAAAAGACTCCTGACTCAAGTCACAGAGTCCTGAAAATGCTCTGGACGAGTCCCCCTGGCCGCCCATTAAGACTCATGCACAAGTCGAGTCAAAGGGTGCAGGGATTTGGGACTCAACTCTAGCCACAACGGATTTGCTCATCCTGATTTATAGACACACACAATAAAGACCATCACATAATAAACCTGTGATTAAATAATATTCACGTGCAGTGGACAGTAAGCAATTAAAAGTTAACTTTCACTTTCCCCTAAATCGTATGATTTCTTCTAAATGATATCACAAAAGCTTGTTAGTATAATCTAAACATCCAGCAATTCATCAGTTTAATTACTGATACAGTTTTAGTGTTGCTCATTATAAAACAATGATAAGGCTTATCACTGCTTGTGATAACACTGATTGTCTACTTCAAACCAAAATGATAAAAAGAGCCAAAACACCCCTACCTAACAGGCATGCCTGTAGCTTATAAAAAGAAAATGATGTTACACAGGATATGTGGATTTTATAATACAATAGAAAAGCTTCTGACGTTCAATGTGCCATTTATGCATACAGTAAGTCAGCCTGGATCACAATCATACTCTGGGATGGGAGGATGGAGGGCAGACGGGCAGGGAGCAGGAGGCAGGGCTGGAACCCAGTGGTTATGCCAGATCCCAACCCTGCTCCCTGAGTAGCATGGAGTGACTGCAAGCCACTCCGCTCTCTTTGGACTTATGTCACCTCTGGAGGTGGCACAAGTCTGAGGACACCCATTGGGGCTGCAGTGGCTTACCCAGGGGTAAGGGGAAGAGTTTGCCATTGCCTCCAGCTGAGCTACTGTGGGGCCCTATCCTGCGCTGGATACAGCGCTGGCCTCCTGTTCTTCCTGTTCCAGCGCAAGATAGGATTGCGCTGCACGTCTCTTTAACGTTCTTCGCACTGACAATACAGGGGCAGTCTGAATCTGTTTCACTTTTCTTATTGTTTAGTGATGAAGAGACAAGGATTAAATTATTATTGCTTTGCCCTAAACTGCTAAAACAAACAATCATATAACATTCATCATATTACCATACACTCGTTACAGATCATGGTCCTGTTACATGTTGGGGCAACAATTATACCCTGATTGTAGCCTGAGCACATTATATTATCAGTACATAATGATCCTTACCGTAATCATTGTTTATTTTCCCACCATTTCAGCTTTATGTTATCAACCTTGCCCCACATTTGCCTTCAAGTAACTTTCATTAATTCTGCTTTTATAACCCATCACATTTCTCACCAGCTGCTGGATAAGACAGATCAGATGAAGACTAGGGGTCACCTCCCTTCTGGGTGGGTTTCAAGGGCATAGTTGTTAATGCTATGCTCCGATACACACTTTCCTGTGAGCTTGTCCCATTGAACACAATGTGAGGGGCAGCCCAATCCTATCCCAGGTACTGCCTCCAGGTGCAGCAGTGCCAAAATGGTGACTGCTATATCCATGGCCCCATGGAGGCCACTGGAGGTCTCATTGGGGGAAGGAAACATTTGTCCCTTTATTCTGAGTGAGGGTGCAGGCTCTGCAATGGAGCTTTTCAAGTCTACACCAGCTATTTTGCTTCAAAATAGAGTCTGCGTCGGCTATTTTGGACTGGAAATCCCAACACAAAGGCTAGGATCTTGCCAGTCTCACCCCTTCCCGGGCCCGATCCTCCCCTCCCACTGCCCAGTTTGGTCCTCATGGCCAATTGGGTTTCTCTCTCTGGACCTTCTGTGTGTATAAGTTCACAGGGCCTGCACAAGTCCTTCCTTCTGTCCCTGAGCCAGTAACACTTCCCATGGAGACAAGAAATGCAAATGGCCAAATTCTTCCTCTCTCCTGCCCCCTGACCAGCAGTGGAGCAATGCACTCAACTGAGTATGTCGCTCTGCCGATGTCTCATATAAAGGACTGGGCAGAGGCAGGTGGTCCTAATTCTGTGGAGTAAAGATGCATATTACAACTTACAGAGTCTTAGAAACAAGTTTAGAAAATACAGGAAAAAATATTTCCAGTCCAAGAATTGCTACATAGCATGCTACTGTGAGAGGGACGGCATCAGAGGCTCATTCAAGACCTGCCACTTGTGCAAGCCAAATTAGACAGGATGTCATGCAAGTTTATAAATAGCATTGCTAAGTCTTTCTGGGTCTCTCACATGACTGTGGGAGACCCTGATATGAATTGGGACCATGATGAATGACTCAGGACCCAATCCTATCCAACTTTCCAGCACCAATGCAGCTGTAATGTAGCACTGTGGTAAGGGAGCAAAGGTTCTTTTATCTTGAGGAGACCTCTGTGACTGCCTCCCCACCACAGGATGCAACACACACCCTGTTGGCATGGCTGCACCGGCACTGAAAACTTGGATAGGATCCCTCACTCTCAAGTTTCCCTCACTCTCCCAGAACCTCTGCAGGCAGGTTATTGGGCAGTCCTTTCCTTGTGCTCTTCTCTTGCTGAAAGAAAAGCTCCTATGATGCTACATATTAGCACCTTCAGCGGCAAATACATTTAGAGAAATTTTCAGAAGGAAAACTGTGCTGGGGTCCCTGCATAAGAACATAAGAACAGCCCCACTGGATCAGGCCATAGGCCCATCTAGTCCAGCTTCCTGTATCTCACAGTGGCCCACCAAATGCCCAGGGAGCACACCAGATAACAAGAGACCTCATCCTGGTGCCCTCCCTTGCATCTGGCATTCTGACATAACCCATTTCTAAAATCAGGAGGTTGCGCATAAACATCATGGCTTGTAACCCATAATGGATTTTTCCTCCAGAAACTTGTCCAATCCCCTTTTAAAGGCATCCAGGCCAGTCGCCATCACCACATCCTGTGGCAAGGAGTTCCACAGACCAACCACACGCTGAGTAAAGAAATATTTTCTTTTGTCTGTCCTAACTCTCCCAACACTCAATTTTAGCAGATGTCCCCTAGTTCTGGTATTATGTGAGAGTGTAAAGAGCATCTCTCTATCCACTTTATCCTTCCCATGCATAATTTTGTATGTCTCAATCATGTCCCCCCTCAGGCGTCTCTTTTCTAGGCTGAAGAGGCCCAAACGCCGTAGCCTTTCCTCATAAGGAAGGTGCCCCAGCCCAGTAATCATCTTAGTCGCTCTCTTTTGCACCTTTTCCATTTCCACTATGTCCTTTTTGAGGTGTGGTGACCAGAACTGGACACAATACTCCAGGTGTGGCCTTACCATCGATTTGTACAACGGCATTATAACATTAGCCGTTTTGTTCTCAATACCTTTTCTATTGATCCCAAGCATAGAATTGGCCTTCTTACTGCCGCCGCACATTGGGTTGACACTTTCATCGACTTGTCCACCACCACCCCAAGATCTCTCTCCTGATCTGTTACAGCCAGCTCAGAACCCATTAACCCATTAACCCAGTGGTACTCAAACTAGGGCATCACAATGCCCCAGCCTGAGGGCCCTGGACTCTGCCCCCTTAAGGGGCGGGAGGAGGGGAAGGCAGCAATGTGATCCCCAGGACTCGCTAAGGGGGGTGCAGGGACTGGCATGTACTTACCAGTCCCTGCAGCAGCCTCCTGGGGGTGCGACTCTCTGCAGGGTTCCCCATGCTTCAGAAAGTGAGAGCAGAGCGATCGTGCCCCACTTCTGGTTTGTGATTGCAAAGCGGAGGCAGAACACGATCACTCCGCTTTCAATTTCTACAGCTCGGGGAGCCCTGTGGAGGGTCACACAGGGCTCCCCGCATCCCCGGGAAGCTGCTGCAGGGACTGGTAAGTACATGCTAGTTCCTGCACCCCTCCTAGCAACACAATCCTCAGGATTGCGTTGCTGCCTCCTGCCCCGCCCCAGCAAGAACTTAGAGCGGCTCAAACTCTCCCTGAGAGTTTGAGAACCACTGGGTTAATCTTTGTAATTATTAATCTTTGTAATGAAAGTGAAAGTTATTCGATGAAAGTCAAACAAAATGATAAGGAAGAAAAGATAGTTACTCCCACGCAATTGTCATAGGCACGAAACACCTTATATAACCTGATGGCTTCAGTGGACTGATCTCATTCAGAACAAGCTGTGAACACTTCAGCGACCAGATACTGTACTGCTAGAGTGAGTACTGAAGTTTTATTGGAGGGGTGAATTAAATGCTTTCAAGTTACAGTACTAAACACACTCACTGGGAAGTAATAGCTACTTGCTCTCAGCAGATGCCTTTCTGTGAAGGACCTGTGTAGGATTCCAAATAAGAATGGCAAGAAGGGGGGACCTTCGATGTGCTCTGCATCATCACTTGGGAACTTGTTTCAAGAAGCTGAGTGGTTTTGCATTTTCTCTCCTACTAGGATTCTGCTTTTCGTTCTTTCTATTCCTATCTATTTATTCATCTCATAACTTGACTTTTGGCTGTGGATGGTGGAGTTTTATTTCCAAAGATTGCTGGTGCGGGGGCTTGGGGAGGGCGAGGGAGGGCGCAACAGAGGTATTTTTGAGACAGGGAGGGAGGAGGGCATGCTGGTGGGTGCACAGGGCCCAGGAGGGGGTGGAACCAGCCTAGGCAACCTTGGCTGGATCCTAACTTTCTTCTTAACTAGCTCAGCATTAAACCAGCCTGCTTGGATCTGCACCAATGGATTTGCCCTATTGGCTGCTGCATGACATGGGGTAAAGGAAATAAATCCCCTTACTCTGAATTACATGGCAGCCGTTCTTACCCTACACTCTGAATAGCCCCATTGGGATGGCTGCCACTTGACACAGGGCAAGGGGAAATAAATACCCTTACCCTGAGCTGCATGGAAGCCACCTCCTACCCTGGGCTGCATACAGCGCAGGCCAGTTAGCGATGATTTGATGACGCCACCAACAATTACTTCTGGGATAGGGCATGATTTGAGTGGTTGTGCACTGCTCTGAGCAGCTGATGGCTTTTTTTGCATTTCCCCCCCCCCTCAAAACACTGGGGGGGGGCAGAAAAAGCACAAGGTGCACAACACACCACTAATCAACAAAAAACCATTGGCAACTTGATGAAACTCGCACAACGGAACAGGGCTTCTAGTAGTAGCTCTGCTATTGCTATAATAATATTATTATAATTATGTATTACATTCCAACGAAAAAGTTCACACACTAGTTTACAGAAAAAATAAATAACTAAAAGGCTTCCTGCCCCAAGGAGGCTCACAATCTAACAATCTTCTGATTTTGCAGTCTTCTAATGCAGAAGAACACGAGCAAATGGTCACTAGAAAAGATACTGTGTTCTGGTGAAAAGGGACAGTAATTCTCCGCTTACTAAATATAAGAGGAGCACCACTTGAAAATGTGCCTCTTTACCCAGTTAGCAGGGGTAACTGTATTATGATACATGGAAATGAGAGCTGACTCATATTAATATATTATTGGTTCCATGCTGTATCATAATAACATCTGATTGGCGCTCAGAACAATCCATCTCATTGGTCAGTTATGAGTTAAGAAAGTCCACTTTTTGTTACATAAGGCAGTTGTATTTTTGTTTTCTGGTTATTTGGCTCTACCTTTTGATAGAATTTGGCCAATAGTGTCAAGCTCTCTTGATACAGTCCCTCATCAAAGGCTGCTGAGGAAACTCCACAGTCAGGGAATTAGAGGGCAGGTCCTCTCATGGATTAGGAGCTGGTTGAGGACCAGGAAACAGAGTGGATGTCAATGGACAATTTTCACAATGGAGAGAGGTGAAAATCAGTATGCCCCAAGGATCTGTCCTGGGACCAGTGCTTTTCAACCTGTTCATAATTGACCTGGAGACAGGGCTAAGCAATGAGGAGGTCAAGTTTGCGGACAATGTCAAACATTTTTGAGTGGTGAGGACCAGAAGGATCTCTCCAAACTGGGAGAATGGGCAGCAAAATGGCATATGGGTTTCAATGTATGTAAATGAAAAGTGATGCACATTGAAGCAAAGAATCAAAGCTTTATATACAGGTGCAACCTATTTATCCACAGATTTTTAAACTGCAGATTTGCCTCAACTCTGGAAAAAAGGCACCTGAGGGGGGACATGACTGAGACATACAAAATTATGCAGGGAATGGATGGAGTAGATAGAGAGATGCTCTTTACACTCTCACATAACACCAGAACCAGGGGACAGCCACTAAAATTGAGTGTTGGGAGAGTTAGGACGGACAAAAGAAAATATTTCTTGACCCAGCATGTAATTAACAGTATTTATATACCACTTTTCTATGAAAAGTTCACAAAGCGGTTTACAGAGAAAATCAAATCCACAGAGTCTGTGGAACTCCTTGCCACAGGATGTAGTGATGGCATCTCGTCTAGATGCTTTTAAGAGGGGACTGGACAAATTTCTGGAGGAAATATCCATCAGGGGTATGTGCAGCCTCCCAATTGTTGTCTTGTGTGCTCCCTGAGGCATTTGGTGGGCCACTGTGAGATACAGGAAGCTGGTCTAGATGAGCCTTTGATCTGATCCAGCTGGGCTCTTCTTATGTTCTTATCTTCTAATGTACCTCCCCTGTTAGATACACCATTGTTGCTCAACCTAGAGGAGGAGTGCCTAGGATTGGTTGGACACTGTCCTGTCTCTTCAGTCTCCTGCGGAAGAAACCAAATTCACATTTAACTCAGTTCAAGATCAAATCCCCAAATCAGCAGATAAAAAGCCAAGCAAAATAGCATCCACAGCAGGACAATAAACAATCAGAAGAAACAAGATAGCAAACCTATCCTTGTAAAAAAGGAACGTTTTTATTCCACTTTAAGAAAGACTCTACTCAAGGCCACCCCTTCCTTGAGGCCAATGGTTGCATCAGGAAGAAGATTGGTGGGAGGCAACTATTTTTGTTGAATTACTTGCCTGCGTTGCACCTGCTTCTCCTTCTTCTCCCTGGATTGGAAAAGTAAGAGGGGAGCAGAGAGGAAGAAGAAATGTGGGAGGAACATGCTGAGCTAGTGCTCCCTGAGGCATCTGGTGGGCCACTGTGAGATACAGAAAGCTGGACTAGATGGGCCCATGGCCTGATCCAGCCGGGATGTTCTTATGTTCTTATGCAATCTCAACCTCTCTGGGTGTACTTTTCCCTGGTGGGCAGGAACCAAAGGCTTGAATTGCCTGTCTTCTTGTTTCTCAGTGTCAGGATTGCAGCTAGTGGGGGGCGGGGGATACAGGCCGTCCTGGATGCCACCTTCGGGACACACACACACCACACAAAATAGCTAAAATCACAATTATTAAGAATAATACCATCATATTATATACCATTCAATGTGCAGTTTACAGCAGAACGCAATGAAAGAAACTGCATTGAAACACCACCGACACTGGCCTATAAGTCAATCTCACAGATAAATCGAGGGCAGGTCTTCAGCCAAAAATCATGGAATTTTCTATGGCCCTCAGATAAGTTGGGGTAAAACTTGGGGGTGTCTGACTATAATTTTGTCTGATTTTAGCTGTGGCCAGATCCTCAAAAATGAATTTCCAGTACAATCCACTTATACCAGAATCCAAATTAAAAGCTTTTAAAAACAGAATGCTTGCCCCAGAATGCATCCTCAAGTTGTTGGCTGTTTGCCAATCTTTGAGCAGTAGATTCAGAGCAATGGACCTCTGTTGGGGGGAAGAGGAGGAGCTCCTCACAATTATCCTCCCACATGCTGCTTGAGCAGGTGGGTGCTGCCTGTATGCGCTTTAAAAGATCTAATAATGCCCCCCTCCCCAAAAAACCTTGCCCTTTTGTTACTTACATGCTCCTGGCAGGGTGGCTCATCAAGTCCGTAGTGTAGCTTAACTGCCATCCTTGTGCTGGGAGGTGTGAAGAGGGGCTGGGCTATGCAATCACATTCCACCTTCCTTTCTTTACTGGTAGGTTGATTCTCCCTCCCGCTCCCCCCCCATTGCCCACTGCCAAGACTAAGGTGTGTAGAATGAGATTTTTCCAGTGGTTGAAGCTGGTCTCTCTCTTCCAGTGATGGTGGTGCGTGTGTCTGTCTGTCTGTGTTTGTCTCTCTGTGTGTGTGTTCATTCCCCCTGTTTAAGTGAGGCCTGGGGAAATGTCTCTCCCTCTCCCAGCTTCCTCAATCTTGTCTCGCTTTCCTGCAAGAGCCTGCTTGCAAGCTTCTTGCCTTGCTGGTTGTGTTGATTCATGTTCCCACCCCCACTGCCTACTCCCAAGACAAAAGAGGTGTGTAAAAGGAGATTTTCCAGGGGTAGAAGCTGTGCTAAGTAACTGCAGGGTGCGTGCATTTGTTCATTCCCCCCCCTGTAAATGAGAATCTCTCTCCCCCCCCCCCATTTGCCCCAGAGGTAGGTCGAGGGAACAATCTACACTGGTTTTTCTGGTAAAAAATGTTCGCCTTGTTGGCAAGTATCTATGGTATATGTGTTCAATCAAAAGCTATAGCCAAATAACCAGAAAAGGAAACACAATTGCTTTATGTTACAAAAAGTGGATTTCCTTAACTCAAAACTGACCAATGAGCCTGAGTGTTATGTTGAACTTTGGCCACCATAGCCGAAGTTTGCTGAGCAGGTATACCTGGGCTCCCACCTGGACTTGGAGCCCAGATTAATTAATTCTGCCATATGGGGAGGGGGATAACAAAATTTATGGGCCCTGTGTGTCAAATGACCTAGCTACACTACTGTCCTATGTTCTTGTTGGAGAGTGGGAAGAGCAGGGACTGATACCTCATTGGCCAAGGGGGATAGTATTATGCATGCCACTTAAGTTTTCAGGAGATCTTGGGCAGGCCCTGAGTGAACTTATGATAGTTACCAAGGCATGTACCATGATGGCCAAGTCTCTACTTTGTAAGACTGAAAGCACAACCCTTACTGCTATTTGGTTGGCACAAGTCCCCTGTGCCAGTGCAAGAGTATTGCGAACAAGCTATAAAGCACACTCGCACCTCCTTGGGAGCAAGCTGGGACAGCACAGAGTTGGACAGGACGGCAGGATGGTGTACTGGGTTTGGGGAGGGGGAGTTTTTGGTTGGGGGTGGGCAAAATGGACCCCACAAGGGTTGGGGTTGGCTGCAGCACCTTAGGCTGAATCCTAACACCCACTCTTAGCCCCATCAGCCTTAAGTGGGCTGCTTGGATCTGCATCAACAAATTTGCTGGCACAAATCAGAGTAGCCCAACAGGGATGGCTAGTGTGTGTAAAATATCCCCTTACCCCAAGCTGCACTCCACATGGCACGTACCATGCTCTTTGTACATACCACTTAGCCTGTCTGTTCCAGCGCAACTTAGGATTAGGCTGCCCATCTTCCTCTAAGTTCAGTAGGGCTACTTCTATGTAAGTGTTGTTGCCAGAACTGCTCTTTCACATGCACACGTGTGTCCTACAAATGTCATGCACAAATGTCATAACTAATATTGGGGGAATTAGCATTTACTTTCAGAGCAGGAGATTGGATTTAGCAGTGTGACTGTTTTGGTATTGTTGATATGGATGAGCAGTACAAACAACCTCAAAGTGCCTTAAAATTAGGTTAACAGTAACCACAAAACTGAGCTTTTTCAAAAGACAGGGTTTATTGAAGAAATATAGATAGCCAGTGAAGGTCAGAATTAGTTTCAATTACTTTGCTTAGATTGAAGATCAGTTACAGGGCTTGAAGTGGTAGAAGAGATTGGTAGAAGAGTATAACCAGCCTTGTTATACACGAATTTGACTCAACACCAATGGCCACTGCAAATGAGAAGGAATGTGCTGATCCCTGGAGAAGGGGGAAAAATTCATCCCTTTAAAATCACAGTTTATAAAACTGCTTTTCTTACTGTTGTAGAGAGACAGTCATGCAAGTGATTACTGGTATAACCTAATTATCCATGGATTTTTCTATCTTGACGCAATGAGAAGGGCCCCTTAAATTAAACAAAACAGTCATTTAACAATAGCCTCATTAATGCGAGAGCGGGCAACTTGCTGACAATCCATCAATCATTCTTTTTCCAGGTAGCTTCATCTTCTCTCCAAGGCAGCAATCTCTCCCTTTCCCCTGAACACATGAAAGAGAGATCATCACTTTGCATTGGTGAAGGGATGGGTCGCTAGCTTGGAGTGAAGCCTTTCTAAGCACCTGGAGAGAGACTGATTGATGGATTGTTTGGAGTTTGGAGTTTGGAGCTTCTTTTTAGCTATGCAGGAGTTTGGAGCTTCTTTTTAGCTATGCAGACCAGGTTTCCTGCCCTTGATCCAGTTTGAGTTTGTTCTCTCAGGAGGACACAAAAGGCTTGATGGCTCCCTTCAAGGAAGTTCCAGGACCCACAGGACCCTTCAAGGCCAGGACCCACAGGCTGGGGCGTCGCGACACCCCAGTTTGAATACCACCGAGGTAGGGTATGGCTCTTGGACAATTTGAAACTTAATTTATTGTGCAAGCAGCACTTGCTCTTGCAGAAATTTTTTTTTTATCAGAATGGAGCATCCAAATTTGCATGACCTCAGAGAGACCATCAGATGCCCTCAGTATCACATCCTTCATTCCTGAGAGTCTCAGCCAGCATGACCTCACCCCACTGCAGAGCATATGTCCTGCCTGGCTCTGAAAAACAAAATGGAGTTAGGACTGCACACACATTGGGGAAGAGGAGGTGTTCACAACAATGTCCATGTGCATAACATTTTGCTCTTTGCTTTATTCAGACAATGGCTGTGAAGCGCAAAGATTCCAATGTCACAAAAGCCCTGATGAATATCTGCAAAGCAGAAGACATACGAAAGGAGACAGAACTGCTCATGAAGCCCTACGCCAACTGGGAGGAGTATCTGATGCCAGGTCCCCTCTCCATTGCCATCTTGGGGGAGCTTGCATGCATCTCAGCGGGGCAAGGAGACTTCTCTGTCAACAAGAACCCCCCTATCGGGGGATTTCATTATATTAAATACCCGGATTCCTTCCTCACTTGTCTGATGCAGGTGAGCAACAGGGGCTGGGAGGCTTTTAGCACTGCTCACAAAAATATGGATAAGATCCGAATGCTCTCCATGAGTGTTCCAGAACAAATGAAAATGCTGGTCCAGACTCTGTTCCAGGAAATGGAGGTGGTAGATGCTCTGCTTCCTGGGCAGCTCAGCAGCATGAAATCTATTGCTGATGAATGTAAAGATTTAGCACAGACTGTTGAGAACAAATTCAATGATGTCATCCACCTGATCCAAGAGCTGCTGGAAGCCTGTCTGAGTTCTAAAACAGGCTATGAGAAAGAGCTGGAAGCAACAAGACAGACCCTGGAGAGCTTAAAGCTAAAGCAAAAAGCAGCTGAGGGGGCCAAGGAAGCAGCAGAAGATTATTACAAGAGCATAAGAAAGAAAGTTGATGAAACCTATCAGGATTACAGAAAGGCAATGGACAGTGTTCCTGTGGGGTGGGATGCTGTAGGTATGAATCTTGTTGCAAGTCTCACAGAATCCATCAACGCAGTGCCCCGTATATTTTCTGACCTGGCAAAAACTTTGTGTAAACCTCAGAGTGGGGAAGAAGGTGAGAGCACAAGTGATGCAAGAACTGAAGATGACAGTATAGCAATGAGCAACATTTGCTGCCAGTCAGCTCGGCTGATGTCTCTGGGGAAAACACTCACTAACCTTATTGATGAAGAAGGCAACATTAACATGTCTCTCGTCTACAACGAAAAAGATCAGACAGTCAAGACATCCTGGACAAAAGAAAATGCAGAAGAACTGCTGCAGAAGATAAAGGAAGAAAAAGAGTGTAGTGTGAAAGACGAGGCTTTGGAAATCTGCAATTCCATCATCGGTGTTTGCCAGACGCTGGCTGAAGTAGCAACAGCACCAAAGAAAGATATAGATAAGAAAACTCTCAAAGGAAAAATTAAAAGTCTGTTTCAAAAAGTCGCCATTTTTGACAGTAAGAGCAAATCACGTACCGGGATGCCCGTTTTTGCTCCCATGACCCCAAATATGGCAAAATGTCAGCAAACAACAGCTGGATCGGAAATGATGACCAATGCCCACTTCAAAATAAAACAAAGTCAGGAAATGCTGAAGATCACTGAGGAAGAGTACCAGCGGAGCTTTGAAAACTTCAAGAAGCAGAACGAGGAGCTGACAGAGATACTCATTGCCATGAGAAAATGCGAGACGAAAGAGACCGATTTTGACACAGCGAGGAAGATGCTGATCAAAGGCTTGGATGCCCTGGGGAGGGTTAAGGAGCAGTGGGAGAAGATGGTCTGTTTCTTCCAGATGATCTCCAGCCTCATTGAGTCCTGCCTCAGCCGTCGTATCTCTGAATTTTTAAAGTCAGCCGAGAATGTTCAGACAATTGCAAATTACTCCTGCAACGACTTTGTGATAGACATGATCTACAAGCAGGCCTTCAATGCTTCCAACGTGGCTCATCTAGTGCACATGATCTCTGAGACCTACACAGAAGTGTCTTCCAAATACCTGATGGAGAAGGTCAGCAGCCTCGGCAGATTGATCTCCATGGATCCTTCCAATCCCAGATTTGAGATAGAGCGCATGAAGCTAGCGGATGGGTGTGATGAGGCTCGGAAAGCAATTGAGGACTTGGTTGTTAAGAAAAAGAGGGAATTTGAAAGTAACATACATGCCAGAGTGTGTAAGATCTCTTCTGAGCTTCAGGCTGCCTTGCCAGAAGTAACTGAAGCAGAGAAAAAAGCAATTGAAGCTACTGTGCAGAAAGGGATGAGAGAACTGACTGAGGGTGAGAGCAACCAATTTTTTTAGAGCTCTGACTCACTCCTGGAAAGGACTGTAGAAACCTTGAGCCCCATTAATTGATTTTTGTGTGCAGGCTTCTTGAAGGACTTACATGCAATTTCCCTCATAAACCTCTTTCTTCTGCTGTGAATTCACACAGTGCATTTAAGCAAACTGTTCCTACCTCAGCCTCAGAACCCCAGGTGCAATGTGTGGATTACAATACGCAGTTTACAAGGCTGTTGTAAGGATTACATCAGTGTGTGGAAAGCCTTGCCACAAGATGTGGTGATGGCATCTGGCCTAGATGCCTTTAGAAAAGGATTGGACAGATTTCTAGAAAAACATCAATACAGCAGTGGTTCTCACACATTTAGCACCAGGATTCACTTTTTAGAATGAGAATCTGTCAGAACCCACTAGAAGTGATGTCATGACTGGAAGTGACATCATCAAGCAGGAAAATTTTTCACAATCCTAGGCTACAATCCTACCCACACTTACCCAGGAGTAAAGTGTCCTTGGCCTGATCCAGCAGGGAACATAAGAAGAGCCGCGCTGAATCAGGCCCAAGTCCCATCTAGTCCAGCTTCCTGGATCTCACAGTGGCCCACCAGATGCTTCAGGGAGCACAAAAGACAGCAAGACACAACTTGCGTCCTGGTGCCCTCTGCTGCATCTGGCAATCTGAGGTAGCCTACCTCTAAAACCAGGAGCTTGCACATACCTATCATGACTTGTAACCTGTGATGGACTTTTCTTCCAGAAATTTGTCCAATCCCCTCTTCTTATGTTCATAGAGAGAGAGAGAGAGAGAGAGAGAGCACCAGTCCATGACAGTGGAGTCTTGAGTAGCGCAGGGCACAATCCTAACCGGCAGTTATGCCGGTATAGGAGCCCCTGGAGGGTCGCAAACATGCCGTAAAGCACGTTTGCGCCTCCGTGGGAGGAAGCTGCGTCAGCACATCCAGATGCGCTGACACACAGAGGCCAGCAGAATCCTCCACGGCGGCTTCCTCCTTGCCACTTGTGCCAGCACACCCACCCTGACACAAGTGGCGAAGGTAGGCATGGGGGGCGGGGGGAAGCGGGAGGGGGCGTTTCTGGGCGGGCTAAGGGTGCGCGGGGAGCTGGGGCGGGGCTGGGACCTGGTGGTTAAGCCGGATTCCAACCCCTGTCCCCGGCTTCGAGCTGCTCCGCTCTCCTCGGACTTGCGCCACCTCCAGAGGTGGCGCAGGTCCAAAGAGACCCATTGGGGCGCGCAGCCCTTACCCGGGGTAAGGGAAGAGCTTCCCCTTGCCCCTGGTTGAGCCGCTGCAGCCAACAAACCAGTGTTGGATGCAGCACAAGCCTCCTGGCTTGCCTGCTCCAGCGTAGGTTTGGATTGCGCCCACAGATAGATAGATAAGATCAGTTAGATAGACTAGATAGCTCAATCTTACTGATCTTATCTATCTATCTGCGCTACTCAAGACTCCTCTGTCATGGACTGGTGCTCTTTCTCTCTCTCTTTCAGTCTTTCAATAGCTCAATCTAGTCTATGGCCTTTAGTCTTAAAATGGACTTTCCTGCTTACTTCTTCCAGCTTCTCAGATCCTCTTGCTTGACATGCACAGCAAGCCTCAGGAGAGTCTGAGAAGCTGGAAAAAGGACATTGCAGGAGACCTGCAGCCAACAGTTTGCAGATGGCAACAGGTCCGCAGACCACACTTGGAGAAGCACTGATCTAGAGCAACCCCTTGCTCCATGCAGGCAACTACTACAGCATCCCTGAAAGTTGGTCTCCCAGCCTCTGCTTGAAAACCTCCAATGCAGGAGAACCCACAATTGCGTGAAGCATATTTGTTCAGCATGGGGTAGCTACTACACTGGGAAAATTCTTCCTTATGCCTGCTCTACACCAACTTCAGTGTAGTTTCCAACTTTGCTGTAGTTCCCTGTACACTGTTTACTGCTCCCCCAGAGCACTTGGTTTCCAGATCTTTCACCACCTTTGTTGCTCTCCTCTGTACCTACTCCAGCTTCTCAGTGTCCTTACAAGGTGGTACCCAAAACTGGATGCACTACAGTATTCCAAGGGAGCTCTGGCTACTGCCAAGTGCTGTGGAACTCTTGATTCTCCTAATTAGAACCTTCTTCTGACATTCACTCCCTGTGAAGAGGGAAAGGGTGAGAGGCCTAGCATTTGTACTGCACAGCCCTGATTTCCATCAATGGATGAATGTTGAGGAAACAGTGTAAGCCTGGAATACCCAAGAAAAGAAAAGGGATGTGTTTTCCTCTGTTCCCCCCCCCTTCCATTCTTTGGTAATATTTGTTTTAATCTTGGTGCTTCCAAAGGCACAATTTTATTTTATCTTTTAATAAACACTTTATGAATTTATTTTATTTTTAGATTTTTAAATTCCTTCTTTGCTTTAACTGATTTTCTTTTTCTTCTAAAGAACCAGTTTTCTCACCCAGTTTGTGGACCAACTTTCATTTTTGGATTCTTTTTGTGGATTGTTTTTGTTTGTTTGTTTTTTGCTTATTAGTAATCTATGTTCTGAAGGATCTTTCTCCATCACCAATCTGTCTTGAGAAAGAGACTTTTAGTTTTAAGTAGAGGGCAGGAGGAGATTATGAGGACTTTTGTAAAACAGTATGATTCAGTTAGGCTAAACTGTGTGGTTTGATTTCTTTTATGATGTTTGGTTGGGTGGCTTGTCCAATTCATTTTTATTTAATGTCTGCATTTACTCCATAATCACATGTGCCTTGCTATCATTCCTACAAATCAATAAATGGATACATTTCAGTTACAATTGTGGTCAGTGGTCTACTCTTTCAGTTCTTTTGCCCCCTGGGATTTAAAAAGAACATGGCTTCACCAGAGATAAATACTATTTGCATAGGCAAACATTGTCCCTGGGGAGATTTACTCCCTGAGGATGCTGAGCAAGCGTTCATGTGAGAACAGCATACCTTTGAGAGCTCCAGGAGTGCTTTTAAAATGCATGTGCTTTTAAAATTCACACAAAGAGATTATGCACAGATACCTGAGCACACAGCATAATTTACAGCCCAACCCTATGAGGGCCTTGCACTGCTGGAACTAGCATTCTGGTGCCATTCTGGTGCCTTTATGCCTGTCACAAAATGCAACACACCATTTTGTGCAGCCAGAATGTGGCCACAGCAGGAAGTTGTGGAGACATACCAGTGGTCTGCCCACATGCCCTGGCACCAGTAAGTCAGCAGTGGGGTGGTGGTGTTTGGAACAGGGTGAGGAGGAATGGGGAGTAGATTGGGGTGGGGAGAAGGGCAGATTGAGGGTAGAAAGGGGGCAGTATTTGTGGCAACGGTCAAATTATTGAAAACAGTCTTCAAATTAAGAACCCACTGTGAAAAACACATTCTGCGCACGCTCAGAGGTATTATTTAGTTGTACTTTACCGCAAACTGAGTAGCTTGGGCCCCAATCCTTTCCATTGGTGGAAGTGCCAGGATGCTGGCAGAAATTATGTGATGCCAGCATGTGCAGCAAGGTCGCTGGCGAGGGCCGACTGAGAAGTCACCCATGGCTGGCAATGGTAATTGGGTGGTGGGAGAAATGGGGGCATGTCTGGAAGGGGAGCAATGGGTGGGAGGCAGAGTGGGAGGGGGCAGTTACCATTGGCACTGGCATGTGCCAATATACTATGCCCCTCCCTCTTCTCTGAGGCAAGAGGCTTGCCCAAGGGTACTGGAACAAAAGTTGCCATGCTATGAAACTTCTCCGTGCATGATGCAGCATTCCCTCTGTTGGCAAACCTGCATTGGTGTGTGTGTGTGGGGGGATGGCTTTCCATGAAACAACAAGAAAGGGTTGCATCCAGTGGCAGAGGTGGAAGGGCAGTGAGTCCCCGACTATTTGTTTATCTGAATTTCACCATAATAACTCTCCTCTGCCCTCTGTCAAGATGCCTCTGATAAAAAGTTCCTACTTTTTTCTGGCAGAGAGAGAAAGAGAGAGAGAAGAGGGCATGCTCTGGGAGGCTTAAGGGCTGGTAAGGACGAATGTGGGCAGACTAGTGCGCAGAAAAAGCCAGAGACTTGAGCATGGTGGCGCTGGAGGAAGACACCTACTGAACAGGCCAGGGCATGAGAGGGTCGTTGTCAGGATTCTAAGCTGATGTTTGTGGAAGAAGTGCTTGGAGTACTGGAAGCACTGTGAAATGCTGAGTATTGAAAATGAAAGCAGGCGGAAGCCCCAGGAGGTGGCAGTCCTGCCGGAAAGGAAGTTGTGCCCGCAGCTGCTATAAACTTTGTTCAGCAAAAACCCGGTCATTGAGCGGCAAGGCAGCTCTTCTGTCAACTGGTGGTAAGTGTTGCGTGCTTTTACTCAGCTTGTAGGTCTTGCCGTTTCTCACTAGAAACCTAGGAGGATCGTGACACAGGGTTCGTGCCTGTTTCCTAAGAGGGGAGCTGGAGAGACCTCCAGGGGAAGCAGCTGGAGGAGGAGATCGAGGTCAGAGAGAGCGGGCAGGGAGGGAGCCTTTGCCCGGCGGGGTTTCTCCTGCAGCAGGACGGGAGGGAGGGAGGGAGGGAAGGGGGCAGCCGGAGCAGGATGGACACCCCTGCAGCCTGAGGCTGCAGTCCCAGCCACACTTTCCTGGGAGTCAGCCCCATTGAATCCAGCGGGACTTACTTCTGAGTAGTCATGCACAGGATTGGGCTTTTAGGCTGCAGTCCTATCCACACTTTCCTGGGGGTAAGCTCCATTGACTGTAATTGGACTTACTTCTGAGTAGACAGGCATAGGATTGGACTGTCAAAAGTACAGACAAAAAACCAGTGGGGGTGGAGTGATGGTGCATCACCATGCCCATCACCTGGGGTGTTGCCCTGCCCACTGCATGGGGGGTGACATGCTGACATTCCACACCGGGTGAAGCGAACCCTAGTGACGCCACTGCATACTGACTTGATGTGGAAAAGGGAATCATTTTTTATACTTTCCTTCTTTTTGAAGGTTTGAATGTTTTGATGTTTTATTTCTGTCAGATAAAGGAGAGATTGCACGGCCACTGCACACACAGGAATACACACACAAAGATGCCACATCAGCCCTGCTCCCTATAGAAGCAGCAGTGGTGTCAGCAACAAAGGGGAGTATGCTAAGAATTGCCTGCACCAGGGATCATGTTCCCAAATCCCACCTTTGGGATTACCTTTTGGAGCAGAGAAAAGCAAAGGCAGGAAGGGAGCTCCCTTGGAGGAGGACAGGCAGGTGGAATAAGTCCTCAAGACCCTCTGCGGCTAGGGTTTGAGTCCCTGCGGGCATCTGCTAGCTAGAAGGAACCTTTTGGCAAGGAGAGGGACTGGAACAAGTCACAAGGGGTGCCTCAACAGCACTCGGGCAAAGCAGGGTGCTGGTAGCTCACTGCACAAAGGTGCAGGCTGGGAGCCAGGTAAGACAGGTTAACATAAGAACAGCCCCACTGGATCAGGCCAAAGGCCCATCTAGTCCAGCTTCCGGTATCTCACAGCGGCCCACCAAATGCCCCAGGGAGCACACAACTGACACAACCTGCGTCCCCGTGCCTTCCCTTGCGTCTGGCAAGCAGAGGCAGCCTGCCTCTAAAACCAAGAGCTTGCACATACCTACTATGATTTGTAACCCGTAATGAACTTTTCCTCCTGAAATTTGTCCAATCCCCTCTTGAAGACATCCGGGCAAGATGCCATCACTACTTCCTGTGGCAAGGAGTTCCACAAACTAATTACACACTGGGTAAAGAAATATTTTCTTCTGTCTGTCCTAACTCTCCCATCCCTCAACTTTCATGAATGTCCCCTGGTTCTGGTGTTGTGTGAGAGGGAAAAGAGCATCTCTGTATCCACTCTGTCCACTCCCTGCATGTTTTTGTATGTCTCAATCATGTCCCCCCCTCAGGAGCCTCTTTTCTAGGCTGAAGAGGTCCAAACGCTGTAGACTTTCCTCATAGGAAAGGTGCCCCCGCCCAGTAATCATTTTTGGTTGCTCTCTTCTGCACCTTTTCCATCTCCACTATAAGAACATAAGAACAGCCCCACTGGATCAGGCCATAGGCCCATCTAGTCCAGCTTCCTGTATCTCACAGCGGCCCACCAAATGCCCCAGGGAGCACACCAGATAACAAGAGACCTCATCCTGGTGCCCTCCCTTGCATCTGGCATTCTGACATAACCCATTTCTAAAATCAGGAGGTTGCACATACACATCATGGCTTGTACCCCATAATGGATTTTTCCTCCAGAAACTTGTCCAATCCCCTTTTAAAGGCGTCCAGGCCAGATGCTGTCACCACATCCTGTGGCAAGGAGTTCCACAGACCACCCACACGCTGAGTAAAGAAATATTTTCTCTTGTCTGTTCTAACTCTCCCAACACTCAATTTTAGTGGATGTCCCCTGGTTCTGGTGTTATGTGAGAGTGTAAAGAGCATCTCCCTATCCACTCTGTCCATCCCCTGCATAATTTTATATGTCTCAATCATGTCCCCCCTCAGACGTCTCTTTTCTAGGCTGAAGAGGCCCATATCCTTTTGGAGATGTGGCAACCAGAACTGGACACAATACTCCAGGTGTGGCCTTACCATCGATTTTTACAATGGCATTACAATATTAGCAGTCTTATTCTCAATGCCTTTCCTAATGATTCCAAGCATGGAATTAGCCCTCTTCACTGCCGCCGCACATTGGGTTGACACTTTCATCGAGTTGTCCACCAGCACCCCAAGATCTCTCCCGATCTGTCTCAGACAGCTCTGAACCCATTAGCCTATATGTAAAGTTTTGATTCTTTGCCCCAATGTGCATGACTTTAGACTTACTTACATTTGAAACTCATCTGCCATTTTGCTGCTCAGTCTCCCAGTTTGGAGACGTCCTTCTGGAGCTCCTCACAATCACTTCTGGTCTTTGCCACTCGGAAAAGTTTGGTGTTATCTGCAAACTTGACCACCTCGCTGCTTAGCTCCAGCAGCAGTAGCTCCTACCCCCCTTCCTGCACTTGATCCACCTTCCTGAGACAGCAGAGGAAGTGACAGCAAAAACATCAGTGCAGATCGGAGTAGACCCATCGGGGCTGTGGAGGCTTAACCCCAGGCAAGGGAACAAACACTCCCTTACCTGGAGAAAGGGGTGGGCACTCAACTTGTGAGACTCACCTGTAAGTCAGACTAAGTCATGTCCTTCAAAGGCTCTGACTCGACTTATGACTTGGACACAGGGACTTGCATCTCGACTATGAACACAGGTCATTTTTGGCTTTGCGTCCTTATCTTTATAGTATGTGTGCTCTTGCTTTCCTTTTTTTTCCTTGCCGCTTCCACATTGCTCTGAAAGACTTGTTGGCAATCTGGAAGCAGCAGGCCTCCAGCAGGTAGATGTGGTGGGAGGGAAGGTTCCAGGAAGCAGTGGTGTAGCTACAGGGGGTGCAAAGCACTAAGTTTTACAGGGAGCTTCCAGCAGCATGCAAGCGGCCCCTCCCCATCAGAGCCATTCCAGGTGGTGGGAGCAACATGGAGGCCTATGCCTCCATATTGCTCCCACCACCTGGAATGGCTCCAAAGGGGGGGCCTTGCATGCTGTGGTGAGGCTACCTGCAAAACGCAGTCCTTTAGCTGTGCCACTGCCAGGAGGTGGAGGCTGGGAGGATAGTGCAATGAGGGAAGGAGGAAGGCTTCAGGTTTTTTTCGCTGAGCAAGGCTGTGGGAAGGACAAGAAGGCAGGGGCAGAATATGGAGGTTCATTGTGATGTACAAATAAGGAACAGCTTCAGATTCTTTGCTGCATGAGGGAGGGTCAGAAGGAGATGGGCAAGGGATGGGGGAAGGAAGGGGTGGAGGAGGCAAAGACAAGGGATGGGGAAGGCGGTTATTTGCCATAGACAAAAAATGGCTTCAGTTATTTCGACATACTTTTCATTTGGCAGTCTCCTTGGCAGGAGCAACATGTGTTCCTCCTTCCTGCCTTTGCTCCCCTGCATATTCCAGGCCGGGGGGGGGGGATTGGACCAACAACAAACTTAAATACATCACTGGTGCTGCTGTGTCTACAACAGTGGGGGGCACCCTGCCATCATTTACATCACCTATAAAAATGAACTTGCTGCTTTAAATGCCTGTGCAGTTCATAGCTTCTTTTTTTTCCTACTAAAGGCTGCGAATCTCTGAGGTGCTTTTATTTAGCTGATATCTCTGCACTTGGGGTGTGAACAGGCATTCTCAGGGCAGACTGCAGGATGCGGACAGTGGGATCATTGATTGATTTAGCCCCAGAAAGGCTGTCTTTCCACCCAACCCCCTCCGCTGCATGCAATGTGACTCTAGGTGTATCTTGACTAGGGTCAACTTGGCAGGCATTTTATTTCAGGGCAGACAGACTCCAAGAAAACTCATCCAATGGGATTGTTGCTTTATTTGGCCCAAAGGCTATTTTTATTCTGACTTGAGTGAGATGGGATGGGAACATCAAGGGAGTGTAAAATGACAACTCCCACTCACACCCCACCACTACCCCCCTTTTGCTCTGTAAAATTTGTCTCAGAGACTTGAGACTTGCAACTCGAAAGACTCGAGACTCGGGACTAGACTTGAGAATTTGGTAAAGGACTTGAGACTTGACTTGAAGGCTGAGACTTGACTTGAAACTTAGGCTTAGGGACTTGAGCACATTCCCACCTGGACGAGAACACTGGGACAGTCTCCCCATGGGAGGAAGACTGCACTCTGATGGCACAGCTGCACTGGTGGGGGGGGGATGGGGGGAAGCATATAGCCTCTCCAAAGAACAGCAGAGCTGAACGTTTATTGAGCTCCAAGATGGTCAGTGAAAAGTTCTTACACTGTGAAGTTCCTGCAATGTGAAAAGTTCCTACAGTGTCTCACTTCTTTAGTGCTTTCAACAGAGAACTATAGAAGTTTGCTGTATCTAGTCTGAAGAAGAGGAGACTGAAGGGAGATACGACAGCCGTCTTCTAAAGGGCTGTTACACAGGAAGAGGGTAGGACTTATCTCTGTGGCTCTCGAGGACAGGACTAGAGCCAATAGATTGAAACTACAGAGAGGAAGAGTTAGGCTACACATGAGGAAGAATTTCCTAAGTGTAAGAGCTCTCCAGCCCTGGAACATTCTGTCTTGTGCAGTTGTGGGCTCTCCCTTGTTTGAGGTTTTCAAACAGGCTGGTTGGCCAACTGCCAGGGATACTGTAGCAGCAGCCTGCATTGAGCAGGGGGCTGATGACCTCCAGGACTAATTCCATGCTTGGGATCATTAGAAAAGGTATTGAGAATAAGACGGCTAATACTGTAATGCCGTTGTACAAACCGATGGTAAGGCCACACCTGGAGTGTTGTGTCCAGTTCTGGTTGCCACATCTCAAAAAGGATATAGTGGAAATGGAAAAGGTGCAGAAGAGAGCAACCAATGATTATATTCAATGATTCTATGAAGGCTGCAGACAGTGAGAGAAGATTCTCAGTTTGTGGGCCCCTCTTCCTCAAGGATAAAGGACCCTGCCCAAGCTCCCCCAGAATGAATATTGACTGAATAAATGGTTGCCTGCATTGCCATCTTGTCTGATCTCTCTCTTTCCCTCTTTCAAGGCCAAGCAACTTCGTTTTCAGTGAGATTGCACATGGCGCTTTCAGCAATCACTGCAAGAGACAAGGGCTTTGAAGAAAGTGTCAGGATGCATTTTACAAGGGGAGTAGCTGCACTGGCATCTCTAGCCAGCTGTCTGCTCCAAGCACAGGAAGACTCCAGTGCTTACGCTGGGGTAAGACAGCATATTGAGGAAGCACTCCAGGAGTTTTCCCGTGCAGAAGGCTTGGCTCAACAGAAGCTGGAGAGGGTGGATGCAGCAACTTTGGAGCTGACGGTCCGGAAGAAAACACTAACCGATGAGCAGAAAGCACTCCAGGAGATTCTCAGCACAGTACAAACCCATCTGAAAACCTTGAAAGAATTGCAAAGGGAAAATATGGCCAATTGTCAGCAGAAGAGATTAGAAAAGGAATCTGCACAAGCAGAACAGATGTTTGCTGAAGCTGAAGCTGAAAAGGAGCGACATACAAGAAATGCCGCCCTCTGGTCAATGCTGATCCCAGTTGTGGGCACGGTCATAGGTGAGTGTTTTTTTTTTCCCTGACGGCTCAAAACATAGTATGCCTGATCCCAATATTTATGAAAAACGGAGGAACTTGTAGACACATACACTCAGAACAGATTTGAAATTAGAACTGCAGTGATCTGGATGTGACCTCACAGCCCACTCCTCACCAAATTCCCCTGCGAAGATGCAGTGGCACAGTCACGAATTGAGCTGCATCCTGTGGGGGAATTTTGGCTGCTGGAGGTCACCTCAAGGTAAGGAGATATTTTCCCTCTTGCCCTCGATTAAGCCCCAGCAGCTCAGTGGGACCCAACTTGGACCTGCTCCAGTGATATCGCCGGTGCAAGTCCAAGTTGATCCGTGTCAGCAGATCAGGCCTGGGAAGGGGGATGGGATATGGCGCGTGCTGATCCTACACCCTCCCAGGCTCAATCCACCCACCCCCGTTCTCATTGCCCTGGATTTGCACAAACCCATCTGCAAGTCAGGATTGCGCTCTTGGGGCACAATCCTGGGTCGCCCTTCAGGGAGGAAGCTGTGCCAGCGCATGGAGGTGCACTGGAGCATGGAGGCTGCATCCAGCCTCCATGGCAGCTTCCCCCCAGATAAGTTGCGTTGGCTGAGCTTGGCAACACGGGTCTGGGGAGGGCAGGGAGGAGGCAGGAGGGAGGCATTCCAGTTCTGGGGGAGGACGGCCCCGGGGATGGGTGGGTGGGGAGCAGGAGGCGTGGCTGGGATCGGGCTTTTATGCCAGATCCTAGCTCCTATGCCCGAGCAGTGCGGAGTGGCTTCAAGCTGCTCGGCTCTCCTTGGACTTATGCCACCTCAGGGTGTGGCGCAAGTCTGAGGAAACCCATTGGGGCTGCAGTGGCTTACCCAGGGGTAAGGGAAGAGTTTCCTCTTACCTCTGCCTGAGCCACTTTGGTGCCCTATTTCGCCTACTGGCCTGCTTGTTCCAGCACATGATAGGATTGCGCTGTTAGTCATAGATGTGGAACACTTCAGGTGATCCCGTGAATTATTAGCTGTTGCCTTCAGACCTCCAAGAGGTATTAGAATTCTAAACAGCCAAATACAGAGAGCCATTCTTGAACTGCAGATGGTTCAGAGCCTATGCTTATCTGTGACATTTTGCCAACTGAAAGGCATCTCTCCCTTCCGTCCCCATTCTCTTGTTTTCAATTCATCTCTCACACAGACTCCAGTTCCTTCCTTTCAAAAATCTTCCTCTTCCTTTCTTCCCTGTAACGGAGGGAAAAATAAAAGGAGCATTTTGTGGGCTATCCATGAGGCAGGACTGGTTGCTTTGCTGCCCTAGAGAGCTGACCCACAATCATCCACCAAGAGCAGTCTGCTTCTCCTTGCTTCATTGTAGGGTTGTCCCTGGTTGATTCAAGTTAGCAGGTTGCCTACACACAGGGCATGCTCCTGTATAACCATACCATTCCTGTGTCTCCTGGGTGTTTGGAAACTTCCACATGCATACAATGTCCACTTGAAGTAAGCCCCTTGTAGTTGGAACTGCACAGTTTTCACAGAAAGTTCCTGCACTGCAAGGGAGAAGGGATGATAGTTGGGAAAAGTACTGCACATTTATAGTGTGGATACAGGTGTCCGTGCTTAACAACCGTCCGCTTAACAATGGTGGTCAAAGCACAACAAAGAGGCTCTTATTGAGGCAATCGGACTCCCATGGCCTGCAGCAGAGTGTTTGTTTACCCAATAAAAAGGCTCTTAATGCAAAGAAGAAGCAATCAGCTTCCAGTAGCCTTCCTACCAGAGAGTGTCTGGTAGGGAGTGTCTGTTTACACAACACAGGCACTAGACTGGACTGAATGTTTGCTTAATGACCTAATCGCATAACTGCAGGTAATTGGAGAACATATCCCCATTGTTAAATGGTGCGGACCTGTATTCCCATACAGTTAATGGGTAGATACCGGTGATAGATACTGGTCAACATCTGCTCACTGACTTATGGAAAGAGCATCTGCTTGTACAGGCAAAGAGGTGTCAATCACCTTTTTGCCTGTAGAAGCAGAGTTTTTGGATGGTGGCAAACTGTACATACCCACAAAAATACACAGTTCTGCTTTCTTGGTTTTAGGGGGCATCGTGGCTATTGGTGCCCACAGAGCTATGAAGGATGCTGAGGAATCAGCTGCTATGGCAGAGGAAGTGGTTGATGAGTGCACAAAACGTGAGCAAGAATATCGTAAAGAAATGGAAAAATATGCCAAGCAGATAGATGAACGTGAGGAAAGTATCCTGCAGAACCAGAGGAGGATCAATGCAATTGCGGAAGAGAAGGACATGTTAGCCAAGCTTCACAAGGAGGTTCTGGACTTGCAAGAGGCTTTGCGCCACTGTTCTCATTTTGTAGGCACTCTGGTTTCACAAGCGAGCGCAGCTGAAATAACCAGCCGGTACGTCTGTATCTATAACTCCTTGAGGGAGCAACTGAGTGACATGAGCAACCAGATGCTTCCATTACTGGGGGTTGACAGCCTTGGGGCTGAGGGAATGGTAATCCTTTCTAGTCCCACTATAGAAAGGAGCATCCGGAAGCTGAAACACTTTTCTGGGCCCCCAAATATTTTCCGCAATATTTATTATGACGTAATGGATCACCTGCTATGTGAGGGGTCCTTCTCTTGGCATTTTATCCTTTATGTGACTGTGTTTTTATTTCTGGCAGTCTTTTTTTCTGGTAGTCTTCTTTTCTGCTTAGCCGAAAGGCTGTTGCCACAGCTTGTCCTGCCAGACCCGGCGGTCTTCTTTTCTGCCATTAGACTATCCTGGTTTTTCCTGATTTGCTTTATCCTTCTCTGTATTTTTCACTATTTCATAAAAAATTCCCAACTAAAAGGGCAAAAGAAAAAGATGCTATAATGTAAATTGCAATTTTGTTCCATGCATGAGAAGCTAAACACTCGTAATTAAGTACATAAGAGCTGGTGATAGAACTTTTCAGGGAACCTCAGTCCAGTTACATGGAGTGTTACCGCAGCCTTCAAGAAGAAGCCGGTATGTTTGTACCTTTGATTTCTTGAAGGACCAACAGAATGATATGAGCAACCATCTGCTACCATTACAGGGGGTTATCAGCACTGGGGCTGAGGGAATGTCTGCCTTTTGTCTGCAGCAGCTCTGAAGGCCTCATTGCTCTCTCCCCTCAGGTGAGCCCACAAAGGGTCTCTGGCTTGCCACAGGCACGAGCCTTGGCGCGAGCCGAAGGGCAAGAGCCAAAGGGCTCTTTGCCCGTGGCTCTTTGCCTAGGGGATCGAGACCAAGCAACCGGATTGAAGAACCACGGTCAGCGCAGCCAGCAGTCTATTATTTGTGTCCAACGCTGCCCTGTTCTTGGCCTGGTCCGCACTCTTCGGGGAATGTTATGGACTGGTGCCCCCTTCCCTTGTCTTATATTCAAGTCCTGATGCAGGAGTTAGAGAGGAGTAGGGCTGCCCCTGTGAGAGAGGGGAGCTGGAGGGTGGGTGAGTTTGCACCTCTGTGAGAGAGGGGTGGTGGAATGATTTGGTGTACTGCTATCGGGACTGAATTGGACAAGGGAGGTGGTTGTGGTTTGGACCTTGTAGACTAGGGCCTTTCCTCACTTCCCCCTCCAAATCCCTGGCTTTTATCTGTGGGTGTGGACTTTTTTAGTGACAAATTTTCAATCTGAGCAGTTGCATCGTTACAGTGGTTTTTAGGGCGGGCCTCACTGGTAAGTTATGTGTTTATCTTTTGAGGGGAGCTATGGGAAGGGGAATAGTGCCACCATCAACAGAGTGATGGGCCATGGAAGATATGGTGGTGGGGCGAGGGCTGGCCGTTCCAGGGGAAGGAGGGTCCATCGTAGACAGATCGTCCCTCTTTCCAGCCTTCCCTCCAGCTCTCTGACAACTGGGGGCCTTGGCAGTAGTGCCCTGGGTCTGAAGCTGCTGCTCTTAAAGGCCAGATCAGTCAACAATAAAACTTGTCTCATCCAGGATTTAATCCTGGGTGAGGGTGCTGATCTGGCTTGTATTACGGAGACCTGGTTGGATGATGCGGGAGGAGTGAACCTTTCCCAGCTCTGTCCTCCAGGTTTCCGGGTAATGCAGCAGCCACGACTGCAGGAACGGGGAGGGGGGGTCGCAATAGTCCATCGGGAGTCCATCTCCCTTGCCAGGAGCCCTGTCCGGCAATTCACTGGGTTTGAGTGTCTATATGTCTCGTTGGAAGGGCGGGACAGGATTGGAATTCTGTTGGTGTACCGTCCGCCTTGCTGCCCAACAGTCTCCCTGCCTGAGCTGACTGGGTTGATCTCGGACGTTGCATTGGAGGCCCCCCGCCTATTGGTGTTGGGGGACTTCAATGTGCATGCCAAGGCCCCAGAGGTAGGCACAGCTCAGGATTTCATGGCCGCCATGGCAACCATGGGCCTGTCACAAAAGATCTCTATCCCAACCCATGAGGCTGGACACATGCTAGACCTGGTGTTCTTGTCTGGGCAAAGGAATGGTGATCTGGATGTGGAGGAGATCAACATCACTCCGTTGTCATGGACAGATCACTTCCTGGTAAGGTTTAGACTTGTTGTGGCCTCCTGTCTCCGCAGAGGCGGAGGACCTTATTGTATGGTTCGCCCCCTTAGACTGATGGATCCGAATGGTTTCCTGAGGTCTCTGGGGGATTTTCCTGCTGCTAAGGCCAGTGACTCATCTGCAGCTCGGGTCGATCTCTGGAACACAGAGATGGCCAGGGCTGTGGATGAGATTGCTCCTGAGCGGCGCCTCCCAGCTAGCAAAGTGGCTCCTTGGTTTACCGAGGAGCTTCGAATGATTAAGCAGCAGGGTAGGCGTCTTGAGCGACAGTGGAGGAAGACTCATGACAGATCTGACCGGACACAGGCTAAGGCCCACTACAGGGCCTACTCTGTGGCGATAGTGGCAGCGAAGCGCTCCTTCTTCTCTGCCACCATCACGTTCGCACATAGCCGGCCGGCAGAACTTTTCCGTGTGGTGTGGGGTCTCCCCCATCAGACCCCATCAGTGGATCAGGAGGACCACACGGAGGTCCGCTGTAACACCTCTGCCAGGCATTTTGCAGATAAAATCGCTCAGATTCACCACGACTTGGACTCCATGTTGACAATGTCTAGTGATGTCCCCGTGGCACCTGTCAATCCTATTTTTTGGGATTCTTTTCAGCTTGTAGAACCTGAGGATGTGGACAGGATCCTTTGGAGCGTGAGGCCATCTGCCCGCCCGCTGGATCCATGCCCAGCATGGCTGGTTAGATCTGCCCGGGAGGGGCTGGCCGAGTGGACAGAGAGGGTAGTAAATTCATCTTTGAGGGAGGGGGTGGTGCCTCTGGCATTAAAGAAAGCAGTAGTTTGCCCCCTCCTGAAAAAGTCCTCACTGGACCCCTCTATATTGGATATATCGCCCAGTCTCTCGAACCTCCCGTTTCTGGGCAAAGTGATCGAGCGGGTGGTGGCGTCTCAGCTCCAGAGGATCCTGGATGAAGCGGATTATCTGGATCCCTTTCAATCTGGCTTCAGGCCTGGCTTCGGGACGGAGACGGCCTTGGTCGCCTTGGTGGATGACCTACGCCGAGGACTGAACAGAGGGAGTGCATCCTTGCTAGTCCTTTTGGACCTCTCAGCGGCTTTCAACACCATTGACCATGCTGTCCTTCTGGGACGGTTGGCCAAGGTGGGGATCAGGGGCAGTTTTGCAGTGGTTCCGGTCCTTCTTGACCGACAGGTCCCAGATGGTGGTATTGGGGGACTCATGGGTTCTGAGCTGTCTGTGACAGATCAGGAGAGAGATCTTGGGGTGGTGGTGGACAGGTCGATGAAAGTGTCGACCCAATGTGCGGCAGCAGTGAAGAAGGCCAATTCTATGCTTGGGATCATTAGGAAGGGTATTGAGAACAAAACGGTTAGTATTATAATGCCGTTGTACAAATCTATGGTAAGGCCACACCTGGAGTATTGGGTCCAGTTCTGGTCGCCGCATCTCAAAAAAGACATAGTGGAAATGGAAAAGGTGCAAAAGAGAGCGACTAAGATGATTACGGGGCTGGGGCACCTTCCTTATGAGGAAAGGCTACGGCGTTTGGGCCTCTTCAGCCTAGAAAAGAGTCGCTTGAGGGGGGACATGATTGAGACATACAAAATTATGCAGGGGATGGACAGAGTGGATAGGGAGATGCTCTTTACACTCTCACATAATACCAGAACCAGGGGACATCCACTAAAATTGAGTGTTGGGCGGGTTAGGACAGACAAGAGAAAATATTTCTTTACTCAGCGCGTGGTCGGTCTGTGGAACTCCTTGCCACAGGATGTGGTGCTGGCGTCTAGCCTAGACGCCTTTAAAAGGGGATTGGACGAGTTTCTGGAGGAAAAATCCATTATGGGGTACAAGCCATGATGTGTATGCGCAACCTCCTGATTTTAGGAATGGGTTAAGTCAGAATGCCAGATGTAGGGGAGAGCACCAGGATGAGGTCTCTTGTTATCTGGTGTGCTCCCTGGGGCATTTGGTGGGCCGCTGTGAGATACAGGAAGCTGGACTAGATGGGCCTATGGCCTGATCCAGTGGGGCTGTTCTTATGTTCGGCACCCTGGCCCTTGAGGTGTGGGGTGCCACAGGGTTCTATCTTGTCCCCCATGTTGTTTACATGAAACCGCTGGGAGAGGTCATCCGGGGATTTGGAGCTGGGTGCCATCAGTATGCTAATGACACTCAGCTCTATCTCTCCTTTCTGTCTCTGTGGCTGTCTCTGTCCTGGAGCGCTGCCTGGAGGCAGTTGGGATCTGGATGAGGGCGAACAAGCTGAGATTAAATCCGGACAAGACAGAGGTCCTCCTGGTGCAGAAATCCACGATACGGGTGCTGGACTATCGCCCTGCTCTGAATGGGGTTGCACTCCCCCTGAAAGAGCAGGTTCGCAGCTTGGGGGTTCTTCTGGACTCATAGCTCCTCCTGGATGTCCAGGTGTCAGCTGTGGCCAGGGGTGCCTTTGGCCAGCTTCGGCTGGTGCACCAGTTGCGGCCGTACCTATCTCAGGCGGATCTGGCCATGGTGGTCCATGCCATAGTGACATCAAGATTAGATAATTGTAACGCGCTCTACGTGGGGCTGCCCCTGAAGACAGTCCGGAAGCTACAACTAGTGCAGAATGCGGCGGCTCAGGTGGTTGCTGGGGGTCGGCGGTTTGACTCTGTCACGCCGCTACTCTGGTGGCTGCACTGGCTGCCCATTCGTTTCTGGGCTGAATTCAAGGTGCTGGTTATGACCTTTAAAGCCCTAAATGGCTTGGGACCAGTGTATTTGAAAGACTGCCTTCTTCTGTATAATCCGGTCCGTTCTCTAAGGTCATCAGAAGGGGCCCTGTTGGTTGTGCCGTCATTGAGAGTGGTGAAGGGAATGGCGGCCAGAAACAGGGCCTTTTCGGTGGTGGCACCTACACTATGGAATTCCTTCCCCTTTGAATTGAGAGCAGCTTCCTCATTACTAGCGTTCCGGCAGGGCCTGAAGACTTTTTTATTCAGGAAAGCCTTCGAGGCACCATAAGGGCTGTTTTTATAAATTTATAACTTATGCTGCTATGTATCTTATCTTGTTCTTAATTGTTTTTAAATGTCTTGTATTTTTAATGTCTATTTGTATTTTTTAACTTGATTGTTAGCCGCCTTGGGTGCCCTTTGGGGAGGAAGGTGGAATACAAATCCAATAAATAAATAAATAAATAAAACTTTGTAGTCCCACTGTACAAAACGATTCCCTAGGCATCCAAATATTCCCTAGGCACCCAAATATTTTCCTAAATATTTATTATGTCATAATGCCATGATTCCAGAACTATGGGTCACAATCCACCAGTGGGTCGCAACCTGGTTGTTGGCTGGCTGTGAAACCGAAACTGACAACCTGACAAGGAAAATGTATTGAGCCCTAGGGAAAGTGAAACTGAGTAGCATGTGTGCATTTACTTGTGTGTAGGTACATGTGCCTCAGTTGATGAAGGGCAAGCCGAAAGGAACGTGCCACCAGAATGGTCCTGATCCAATAAACACAAGCCCCAAAAAACACTCAAGAAGGAAGTCTCTCCTCCAAGCTGACAAGGAAAATGTATAGAGCCCTATGGAAAGCGAAACTAATGGCCCAGTCCTATCCAGTAAAGGAGCAGTGATGGTCAATGGCTGTCACTGGATCCTGTGTTGGATCCGAGCAGGCTGGAGGTCCTTTTGGGTAATGGACCTTCGTCCCCTTACCCCGATTAATGCTTCATGCTGCTGAATGGGGCTTCTCGAGTCTGCATCGTAATTTTGGAGCAGAGCACCATTGCCAGTACCACCCCCTTCCTGGGTCAGTCCCACCCCACTGGTTCCATTCCCCCGCCCTCCCTACTGCTCTGCCTCACTTGGCACTTACCTGCCTTCTGTCCGTTGCCAGGGCTCCCACTGCGGTATTGACAGGGCAGCGCAAGCCTCCCCCCCCCCGTGCCACTTGCTCCCTGGGTGGCACAAACATGCTGTAAGGCACATTTGCGACCTCCAGTACCGGCGCTGCGATTGCTGCGCCAATGCTTGGGCACCATAGGATTGGGCTGTGAGCCCATGTGTGCACTTACTCATGAGTAGGTAAATGTGCCTCAGTCAGCTCCTAGCAAAGGCCAGGCAAAGTGGAACACAAGGCCACCAGAATAGTCCCAATCCAATGAACATAGGGCTCAAAAAAAGCTCCAGAAAACTCTCCCAACTCACCATAGGAGGATAAAAATAGGTTTGTGCAGTTGGTAAAGTGAAATATTTTTTTTTTTAGGCCCAAATCCTAACCCACTTTGCAGCACTGGCATAGCGGTGCCAATGGGACGTGTGCTGCATCCTACAGTTGGGAGGCACTCAGGGAGGCCTCCTCAAAGTAAGGGAATGTTTGTTCCCTTACCTTGGAGCTGCGTTGCCCTCACGTTGGTGCTGGAAAATGGGTTAGGATTGCGCCCTTAGTCCCTTAAAGCTCAGTGTCAGCTTTAAGTGTCAGAGTGTCATTTCAAAAAGTGCACTATCAGGCTACAATCCAGATGAACTCAATGAGACTGACTTCTGAGTAGTCATGCATGGGATTATGTTGTACTTTATATCACCCACCAGGAAGTAGTCCTGCTGAGCCAACTATGAAGGTATCCTTTGCAAGTTACTTCTGTGTTTGAATTTCGATTAAAAATGCTGTGTGGCACCACGTTTCAAGGGTATCCATCCATCAACATTGTTTCTTAGTCACTTATTAATTGCATCAATACTATCACAAGCAAAACGACAAACATTTCACATACTTAAACCTTAAATCAAAAAGCGTCACAAGCCTAATTCTTGTGTGTCAGCATCAGGAAAAGTATTCACAACTCTGGAAGAAATGAGCTAGCCATAGAAACATAAATAGAGCCAATCATTCATAAAGCAACTGTCTTACTCATACAAAACCTGACCATTTCACCATAAAGACATGATAAAGACTCCCTTTTAATGTTTTGTTCCAGAAGGGCAGCCTTGACTTTTCTGTGCTTGTAAGGTCTGGAGTTTGCACAGGATTTTCAGTTTTGGCTACTTCTGCTAATAGTCTGCCATAGACAGTAATAAACCTGCCTTGCTACACACCCCAGGCCAAAGGTCTGCAATGCTGCCCCCCCACCACTCCGCCCCCCTTTACCTATTGCTACTGAGCCTCGCACAACATTGGGACCGACTGAGAAAGCGTTCTGAGGCTTCCCCGCGTTCTTAAACAGTATTTCCAGGAAACGGGAAGTACTGCTTAAGATTGCATCAGAAGCCTCAGAAGGCTGCCCGCGTGGTCTGGAGCACTGCACAGATGCAGCACTCAGGGCGTTTGCCCCCCTGACCCCCCACTGACCATGTCTGTCTGTCTTGAAGGATGGGCCATAAAATGTGTAACATCTGGAACTGAGGTAAAAATAAGCTCTCTTTGTTAAGACAAACAGATGTTTATGGTTGAGACGTTCATTATGGTTTTAGTTTTATTTTGGTGTTTAAGAATCATGTTTGTTTATTTTACTGATCTGGGCATTTGTAGGTCGCCTTTAAAAAAGACAACAGGCTGTGATGGCTATGGTGATTCCTGCACACTGACTGTCCATATTG
Source organism: Tiliqua scincoides (assembly GCF_035046505.1). Lineage (NCBI taxonomy): Eukaryota > Metazoa > Chordata > Lepidosauria > Squamata > Scincidae > Tiliqua > Tiliqua scincoides. Next base: position 253,729,225 of record NC_089822.1, read on the forward strand.
GAGTGCAATCCTAACATGCCTTTAGGCTGGCACAAGTCCCTTGAGCAGGTGCAAGTCCCTTGCGCTGGCCCAGGTGAGTCGCAAACGTGCCGTAATGCATGTTTGTGCCTCCTCATGAGTCAACTGGTCCGGCACAAGGACATGCGCTGGCCCAAAGAGACTGCATCCAGCCTCCGTGCTGACTCTGCTGTGGAGCTTTGCGTTGGCTTAGCTCAGCCAATGCAAGACTCTGGGGTGGGCAGGGAGGAGGGAGGCATTCCGGGGCGGGGGTGGGTGGGCGGAGGGTGGCCCAGGGGTCGGGCAGGTGGGGAGCAGGAGGCGGTGCTGGGACTCTGTTCTTATGCCATATCCCAACCCCGTTCCCGAGCGGGGCGGAGCAGGTTCAAGCTGCTCCGCTCTCCTTGGACTTGTGCCACCTCAGGAGGTGGCTCAAGTCTGAGGAGACGGATAGGGGCTGCAGTGGCTTACCTGAGGATAAGGGAAAGAATTTCCCCTTGCCTCTGGCTGAGCCACTTTGGCGCCCAATCTTGCACTGGATACAGCGCAAGCCTCCTAGCCTGCCTGATGCAGCGCAAGGTAGGATTGCACTGTAAGATGTTGTTCTGTTGCTAATTACAATGGATTTTGAAAGATCTTTAAAAAAAAAAAAAGCAGAAGTTGGATGTCAATCTCTTGCCTTTCCAAAAAGAAGCTGCTCTTCTATGTCCTTTGGTGCAGGTCTTGTTCTAGGAGGAGCCTCAGCCAAGGCCTCAATGCTGGGCAGCAAACATAGAATTCCCAATCACACCATTTGCTGCAATGTGGAACACAGAACACTTGGGAGCAATGGGTGGAAGTGAGTGTTTAACCTTCCGCTGCCTGCCCCATTCCAACCCTTCCCCATCCTGCATTTGATCAGAAACCCTAAGCAGGAACTAGAGCCTGGCTGAGAAAAAAGTGGCCTGGGGGGAGCAGTTAATGGAAGAAAAGTGGTGGGGAACATGGAAAGGTTAAACATTTCTTATGTTAAACACTTCTTATGTTTTTTATGTTCACTGAATGCTAACATTCAATGATTCTAGTAAGGCTGCTGACAGTGAGAGAAGATTCTCAGTTTGTGTGCCCCATTTCACTCCTTACAGATGCGCACTCACCTTGCAGATGAAGCCTGCAAGAGGGGGTGAGTCTGTGAGTCAGAAGTAGCTGTAGATTTCACTTCCTCCCCACAAATGTTGGCCTGGCTTTCTCACAGCTGAAAGATGATTTCCTTGAAAGGTAGCCCAGGTACGTGTGTTTTCTTGAACCACAGGAAGCAAAGACCTTCCTTTTCAGAGAGTTTATTATTTTTGGACCCTGGACATTTGTGTCCCAATAGATGAATATTTACATTAGATGTACTTTATTTTATTTTTTTAAAATGCCAAAGTAGCGTTAGGGTCAGGGCTGGGATAAGAGATTTAGGATATATATAAACTATACTTTTTTTAGTTTGTTACCCGGTTATAGTGGGATGCAAATAGCCAGAATTGCAAAAAATAAAAATAAAAAAATTCAGATGTGAATGTCACAACCTTGAAAGGCTTGATGTGTAAGATGCTGTTTCCAGCAACAGCATAATATTATCTTTTCAAAAACAAATCAAAATGAAATTTCATTTTCAAGGTTTTCATTCTTTTTTAAATGGCATGTAGATGTCACTGAGCTCAGCGAAAGAGGAGCCAGGAGAAACAAGTGGGAAAGACAATCGCTGGTGTCTTTCTGCAGTCTCTTGGTTGGTGGGCAAAGCAGGGATTCCCCCTCCACACACACACTTTTTCCAAACAGGCAACTCTCTCCATGCCTTTAACTATTTTGTATGTAGTATCCAACCAGTTCTGGGCAAGCAATTAAGACTAGATAGTTTTTATATCACAGCCTGTCTCAGCTCAGTACTTTTGTCCCAAACAGGCTGAGGTCATTATATAATAAGTGCCTCCAAGCACTGGAGGGGAAGGGGGAGGCAGATGGGGCTGTGCCCTGAGGGGGTAAGGAGGTTTATGCAGGGGAGGTGCAGGAGGATGGACAGTCACCCACCTCCTGGCTGGTGCTGGACTAGAAAACTTCTCCCTCCAAGTCCAAACCACTTCTCCCAGCAGGAGGGAGAAGCATGAGTTCCTTCCATCCTCCTCCCAGCCAATCAGAAGGAGGTTAAAGGAGGGGCAAGGGGGATGCTGCAGAGACTGGCCAATAGCTGCAGTTGGTGGTGGCAGGAGAAAAAAAGGGGAGGCTGTACAATCCTAACCCCTTATGTCAGTCCTTTCCAGCAGTGACTTAAGGGCAAAGCAGCTCTAAGGTAAGGGAACAAACAGTCCCTTACTTTGAGGAGGCCTCCGTGAGCAACACCAACTGCAGGATGCAGCACACGTCCCAAGTACCAACTTTCCAGCACTGACATAGCAGTGCCAATGCGGTGTGCACTGCATCTTGCAGTGGGGAGGCAGTCAAGGAGGCCTCCTTAAGGTAAGGGCATGTTACCTTACCTTGAAACTGCATTGCAGCTAGGCCAGTGCTGGAAAGTTGGTTAGGATAGGGCCCTAAGGCTGCAATCCTATCCACACTTACCTGGGAGTAAACCCCATAGTCTATAATGAGACTTACTTTTGAGTAGACATGCATGGGATTGGTCTCTGAGGTTTCACTCCTATCCACACTTACCTGGAAGTAAGCCCCATAGACTCTAATGGGACTCACTTCTAAGTAAACAGGCATAGGATTGGGCTCTGGGGTTGCAATCCTATCTGTTATACAGTGGGTCCATGAGAATAAAGGAAGGCATAGAGATAACAGTGCAATATGTTTATTCCATCTCCGGAACAGAACCTGGCAATGAATCTGAATCAAGGCAAACACCCCTGACTTTTATACCCTTTAGCTCCGCCCAGACTCCCCATGATTGGTGCAGTTGAAACCTTAACTAGAGGGCCAATCAGATGGTAGGATTTTGATCCATCACCATAAGTCTGAGCCAATCAGTCATGCAGGATTTTGATCCTGCTTAACTTGCATACATAACACTATCCACACTTGCCTGGGAGTAAACCCCATAGACTATAATGGGACTTACTTCTGAGTAGACATGCGTAGGATTGGGCTCTGAGGTTGCAATTCTATCCACACTTACCTCGGAGTAAGTCCCATAGACTATAATGGGACTTCTGAGTAGATGCATCCTCCCCCCTGCCAAGATTGGTGGCAAGACCCAGCAGGGAGGGAGGGATCAGTGGAGGCTGGAACAGTGAAGGCAGTTAAGAGTTCAGGGAGAGTGAATGAGTGCCAGCGGACTCAGGTGTCCGGACCCCCTGCTCCTAGCAAGCGCGTGGGAGACTAGGGAGGGTGGCCTGAGCTGCTGTATGGGAAGGGGACACTGGGCTCACTGCTTGCCAGCTCCATCCTCTCCTTCCCCCACAGTGGGTGATGCACTCCATGGCGAGGAGAGGGAGGAGGCAAGTGGAGGCAGGCAGGCCAGGCTGCAGGGAAGCCTGCTGGCTGGCTGGCTGGCTGGCTGGCTTGCTTCCCACTGGCCCCTAGTCCCTGCGGGGGCCCCAGGTTTCAGCCTAGTCAGCCTAATGCAGCGGTTCTCAAACTCTCTGGAACAGTGTGAGCCTCAGTAAGTCCTTGCGAGGGCAGGGGGAAGCAGTGACGCAATCCCCAGGATCTTGTCGCGAAGGGGGCTGCAGGAACTGGTATTTACTTACTAGTCCCAAAGCCCTGGTCTAATGGATAATACGGCCCTGGGTCTCCCACAGACACTTTGGTTATGCAAGATCAGAAATACTTTTCTGTATTCCTTAACATGTTCAAAAATACTGTAAGCTGTAATACACAGGTTTCTAGAACCAGGACCACCTGCCTCTGCCCACCCTTTTATATGGGACAACAGCAGAGCTACATCTGCAGCTGAGTACATTACTCTGTTGCTACAACAGGCCTCAGAGGCAAGCATGGGTTGCAAGCTAAAAAAAAAAAAAGACAACTGGCTCTGCTTTTGGATTATTTCTAGGTTTTGCCAATGCTCTGGTCCCTAACAGAGAAATGCTTTTTTTGGCATTCTCACTGCAAAGCTGATTTCCCAGAAACAAGCTCTTTTAACAGAAAGGCTGTTGTGAGGACAAAATGAAAGCAACAGCTTCGATGATAGTTCAGTGATGCAGCATGAACTTGGCAAGCAGAAGATCCAAAGTTCACCATCTCCAAGTGGGGTAAACAGAAATGTCTGCCTGAAACATATAAAAACACATTTACATATAATACACATGTTTACTCCACAGAACTGGGACCACCTGCCTTTGCCCAACCCTTTACCTCGGACATCAGCAGAGCGACACACTCAGCTGAGCGCATTGCTCCATTGCTACTTCTGGCCTTCCAGGGGGCAAGAATGAGTTGCAAGCCAAGAAAAAGCTAAAAGAAAAAGAAAAGACTGGTTCTGCTTTTCTCTCTGCAAAGTTGATTTTCCAGAAACAAGCTTTTTTAATAGAAAGGCTGTCGTGAGTACAAAATGAAAAGGAAGTCCAGCTTCCTTTTTTTAATGGGAGAGGGACAATAGTTCAGTGATGGGCTGTGTGTGATACCCATTCTAGTACCAGAATTATTATACTACTGCTGTTAATGATCTGAGAATTAAACATTGAGACTTTCCATCCGCCTGACCTCATTTCTCAACTGCAGCCTCTCCGCTTGTTGGGCTATCTTTGTCTAAGGCAGGTAAGGCTCCGTATATCTGTATTCCTGCTTTTATCTTGCAGTACCAGTTCTGGAAAGTTTTGGGATTTAGTGTGCTATGAGTGGTTCATAGATGTGCCACAGGAATTTGGGGGAAGGTCACTTATTTGTAGGGCCAATGGGGGATGTGAGGCCCCCCTCACTGGCAGCATGGTGTGCCCTGACAATTGTCAAAAAAATGATGGTGTGCCTTGACAATTTTAGTGCCTTGTTGGTGTGCCGTGAGATGCTGAAAATCGCTGGGCTAAAGCCTCCACCATCATTGACTAGCAAGCAAGTTCAGCCTTTTAAAAAGTGAGTGGGGAGAGAACCCAAAAATCATAGCTGCCTTGGGTGCCCTTCGGGGAGAAAGGCGGAATACAAATCTAATAAAAAAAATTAAATCAAAAAGAGCAAAGATTTTTCTCAGGTTAATTAAGGACTTCTTTCTTCTGTGGCTTCTGGGCCCATAACCTGCTGGGATTTGCCTCTATCTGAGGTCAGGGGTTAGCAGAGAGTGGTTGCAGTGCATCTCCTTTGTCTGATTTTACCTCAGGGAACCTCCCTCACCCAGTCCAGTCACACATTTCAACAACAGGATTTCACTTGCAGTTCCATTTTTACATGTATAGCATCTGCTTAACAGAGGTTCACCTAAACTTAGTTGATAGCAAGCCCCTAAAGCTGGCTTCCCCTGCGGTTGTATGTAATCAGGATGGCACCTGAGGCACTGGTTTAACCAGTCCTGTCAGGGCTCTGGTCTGGGCTGGTCTCTGAGTAGAAAAGACCCTCACACTGACTTTCTCTGAGGAGACACAACATAGTCTGAGGGGGAAAGGCAGGAAAGGGTTAAGGCCATGCTGCCAAGATCCACGGAGGGAACATGGAGAAACAAACCAATCTACCCGCTGTGGACAGAAGACAGAGTTGCACCTACTCCAAAAAGCATGACCCCCACCACTGGGGCCATCACACTGCTAGACACCACCAGCATCTGTGGAGAAGGCTGAGGAGCTGCAGCCGTCCCTGTCAGAGGCCGGCTCTCCCATCTCCCCGGAGGGAGATGAGGAGCCGCCTGGAGAGCCTATGCCCGTACAGTCAGCAGGAGCAGCAGATGAGGCGAGGCCAGGGTGGGGGCTGCAGCAGGACCCATGCTGGCCAAGCACTGCCAGCATTGCAAGCAGTAGTGGAGACAGCAGAGACACACCCAGTGCCAGGGACATGCAGTCACTGGAGGCAGGTGAGGCAGAGCCTCACCTGCTCTCCTGGATCACCTCAACCCTGAGCTCCCAGATGCAACCAGGTATGTCCTCCGGTCATGCCTAGGAGTATGTCTGAGGCCCACAGAGACCACACAAGGCTTCAATGGGCTTCAGAAAGCCCCCTTGGAAGGTGAGTCTCTCCTGGCTTCCACTGGCTCAGCAAAGCCCTGCCCTTGGGAGAATGTCGTGACATTCTTCCTGAGGGTTGGTTGCTCCCACCCAGCACCTGCCAAAGGCAGGAGCCGGAAGAGGCTTGGAGAGCTGGTTTGGGGGGGGGGGGAGTTCAGAAAAGCTCTGGACACAACTGGAATGGGGTTCTGGTCACATTTGGAGGCTCTGCATGACCCGAAAGTGTTACATCGCTTCTAAGTCATTGAATCCATAGCGTTCTGTGCCTCGCCAGCACAGAACATCACTGCATGTTCCTGCCCAGTGCCACTGTAAGTGCCACAACACCACCTGTGCTGGGACTGGGGGTCCAGCCCCACAGCCCCTGGGAGCATGGTTGGGACCATGTGTGGCCTGGCCAGCTGGGGCTCTGCCTAGCAGCTGATTGCTGGGTTGCCAGACATTGAAATGGGGACTCTGTACTAACCGTGTCCCTCCTCAGTTCAAGAGGAAGTGCATCTTCAGCATGCCAAAAGTTCGCTCCACACCCATCCATGTAATAGTCATGGCATGAAATGAATAATAATAACAATAATGGCCAGAAAATGAACTCAGTGAACATTTCTCCACAAGCAGGGATGAAGGTCAGTGCCCTCCCCTGTTGTTGCTCCCCTGCGCATAGTACTCAGTGACAAACTGGCCCTGCATCTGGAAGCTCAATGTGGACATCATGGTTAATAACAACTGGCATATCTACAGTCCACCATGAATGGTCATCTAAGTCAGTGACCAGCACCCAAACTTCCCATCCGCACCCCCCATAAGTTCCATCCCCTCCTCTTGTTCAACAAGCTGCAGGAACTCGGTCTGACCTGAAAGACTTTGCAAACAAGCAAAACCCATGAAAACATTTTTTCTGCTATGATGATAAACTTTCCCTAGTTAGACTTTCACAGAGTTATTATAACCCCCTCCTGTTCCCAGACTCATTCCCACCAAAATTCACAATTCACTTAATACCCCCCAATAGTAATCCTTCCACCCATGACCTCCTGTTCATCTCACTCCTTTCAACATAAGAACCTCTCCACCATCATACCCAATATTAGCACCCAACTTATCCCCCTCTCCATGATCCCTCCCCCCACCAGGTTGAGGGGTCCACTTAAAAGTTTTCTGAGGGCCCAAAGTTTTCTTTGCTTGCTGGTTCACTGCTGGCACACACTATTCCAAACATGCCATAAGGCCCTATGCACTTAGCCCTAGCGCCGGTGCTATCCTAGCATTGGCCAGCACTGGGCTAGTGCTGGGCAAGCACCAGAGCTTCGCCGCTCAGTGGTCATGCAGACCACCAAGCAGCGAAGAGGTAAGTAGAGGCATGGGGGATGGCGGGAAGGAGGCGTTCCAGGGAGGTGGAGGGAGGGTGGGGAGAGGGCAGGGAGGAGGGGTTCTGGGGGAAGGGAGTGGGGTGGGAGGGAGGTGGGACTGGTGAAGCATTGCTCCACTGGATCCAGAGCCTCCTGTTGGGCTGGGCGCCTGACACAGAGGCTCTTGATTCTACGCTGACCTTTGGGTCACCGTAGAATCGAGTAGCCCCATTGCAGGGCTTCTTACTTTACCCAGGCCAAGGGGACAAAAGTCCCCTTTTCCCGAGGAACAGCCCCACTGGATCAGGCCATAGGCTTCCTGTATCTCACAGCGGCCCAACAAATGCCCCAGGGAGCACACCAGATACAAGAGACCTCATCCTGGTGCCCTCCCTTGCATCTGGCCTTCTGACATAGCCCATTTCTAAAATCAGGAGGTTGCACATACACATCATGGCTTGTACCCCGTAACGGATTTTTCCTCCAGAAACTTGTCCAATCCCCTTTTAAAGGTGTCCAGGCCTGATGCCGTCACCACATCCTGTGGCAAGGATGGCGAGGAGCTGCAAGGAGCTGGTGGCGATTGCCTGGAGCGCACGGGATACGGTGGCAGCCATTTTTGGCACCACTGCAGCCCCACGCTCTGGGCAGCTCAGCTTTGGGCTGCCCGCCAGTTGCCAACAACATTCAAATTTCCCACCAGTGGCATCACTAGGATTGGCGTAAACCTGTGTGGTAACTCATGGTGTCACACCCATTAACCTGGAGCAGGACTTGGCCAAGCTCAGAGTGGCCAAAGGAGTTCTGCAGCAGGCAGCTAGGCTCAGAGCAACTTAGCCAGATTGCTTTCAGTGGTGCTGTATGGCCTGGCATGGCACAGCAGCTGGACAAACCTGGAAGAGCTGTCCAGCCACGGCAGGAGTGCGCACCTCTCTTTGCTCTTGGCAAACCATTGAAAGAACGCTCTGGCAGTCTGTGCTCCTGCAGCTGCCGGCTGGCTCTGTCACAATGATTAATCCAGCTATGGCCAAATCGGCAAAAATATATTCCTGTCACACTTCTCTACCACAAGGCAGATGGAGCATCATGATCTCTCTCTCTCTCTCTCTCTCACTCACTCTGGTGCCACAGCAATCAGTCCAGCAGGCCTATGGATGTCAGGCAGCCGCAGGCAGCTCCCAACGCTTCCTCTGAGTAAGGGAAGCAACCCCACAATGGGGCTACTCAACTCTGTTCCGGTTATGTAGCCAGCACAGAGTAAAGTAGTGCCGTGTTGGGCCAGAAGGCCCGTCACAGGGCTTTGGATCCAGCAGAGCTGAGCTCTACCAGTCCTTCCCCTTCCCACCCCACTCACTCTGCCTGCCCCACCTTCTCCCCACCCTCCCTGCCCTGGAAAGGCTCCCCCCGCACCCCCACTCATGTCTCCTCCATCCGGCACTCGCCTGGAGCTCCGGGTTGCAGCTGGGTGGCAGAGGTGAGCGGAGACGTGGGGGGTGGTGTCCCAGGGCACGGGAGCGTGGGGAGAAGGCAGGCCAGAAGGAGGGAGTGGTTCGGGAAGGGGGCATGACTGGCAGAGCTCAACTCTGCTGAATCTGAAGTCCCTGCATTGGGCCTCCTCATTCTGAGCCAGCACACGCTCTGACCGGGCGGTAAATGTAGCAGGTGTGCCTCACAGCACATTTGCAACACTGATCACTGGTGGTGGGCCGGCGCATGTTGGATAGGATCAGGCCCTAAGTAGCATGCAGGGTAGGACTGAGCTGAAACTTCCTAATTACCTGTCTGAAGTGGCTGGCTAGTGCTATGGTCCAACTTTCCAAGAACACATCTCTCACCAGATCCTGTGTCAACCACGTCGGTTTATGTCTGCGGACAACCTCACTTCTACCTGGGTTCTGAGGGCATAGAAATTAATGCTGCAATCCTATAGACCAGCATTTCTCAAACTGTGGGTCAGGACCCACTAGGTGGGTTGTGAGCCAATTTCAGGTGGGTCCCCATTTATTTCAATATTTTATTTTGAATCTTTTAGACTTGATGCTACCATGGTATGTGTCTGCATTTGGGGAAATGTTACAGAACTGTACTTTTAACAAGCTACTATGTATATGCTTTTAACAATGATAGTTAATGGGACTTACTCCTGGGTAAGTCTGGATAGGATTGCAGCCTATCATTGTAAAAAATTTCCCTGCTTGATGAAGTCACTTCCGGTCATGACATCACTTCCGTTGGGTCCTGACAGATTCTCATTCCAAAAAGTGGGTCCCGGTGCAAAATGTGTGGGAACCACTGCTATAGACACTTTCCTGGGTTCTTGAACACTTGGAAGTTCACAGTGTGACTTACGTCTGAGTGAACATGCCGAGGACTGCGTTGCTGGTATATCTAGAAATGCTCTACCTTTGCCATGGCCATCTAGTTCAGTGTTCTTGATGCTGACTGACGGTAACACCGCAAGGTTTCAGGCAGACATTTCTGTCTACCCCACTTGAAGAGGGTGAGCCTTGAAATTTGGATCTTCTGTTTGCCAAGTGCATGCTGCATCACTGAACTATCATCCCTCTCCCATTAAAGCAAGGAAGCTGTTGCTTTCATTTTGTACTCACAACAGCCTTTCTGCTAAAAGACCTTGTTTCTGGGAAATCAGCTTTGCAGCGAGAATGCCAAGAAATTTCTGGGTTAGGGATCAGAGCATTGGCCAGACCTAGAAATAGTCAAAAAGCAGAACCAGCCTTTTTTTTTGGCTTGCAACCCATGCTTGACCCTGAGGCCTGATGTAGCAATGGAGCAATGCACTCAACTGAGCATGTAGCCCTGCTGTTGTCCCATATAAAGGGGCAGGCAGAGGCGAATGGTCCGGGTTCTGTGGAGTAAACATGTGTATTACAGCTTACAATATTTTAGAAAACGTTGAAGAATACAGAAAAATATTTCTTGTCAGTGATTGTTACACAACACACTACTGTTACACGGACAGCATCAGAGGCTTGTTCAAGACCTGGCACCTCTTCAGGCCAAATTAGACAGGATGTTACACAAGTTTGAATAGTATTGTTAAGGCTGGCTGGATTTCTCACATAACAAAAAGTGACTGCGGGAGACCCTGATGTGAGTTGGGAACATGATGCGTGAGGTGATTGGGGCAGATAGTCCTTTCCTGGTGCTCTTTTCTTTTTGAACGATGTCCCCATCCCCCATACCCATAACAAAAAAAATGACTGTGGGAGAAGCTGATATGAATTGGGAATTGGGACCTGTTGGCACAGCTGCATTGGTGATGGAAAGTTAGGTAGAAAGCTAGTTGGGTTGTCAGAGGTCTGGAAGCTCTTCAACCAATCGGATCACAGCTTGCAGTGACTAAGTTTAGTGGTTAAAGAAATGGGCTAAATCTAAATTGAGAACCAGACTAGTGTAGTGGTGTGGGAGATCTGTAAGATCCAGATGCAAATTCCCATGCAGCCACGAAGCTTCCACGATGACTTTGGTCAGTCACTATTTCTGCGTCTCACCTGCCTCACAGGGTTGTTGTGAGGACAAAAGGAGGGAAGGAACCATGTATACCTCCTGAGCTCCTTGAAGGAAGGGCAGTATAAAAATGCAATAAATGAATAATTTACCAGGACTAACTGGTATAAGAAGCAAGGTGTGTAATGGAACCAGATGCCTCTTGCCCTCAACCAGCACTCAAGAGCAGCCTGCCTCCTGATGTTCTGTTGATTTATTTGAGTAGAATGGCCCGGGGAAGAAATCAGACAAATATCTCAAGCTATATTTGCTTAGGGATTATTTCTTGGCCTTATTAGTTATCTGCTGAAAATCAGAACATAAGCAAGGGACGTGAAAAAGGGGTGCTTCTCATCACACCAAAAGAGACATGAGATGGTGCGCAAAATGCTGTATTCCTTTATCTGTGTTCTCAGTGTGTTTCGAGTAATTCTTTCTCAGGGGATAAGACATATTTTACATATTTTAAAACAAACAAAAAGGGACACTGGCTTCAATTGAAAACAAAACAAAAAACCAATTATTTACATGCGTGGACATTATAAAAAAATACTCCCCTAAAAACAGTTCACTGCACACAGTAAGCCTGAACCAGCTTACCCAGGCCTGACAGCAGTGATGCCTACAGCTGCATAAGATTACAGTTTTATCTTTGTTGCAGCACAATGTCTTGTGGCAGGTATTTGCAAAAAGATGACTGTTTAAATTTGGTGCTGGTGCCAGCTCTGTTTGTAATGTTGTCAGGTACGCTTCCACTACATTTAATGTTGGTCTCATAACAGGCATTCCTGGGATAAACTGGAATGTATCAATGTGGCAGCCACTTTAAAAAATGAACAGAAATGATCTGAACTGATTGTGGCTTTGTGCCTGAAATTCTTCCCTGTGTATAGAAGAACATCCTGGTAATATTTATATATTATTACAAAAGAAAGGAGTAATGCATACATCCTCTGCACTATGAGGGATTGCCTTTGCAAAGGGTTGATCTCTGACATGGAAAGTGAAAACTCTTTGCTGAAAACCAAGCTCCCCCTCCCCACACACAAGATAGTTACACCCACAATCTTCTTAGTCAGGAAATGCCATATATAAGGTTAGTTTCAGTGAACTAAGCTCATTCAGAACAAGCTGTGAACACTGAACTTCAGAAACCAGATACTGCTGGAGTGAGTATTGAAGTTTTATGGGGGGGGGGGGGGAGAATGAAATGCATTTAACAACCCAATCCTAACTAACTTTCTCACTGATGCAGCTGTGCCAATGGGGCATGCTCTGCATCTTGCAGTGGGGAGGCCTTCACAGAGGCCTTCCCTTCCCTTAAGGTAAGGGAATTATGCAGGGGATGGCTAGAGTAGACAGAGAGATGCTCTTCTCTCTCACACACAACACCAAAACCAGAGAACATCCACTAAAGTTGAGTGTTGGGTAAGTTAGAACAAAGAAAATACTTTTTTACCCAGAGCGTAATCAATCTGTGGAATGCCTTGCCACAGGATATAGTGATTGTGTCTGGCCTCAATGCCTTTCAAAGGGGATTGGACAGATTTCTGGAGGAAAAGTCCAGCAGGCTACATGCCATGATGGTAGTAGTATGTACCTACTAGTTTTAGATGTAGGCAACCTCAGCAAGCCAGATGCAAGGGAGTGGCACCAGGATGCAGGAATCTTGTTGTGATTCCTGAGGCCTCCCTTGGGCCATTGTGAGATACAGGAAGCTGGGCTAGATGGGCCTTTGGCTTGATCCAGCAGGGCTTACGTTCTTTTCACATCTTTAAAAGATGTCATCTTTTCAAATTACAGTTTTGGTGGTGTCTGATCTCAGACACGGTGGTTCATATTTATGAGAACTGTAATCGTCTCTGCTGTAATAGACATACGTATCTGTTGGACAAGCCCATTTATCAAACCATTTTGGGTTGGAAAAGATAAAGGACATAACACGAGATGACACCTTTGTATAACCCTGAGAGCACATTTTTTGAATATGTCAAAGTCTCAGTTGGTTTCTCTTGTCTGTTAACTGCCCCCAAAATAAGTGTGTCTTCATGCTGAAAGCATCTCAGTGTATTGGATTGGTACAGGTCACTGGTATTCAGACAGGGGTGCTACGATGCCCCAGACTGAGGGCCCTGGCCTCTGCCCCCTTAAGGGAAGGGGGAAGGCAGCAGGGACTGGGATACACTCACCAGTCCCTGCAGCAGCTCTTTCACTTCAAGCCAGCTGGGAAGCCCTGCAGGCGCTGGCACAGGGCTCCCCGCACCCTCAGGATGATGCTGCAGGGACTGGTGAGTGCATCCCAGTCCCTGCTGCCCCCCTGATCCTGGGGATTGTGTCGCTGCCTTCCCCCTGCCCTCGCTGCCTCCCTCCTCTCCCTTGCAAGAACTCACTGTGCTTTGCAAACTCCCAGAGAGTTTGAAAACCGCAGGTATAGGTGAACTTTGGATGTAGCATTGTTAACAAAACACGACAGGTGAATGAAAGAGGGTATGGACATGGATAAGTGTGTTAAAAACAGAATTGTTATTTACTTGAATATGAATTCTGCAGATACTGTTCATCATATAACTTTGTTTTTGTGTGTGTGATGGATAAAATAAATAATACTAATGCTCATTCACATGGACATCTGGGTGTACCTCATCTACACCTAGATGCCAGGCAGATGTCTGTGTGGATGAGCATTTACCAGCTGATGAATGTCGTGGTTTTTGTGTGTACATATACAAACGTTATCAGCTGTGTTGTCATTCTGATGTGAATAATAATGGTGCGCTGGGATCCAATTGGTTAAAAAAAACTGGATCATGACATGCCAGGTACAGCTGTGGCTGAGAAGCAGCAAGTGGTGCTTATGGATATGCCCATTGCAGGAGATCAGGGAATCAAGGAGAAAGAATTGGAAAGATCACAAAATACAAAGATCTGGAAACTGAAATGCTCTACAGAGCCTTTGGGGAACGAAAACAACAAGCACCCCTGTTGTTGTTATTGGTGCACTAGCCACAACCCTGCAATTAGAATCACGGACAACCCTGTCTCTAGTTCAAGGAGCATCAGAAATAAATCTGGAGAAGGGAACTGTCACTTGATTGATAGAGCTATCCCAAATATTGCACAGGCCAACACACATTTTGCTTCCTGAAACGTTATACCAATTCCTGGAAATATTTGGGGTGCCGATTCAAAAAATGGCATCCCTTTTGCCCTATCTCGTCTAGTTTTGGAGACACGGCATAGCGTCTTTCGTGAATGGTTCAAGCAGCTTCCTCATGAGGCAGCCTACACCATGGCTTCCTCATGAGGAAGCTGCTTGAACCATTCACTAATCAGGCTGTACTATATCTCCAAAACTAGACGTGATAGGGCAAAACGGATGCCATTTTTGGAATCGGCACCCCAAATCCATATCAAACCACCATAAAGTTTGGGGAAAACTTTTCTGACCCTCATCAGATGAGAAATGATATGCTTCAAATGAGTAAGCTTCAAATTGTAAGCTTAGTTTGATGTGGGGGTTAACTCTCAGTACATGCCCTGGAGTGAAGAGGCTGGAGGGAGGGGAAGAGGCTGGACAGGAGGGCGAGGAGGTCAGCGAGGCAGGGAGAGCCCCAGCGGGGCAGCGCTGCTGAGAAGCGGCAGCCCCGACCAGGCAAGAGCCCCAGCGTGGCCAGCAGGCAACCTCCACTCGCCCATTGGGTGAGATGCCGGCTGGAGGAGCCTCCGTGCAGCAGAAATGCGACCAGGCAGAGGCGCAGCTAGCTCATTTGACACCCGGGGCCCATAAATTTTTGCCACCCCATCTGACATAATTAATTAATTATTGATAATTATTAATTAAATATTGATAATTATCAATTAATTCACATTTTTATACCACCCTTCCTCTAAGCAGCTCAGGGTGCTGTACATGGTTCCTCCCTTTATTTTGTCCTCACAACAACCCTTTGAGGAGGTGAGACAGAGATAGTAATAGCCATGACATCGAATGAATAATAATGATGGCCAGAAAATAAATGCAGTGAATACTTCCCCACAAGCAATAGATGAAATTCTGCATCAAATGGTATATGACATGATGGTATTATTCCTAAAAGCCACGATTTCCAGAATTTTGGTCACTAGGGTGTCACCCCCCCCTGCCCCAGATGTCTCATTGGCCTGTTTTTAGTTAAGGCAGTGGTTCTCAAACTGGGACCCACCTTTTAGATTGACAATCTGTCCAGGACCCATCAGAAGTGATGTCATGGCTGGAAGTGACATCATCAAGCAAAATAAAATATTTATAAATAATTAAATTAAAGAAAAACAGATAAATAAGGGGAAGCCAGCCCTGTTTCACCAAGTGAATTTTCTCTGTGGCCTGCCTGCAATAACACCCCCCCCCCCACACACACACACACAAATAAATCATTGAGATTTTCAGCCCTCCCCAGTGCCCACCTTACCGGCTGAAGCCTCTGTTTTATTCTTTTGGGGGGGGGGGTGCTGCCTTCTAAAGCAATTGTTGAGCTCCACTTTCGTCAGATGGGGACCATGCAGCTAGTCTTGCATTCCCCTTTGCCTGACTTGAGCAGGAGCCAAGGCACATTTGCTTACTTGTGAGTAAACGCGACTGTGAGGCTTGCTTTCGCTTTCCATGGGGCTCAATACATTCGTCTGCTTGGACGGAGGGACTTCCTTCTTGGGTGTTTTTTGGGGGCTGCTTTCATTAGATAGGAACCATTCTGGTGTCACTGGATTTCTCTCAGCCTGCCCTTTCCAACGAACTATGGCAAGTTCGCCTACTCACGAGTAAACGCGCGATATGGCTGAGTTTCATTTTCCATAGGGTTCCATGCAGTTTTGGGTTTCCAGTTTTTTAGCCATAACTTTTGATGGAAAGGAGATATTTCAATTGGGTTTTTTCCATTGCATTCCACTGGAAATTCCACATCCAACGGTATATGGCATGATGGGGTTACTTGTAACCTCCACAATGTTAGTGATGTTGGGGCATTTGTGGTGTCACCCCCCCCAATGGTGGTACCCAGGGTGGACCGCCCCCTGCTAGCTACACCACTGTGAGCAGGCGAGGCTGCAGGGAGCCCTGACTGGCTTATGCTGGGGAAGGGGCAGGGCCAGGCGGGATGACCAGCGGGCTCATCAGAAGCCCAGAGGTCCTGCAGTTGGGTGGCGCTCACAGAGGCCTCCCCAAAGTTAGGGAATGCTTGTTCCCTTACCCCAGGATTGCATTGCCCTTATGTCAGTGCTGGAAAGTGGGTTAGGATTGTGTCCTAAGTGAAGGTTTGGGGACAGTGAGTGAACGTGGATGATGAATCTGCCCTCAGGAAAGGCATTAGGGTCCTTGTTGCCCCCCCCCCCATCAGCATCAGTCAGGCTCAAAGGATCACAAACCCCACTTCATTTGGCCTGGACCAATGTGGGACCAGTCACACATTGAGGTTTGTGGGGAGGACGGAGCCCCTTTGGGGTCCAGAGGACTCCTGCTACCCTCCAAGTGGGGTTAGGGAAAACCTCCACCTAACCCTGGAGACTGCTGCAGACAACAGTGGACTGAATGGACCAAGGGTCTGACTCAGCCTAAGACAGATTCATGAAAAACTAATTATTGGGAACACTGGATGACTCCCCTCGTCCCTCTGGGCACAGGAGGCGGCAGCAGAGCCACTGGCTGCTTGCAAGATAACAGATTGATTTGGCAAAACTGGGCAGCTATGGGTCTCCAGCACCATCATTTATGTCAGCACAGTGAGGAAGGAGGAGTCTGCTTCAGCACCAATGTACACGGCGCCTTCATAGATTCTGCAGTGGTTGCCTGGCTGATTTATGTAAAAAATTAGAGCTCCAGCTGTGCAAGAAACGGGTCAGAGAACAGTGGCCAGGAGCCAAGTTGGCAGACACTAAAAGGGGGGAGGCCCACGTCAGCTAGAATGGGCCCCGCCAATTAAACTAGCAACAGTTTTGGCAGACTGACTTGGCTTTAGACTCACCCCTCACCTTATGCCAGAGTATTTAAGCGTAATGCTTAAATAGCATATATTCAAAATTGCCTTGAAAATCCCCTATATCAGGAAAATATGTACTGTCTCTTCAATATTTACATGAGACAGGAGAGAACCGAGTTCAACAGGGAACAGCACCTTCATTCTCCAATCTCACGCTCACTTTCAGGCACGCACATAATCAGTGGAATGGCGGGTAGAATCGCCTGCACCATGTAAGCTTTTGTTTCTCTCTCTCTCTTTTTTCTTTTTGTGTAGTCAGGGTGACCAGATACAGTGGATGACTACAGATACAATTAAAGGCATAGGCACTCTAACCATTTATAGAAGAGGGAATTTGGGCAGGTGTGGCTTTTTAAACCCTTCCATGTTGAGCTGCACCTGCCCAAAATCCCTCTTCGAGTTAAGGGTATAGGCACTCTGTTCTCCACTGTGTCTGGTCATGCTGGGTGTAGTTGAAGCAAGCCAACTTAAGCAGCCAACTGCACTTAAGACAAGGGGTGACTGTATATACACCCCTGCAGGGCAGATGTGGGTGGCCAACCTGAAGTCAGTCCAGGGGTAGTGGGCAGGATATGTAGAGAAATTTGCAAGGAGATCACGGCAGGCAGGATGGTGGGACCACTTAGTTCTCCTCCTCTGCCTCACCGCCACATCTCCCCACTGGGAGTGTTGCCCAAGAAGGTGTGGTACAAGTGCCCTGATGGCAGAGTGAGACATTGAGTCCGTGCTGCAGCTATTAAGGGTTCATCCTGATGATGTCAGTCTGCTGGGGTTTCTCACTGGGGCAGCCAGGGTTTGTCATTACAGGTGGGTAAATTCACAGATGAAGGAGAATTTAGGCACTTGGTTGGAATTCCTGTTCTGTTGCAATTCTTGTTGTCCTCTGGTGGGCTGGGAGGCTCTGAGGCAGAGCTCCAAAGGCAGTTTGCCAGCAGCACCTGGGGGTTGGGGGACACTTTAAGGACCACTGGTATGCAGCAAGGTGGGGTGGACTTCGAGAGGGGTGGACTTCTGCTTGATCTTTTTGCAATTTAGCAATAGGTATCTGGGGAGCAAGATTTTAAGAAAGCCACAGTGTTTCTGTTGCAATAACCAAACAGTGGTCTTGTTATCAACCAGTAGCTTCTAGATCCCTGTAGTGATGCAACTAGTCAGGGGTTTTGCAATCAGATATCTGTGCAGTGGTACACTGTTTATTGCCAGATGAGTTCCAGGGCTGCAGAATATCACAGTCGACACACTGGCTTGCTTTAGGAGATGTGGTTTCAAGAATTAACACCCTGGTGGATCTGTAAGCATAGCCCGCGTCTCCTAGGTCTGTGGGTCTCTAGGATTTGCTGCACGCAGAGTCTGCGAAACATTATTAGCCCCCAGCACTAGGGTATACTGCAAATATGACATCAGGAAATGTGGGGTTTAGGGTGAAGTGTACAAAGGGGAACTTTTTGCAACCGTTTGTTGACAGGGCCATTCTGTCTCTTGGCTAGCTTTCCATCCACAAAGTTGCAGAGTTCTCAGATGTGCAATCTCTCTGTCTTATAGCACAATCCTGTTCCCACCACTGTAGCCACACCGAAAGGGGGGGGGGCAGACCAGGAGGCTTGAGAGAGGTAAGGGAAAATATTTTCCCTTACCTTCCATCAGCCTCCCAATCGCTAGTGGGTCTCCTCAGACCTGTTCTTTAGCTGGCACAAGTATGAAGAGAGAAAGGGGGCATGTCAGGAGGTGAGGAAGGGGATAGCATTCAGTGCAAGTCACCCCCTCCTGCCTCCAGACACTACTCTTTCCCTCCCCCCATTCTCTGGTGCGCTGTGGGCCTCTGCGTCCTCTCCACGAGCTTTGCAGCCTCTCCGTAATCCTCATGATCACTTAGTTCTCCTACCTAGACTCTAAAGCAGTGATTTTCAACCACAGTGCCATGACACACTGGTGTGCCGCAGATGGTTTGCAGGTGAACCATGGGACTTTGGAGAGGGTCATTTATTAGAAGGGCAATTGGGGGATTTGAGCCCCCACCAGCAGTAGTCAATGGTGAAAAAACTGATGGTGTGCCTTGACAATTTTGGCACCTTGTCAGTGTGCCATGAGATGAAAAAGGTTGAAAATCGCTGCTCCAGAGCCGTTGTTTCATCTGTGCTGCTTCTGCCAAAGAACTTGGCAGAGAGAGAGAGAGAGAGAGAGAGAGAGACAGAAGGAGGCCTCAGCAGGCGAGGAATAGTACATTGGGAAGGGGCAGACCAAGCGGGATGAGGGAAAAGGGAGACGGTTCTGAGGTGCTGGGTGAGCCCAATTATCATGTGAGCTGCTCTTTTAGCAGCGCTGCTTCTGCTGAGGTGTCATTTTGCAGAGTTCCTCTCGGCTGCTGAGCTGTGAAGCGACACTGCAGCAGGAGCTCCTGAAAGGTGATAATTGGGCTGCCGAAATATTTCGTGTTTTGCATATTTTCTCATCTGTCATTGGCAGCTAATGAGTTAGTGCCCAATCCTTTCCAATTTTCCAGCACTGGTGCAGTGGTGCCAGTGGGGTGTGGCACATCTGTGGTGGAGGGGCAGTCACTGGGGCCTTCTTAAGCTATGGGAACATGTGTTCTCTTACCACGGGACTGCATTGTGGCTACACCGGAGCTGGAAAGTTGGATAGGATTGGGCCCTTGCTCCGTGAGAACAAAGTGCTTATTTCTGGTCATCACCTGTTTATTGACGTCTCTTCATGCTGAATGACGAAGTCACTTCCGGCCTCAGGAGGTGCCACGAATGCTGTTTGACCTGCTGTTTGAGTTTGAAATCCCTGTTGTAGAAAAGCCTATATTGACCTTGATGCTCTCCTCTTTAGGGTCAGGGTGGGAATGCTCTCAGCGGGAAAGACAGTAGCTGGCTGTCACCTCCAAGACACACTAAAAGGGGGTAGAGTATCAGAAGGTTTGGACCCTCTGCAAGTGGATACCTGTTCATTTAAATAAATTGTGGTCCATTTATAATGCATACCACTTGTCTCATGTATTATCGGGGAATATGCAGGCAAGGAAAGAAAGAGCCTGCATTCAGTGCACAGTGCTACATTCAGGCTTCAATCCTATGCATGCTTTCCTGAGAGTAACTCCCTGAGAGAAGGATTTTTTTTCCTGAGTAAACCTGCATAAGATTGTTCTGTCCATGAATTTGTTTGTTTCTTCACTTATTTTGTATCCTGCTTTTCTCCCTGAAGGGCTGTTGGGGTGCCCACCAACCTGCCAGACCCAGACTTACCTTGCAAGAGGGCCAAGGAAACGCAAGGGATGGGTAGCTTGGCCAGGCAAGAGGGAGGGCTGCCTGGCACAGGCAAGTCTGCCGGAGAGCCTCCCACATCCCCAGCTCGTGGGGAGAGATCTGTTGACAGGGCACCTCTCCCTGACTGGAGCACCTGGTGTCGGGGAGAAGGTGGGAGACCAGAAGGACCTGACCCAGTAAGAGGTCAGGGAGGAGGGAGAGACAAGGGAGGTAACCCCAGGAAGAGAGGCCCTGGGAGGGGCCCCTTTTATGCCTTCCCCAGTAAGGAAGGGGTGGGGCTGGAGAAGGAAGCAGCTTATATAATGGACAGGAGGCCCATGATGAGGGCAGAAAGCCAGGACTGGAGAGGCAGGAGGCTGTGTCTCCAACAGCGCCTGCCTAGGACGCAGTCTCAAAGGCTATGCCAGGGAGGAGGACCAGGGTGACTTAACCCCCTCCCCCGAGCCAGCCTGAGGCCTCCTGCAGGGCCCCAAACAGGGACCATCCCCAAGCTGAAGCTGCCTTCTCCCCAGCCCTCCAGTCTCCCCTACAAGGGCATGCAAAGCAGCTTGCAGAACCATAAAAATAACATTTAATTCTCAAATTTACCATCAAGAGCAGTGATTTGCAACCTTTTTCATCTCATGGCACACTCACCATTGACTCAAATGGTCAGGGCACACCACCAGGTTTTTGACAAGGCACACCATGGTGCCAGTGGGGGCTCACACCTCCCATTGGCCCTATTAATAAATGACCTTCCCCCAAATTCCTGTGGCACACCTGTGGACCACTCGCAGCACACCGGTGTGCCACGGCACAGTGGTTGAAAATGGCTGATCTCGAGTCTAGACCTAAAAATATCACAAATAAAACACTTGTGTAGAATTGTGAGTAATGCACAACCTTGCCATTGCAAATGGTGCTGTAACATTTGGAAAAAGACCGATCTGGGACTTTAGTCACATGACAGAGAAAGCTTCTGTCAATAGTCAGAATATATTAATGCAGTGCAGAGAGTGGGAGAAAGGGGAGAAGGAGATTACAAGGAGGGGCTGGTTTGTGTGCTGGCTGTGTGATGTCTGAAATGTTTTACTAAAAGGAATTTGCAAATTATCTGAACAGTGGTTCTCAAAGAGGTGGGTCGCAACCCACCATTGGAACCAAAAAGGGTCACTTTGCCCTTAAGGGGAGTGACCCAGAAATGAGTGTCCCAATGGCGCACTGTGCACATTCCAGCAGCATTTAAACATGCCTGGGTGAACTGCAGTCACCTGGAGGGTCCTGGAGGCTCGCAGCCCCCTCCGCGAGCCTCCCCTCTGCAGCAGTGTTCTCCGAGCAGTTTGCAGTTGGTGCTCTGGAGCACAGAGTTTCCGAAACCAGAAGTGGGTTCCGACTGCAGATCAGAGACCACTGCTGTGGAGGGGAGGCTCACAGAGGGGGCTGCGAGCCTCCGGAACCCTCCAGGATGCTGCGCAGTCCACCCAGGTATGTTTAAATGCTGCTGGATGCCCACAGCACTGTCAGGACATCTCTCCCATCCCAGTCCCTGCCCCCACAAGCACTTACCCCCAGTTCTCAGACTCCTGGAGAGTTTGAGAACCACTGAACTAGAATTCCCACATCTGGAGGAGAGAAAATATGTTCTTCTTAGTAATCAATTAAAATATGTTTTAGGCTCACAGGTAACAGCATGGCCAGTGAAGATGAGCAGTGCCAGGCTGTGGTTAAAGGTGTGATGATACTCAGCAAAGCAAAAGATGTAAGAAAAGAGACAGAGCTAATGATGAAGCCCTATGCCAACTGGGAAGAGTATCTGTCTCCGGCTCCTCTTTCCATTGCCGTCTTGGGACATCTAATCTGCATCTCTGCTGGCCAAGGAGACTTCTCCATCAACAAGAATCCACCTCCTCAAGGGTTCGAACACATCAAATACCCAAACTCCTTCAGGGCCTCTTTATGTCAAGTGAGTAATGAAGGCTGGCATGCTTTTAACGAAGCCCATGTCAACATGGACCAGATTCGTCTCCTTACTGCAAGCATCCCAGGAAGAATAAAGGACATAGTTCAAACTCTTTTCCAGGAGGTAGAGGTGGTTGATGCTCTGCTTCCAGGACAATTAAGGAGTCTGAAATCTATAGCAGAAAAATGTACGTCCCAAGCTGTTGCTGTGAAGGACAAATATGCCAGTGTGATTGCCCTGGTTCAGGAACTCTTGGAGGCCGTCATCAGTGCCGAACAAGTTTATAAGGAAGAGCTGGAAGAGGTGAAGACTGCGATAATGCTGACAAAAATTAAAGAGAAAGCTGCACAAGAGGCTAAGGAAATGGCAGAGAAATACCACAACCAGTTGAAGCAGCAAACTGATGATTTATTTCAGGAGTACAAAAGGAACATGGAAGAAATACCAACAGGTTGGAATGCTGTAGGTATGGCCATTGTGGAGAGTTTTGGAAAAATAATTCCCAATACGGTTGAAGCTTTTGGCAACTTTCTCTCAGGTAAAACAGGGAAAGCCAATTTTGAGAATGCTGGGCATGAAATCAACATCTGTTTGGCCACATCACCGATACTGGACTATGCAGTAGGACTCAGGAGTAAGGTTGTTAAGGAGGGCGGCTTGCTTAATATGGAGAATGTTTATGACAAGATAAAAGGGCAGGTCAAAACCAACTGGGTGAAAAATGGTTTCATTGATGTGAAGAGCAAGATTGAGAGGGAGGCAGACTGCCATCTCAAAAAGCAGGTTCTGCATCTGTGTGGCTTTGGTGTTCGTATCTGTGAGAAGCTGGAGAAAATAGCTAAATCCTACCAAGAAGGAACAGAAGAAGAGCAAGTTCTCATTGAGGAAATAAAACAACTAGAACGACAAGCAACAGAATTTGATTCCTTGAGGAAGTCTACACTGGGATCTAGCCCGATTCAGCCCAAACCCCCCAATATGGCCAAATACCAACAAGAATCAACAAGCGAATCCAGTGCAATGAGAAATGCATATGTGAAGGTGGAGCAGAGCCGGGAAATGCTGAAGGCAACTCAGGAAGCTTATCAAAAGAGTTTTGAAGAACTGAAACAGCGGAATCAAGAGATGAAAGAGCTTATATGTGAGATGGAGAATTTCAAGATGAAGAAAATCAATTTTAAGGCTGCGCTTAAGATGCTGACCAAAGGGTTGAAAGCAATGGGGGAAGTGAAGGAGCAATGGGAGAAAATGATACGGTTCTTCCAAATGGTGTCCAACCTCATGGATTCTTGCCTAAAGCAAAAGATCAGTGACTTCTTGAAATATGTTTTAGATGTCCAGACGATAGAGGGCTATTCATCTGACGCCTTTGTGAAAGACCTCATCTACAACCACGTGTTCAGTGCTTCAAATGTAGCAAATTTGGTGCACATGATTGCCGAGACCTACACTGAGGTGTCTGAGAAATACCTGATGGATCGGGTCAGCAGTCTGGGGAGGCTCATCACGCTCGACCCTTCAGATCCAGAGTTTAAAAAACAGCGGAATGCGTTAAACAAGGGTTGTAAGGAGACCCAGGATGCCATCCTCAGCATGGTGATAGAGAAGAAGGAAGAATATGATAGGAACATAGAGGCTAGACTGAAGACCATGGATAGAGAACTTAAGGCTGTGCTTCCTCCCACAATTATGGAAGAAAAGAAGAAGATTAGGGATGCAGTGCACCAAGGGATACGGAAGATGACCACTGTGGAGGAAGATCAGTTTGCCTAGAATGGAGCATCTGACAGAATGGTTGTCTTTGCTATCTGTATCAGGTGGCCCAACACGTGGCCCGTGGGCCTCATGCTGCCTGCAAGACCGTTTCCGGTGGCCTTCGAAATCCCTGCCGCAGCCACCATTCACCACATTCTCCCGCTTCAGCAACATTTCAGTCTCCCTGCTGCCCTGTTCCAGCTTCTGCTTCTATTCACTGTCTCCTGTGCCTGCCAAACCGGAGCCTTCCAGTAGCTCAGAACCTGGAAGTAACTGAAGGTGACATCCTCACATCACCACCAATTATTTTGGGGGGAAGTTGCACGCAGCCTCCCCGCACCTCAGAAAGTCTCCCAGACCTGGTTGCGTACAGAAGTCCTCTTGAGGCTCTCCAGCACAAGCTCACGATCCATGTTGAGTCAAACCTGCAGACCACAAACCTGTGGCTAATGAGGGTGGACTGCACCTTATTTTTGAGTGGACCCATTTTACTTCTAAACTAGCAAGCACTAAACCTGTCAAGTTTGCCTGTAGTGCGGAGAAGTAGGACCTGCAACAACCATAATGACTAGTTTCATGATAATGCAAAGCTGAAGCAGACCAAGTTGCTGTCATCCCATCCCCTCATCCTTCGTTGCCCTGCTGGTGTTTTTTTCCAGGAATTCCTTCAGCATGCTGTAGCTCTTGAAGGCCCCTCAACTATATACCATTCTCATCAAGCTTTTTTAAAGTCTATTGTATATTTTATGTTATACATTTTATTTTGGGGGGACTCCTATGAATTCCATATGCTGCCGGAGCTCGTGTTCTGGCTGTGTAAGGTCCTTTATGACTGTGGCAAAACTCAACACACAGTTTTGTGCTGTCGGGCCACATCTGCAAGCAGTGAGCCTGTCCATGACTCCTGACACCACTAAGTCAGCATGGGGGGTGGGAGGAAGGTGAGGTGGGGTGGAGATCGTGGTGGGAAAAGGCCAGAAAGGGAGTGGTAATGGTGGTGGCTGCCCCACTGATATCCAATGCCCCTTCCCAGCCTTGATCTGCCTTCCCAGGTCCATTCAAACTTGTGCCAGCTATTCGGTGCCAGTCAGCAGCATAGGCTTTCCCCTGGGCAAGGGAACAGATGTCCCCTTACCCTGAGGAGACCTCTGGGACTGCCCAGAACAATGATAATTTCTTTTTTGGTCCACCTCTCCCAGTCTTGTTTCTGGGTGGCCCCATTTTGCTTCCAAACAGTCCCAGGTGGGCTACTAGTCCCAAGCCCTCCCTGCCAGTCTCTGCAACCGCTCTTTTTTAGAGATGATTCACTGGGAAGTACAGTTTCTCCAGATGTAGCTGAGGCAAACAGAAGCCCTCACTGCTCCTCAAAAGAACCTACTGAGAGTGTAATTATTGAACTAGTTTTGAACCAATTAATACTACTTGAGGTTTAATCAGCTTCAAGCAACCAAGAGATATGAGGTGCCCATTCAATTCCAGATCACAGAAAAACGTGTTTCTGAATTGGTTTTTGGACTTAGATTGAGGTTTGTTTCAAATACCCTTGAATATTTGAATAGCCTCTGTGAATTTCTCTAACAGCAATTTTTTTTCCTGTAGAATGAGTGGGGTGGGGAAGCTTTAATTTTATTCTTCTCTTTTTTCTTTTTTTAAATAGGAGAAGGCCATTATAATCCCTGAGCTAGATTGAATCTTCCTTGAAATTTTAAGTTTATATTATAATATATTATATTATATTATATTGGAATAGCTTATCTGTTGCTAACCTCTGAATTGATAACATAATGATTGAAGTGTTGCATTAACCATATAACTGCTAATGTAAGCATTTTATGTACCAATTTAGCAATCTCCAGGGTAGTGCCAAGAAGGGCCATGTCCCCCTCTGGGAAATCTGGTGCTTCTCCACACCCCAGGATTAAGTCAAAGCCACATGTACCGTCATGCTTTAGGCACATGGAGGTAGATTTTCGCTGCCACCAGAAATGTAGGCTGACCCTTTTACCCAGCTGGGGGTCTGCCTGCCAACCAACAGCCTTCAGGCTGAGGAGGGAAAAGGACAAGGAGTGTTTTGACTAACCTTGCTTCATACTCTTCCTCATCCCCATGCAATCTCACACACACACTCAAGCATCATGGTCAGGAGAGCAAACTTGGACCAATGACCAGCTATGAGCTAGTTTTGGTCAAGGTTCTTGTTCTCCAGAGATACCAGGCAGTCCTGGGTCCTAATTAACATCTGAAAGAGGAAGGCTGTTGGTGAGGTGTGACCCAGGGCTTTAGTCAGAATAGAGACTGTCAGCCCAATCCTATGCATGTCTACTCAGAAGGAAGTCCCATTAGAGTCAATGGGGCTTACTCCCAGGAAAGTGTGGATAGGATTGGGCTGTGAGACAGACTGCTTCCTAAGTCTGCTTCGGTATCCACAAATACTGAGATATTGCCTTTGAGGCAGAAAAGGGGTTAACTTAGGAGAAGGGTGTTTGCTCATGGCAGTTATCAAACTTAGCTTTTATATGAAAATGATCTCTTGATTTATCTTTCATTTCTTGGAGCATGACTTGCTGTATTAACCCATTTTTGCCCAGCACTCAGGTGTACACATTTGGCCCCTGTTGCATATATACAACATTGGGTAGAAATGGCTTAACTGATTTCTTGTAGCCATCATTCTTATAAGCAATCATTCTAAAGTTCATTTTCGTTTACTACTATAGCTCATATTCATGTAATATTATAACTCGGATATTCAATAAAATCTTTCTCAACTGGCCAGGTTTTGTCATCTTCTTAGGCCACAAACCTATTTGAATGCTGTGCTGACAGTGCACCGACGCCAACACAAAGACCGCTGTAGCTTTACAGGTTCACTTTCCTGTCCTTGAGAAGGCTGCTGTGGAACTCTGCAGAGGACCCCTGTGGCAATGGTGCACTCCTGGAAAACAAAAGGGATTCAGAGGAGTGTTTGGCTAGCAATAGCAATGGTTGGTGCCCCTGACATTTACTGAAAGAGAGCAGCTCTTGCCTATTGCAGGAAGTAAGGTAAAGGTTACCTTTATGTTGGTAAAGAGGGCTCTGGGATTTCCCACAAGCAGAGAGATCAGCAGAAGAACACTTTTCCCACTGTAAGTTCTACCATCCAGCCTGTTGGCTGCTATCAATACATATGTTCCACCAGGTTAGCCAACAGTTGATAGCCTGAGGATCTTTTCCCATAACAATATGTACTCTAACATTTGTACAGCACTTTGTAGGAACAGATTTGGAGGTGTGGGTTTGAGGACCAGTGGGAGGAGCTAAAATTGGTGTGATAATGTTTGTGTTATGTGAAGTGAAAGGGCAAAGCAACAGAAAGTCTCTGGGATTTCATAATTTAAAAAGATTAGTTAAGGATTTCAGATAACTAAGGGAAGTCATGGCTGGGTATTTTTTTTTTTTAATTAAGTGTCAATATAGAGGGCTTCCAATTTGATTGGAACGGGGGGGCGGGACAGGGGAGGTAACAGTAACCCAACCTGTCCCTCGAGTCTTCAAGGTGGCAAAGCTCTTAGGAGCCACCCCTGGCTCGCTTGGGCAGCAAGACCACAGGGATTCTTGCATTGTAAAAGGAGACCACGGAGCCTTCAGTACCTGTGGTAGTGCCCTATGCTCTATCCGGATGGGGGTGCAGAGTGCTGTGCGGGTCCCAGTATCAGCACTCTAGGTCATTCTCAGCCAATGGGAAATGTGCAGCCAGAAGATGACAGCCCAGATTCAATGAAAGGGAGAAGCATGACAAAGAGGTCGTCTGTGTGCTGGCAAAGCTGCAGTTGTTCTAGCTGGTTTGAAGGAGGTGAATGATACTTCTGATTTCTCAAGGCACCAAAAACGGACAAATGCCACCAGACCCACCTGTGTTGGTGCCTAAACAGTTAATCCAGGTTCAATAGACAACAATCCTGCTGAACAGTTTCTTTTATCTCTGAAGAGGCCAGAGTATCCCTTTTCTTGTCCATTTTCTGAAAGGGAAAATGGGAACTCACACAGTGAATGAATGCAATTGTCTGGAGAGAAGGGCTAAGCCTGCTGTGTGCTGTTATTCTCATAACTGATAGTCCAGGTCCACTCCACCACCTCTGCCTGATATGTTACCTCTGCTTGGCCCATCACTGCCACCACTATCTGGTTGAAAAGGTGTGGATTTCTAGACTTAGCCTGCAATCCTATAACATTTACCTGAGAGTAAACCCCATTGAATAAAATTAGATTCACTTCTGTGTAGCCATGTAGACTAAGGATTAAGCAACCGGGGTCTTGTTAGGCTTAATCAAACATAACTTTAACTGCATGTACTAATCCAGTTTTTCCCCCACACAAATACTGTAATACGTTGGGGATGTGTATGCAAAATGTGACAAAGGGGTGGGGACATTGACACTGCTGCTGATTCAAATCAGGCACCCCTTCATGCACTATTTACAGTAGGAAAAATGCTTCTGTTGGAAACTGATCCCGCCAAACACTGCATGTCATACAAACTTCCCACTTTCTATTTTAAAGAATGGGGAGAGAGGGGAATGCCATAAATGCAGATAAATTAATGTGGGGTTTGACCTTCAAAACTTTTTTGGCTGCGGGATGTAAACAAAAACTTTAGTTTTTCCTCTGGTGCTACAACACTGATAATTTTGGTAGTCCTTTTAAGTACTTTTTCCAGATAGATTACAGCCACCCACACATAAAATTCTTCAGTGACTTGCTTGGCCCCAAGAACCACAGATTTCTCTCTCACTCACTGCTAATTGCTTTGCCCATAGGACTCTTGTATCTTAACTCTTTCATGTTCAACCGCAAACAATAAGATGTCTTCACTGATTGACCGGCACCATTTTCAGTCAGGAATGGGAGAACTTGTGAATTTTGCTCAGAGCCTGTTGGAAAGCCCAACAGACCATCATGCTAGAGAGAAAGTCCAGAGACACACTGAGAGAGCATCGCAGGAAATGCAGGCTGCCTTGGGAGTGGCAAACGGAGAGTTGAGGAACATTGACAACCAAAGCGTGAAGCTGGTGGCAGAGAAGAAGAAAAAGGAGGGTGAGAAAAATGCGAAGAATCAGCATCTTAGTTGTCTGAGGAACCAGCTGGCCTCCTACAGGTCCTCAGAAAGTAGTTCCAGGAATATGCTGGAAGCAGCTCAGAGGCACCTGGAAGAAATGAATCGGCAAGTGGCAGCAAAGAGGCGAGAAGTAGAGCAAAATGAAATAATAAGAAATGTTGGCATTGGGCTGATGTTCATTCCTATTGTGGGCATCATTGCTGGTAAGTGGCTTTTCACTGACATTAATACTAAGTTGAACACTAACCTTTGAAGTAAAGGCCAAGGCTGTGTGGATTGCAGTAAAACAATATGAGGCAGCACTGAAACCGAATCAAGCATTTAAAAAAAAGCTGAATTATCTGGCCTGCGTGTGTGCTACAAAACTGCATGTACAGATCAGTCCTCCTTATCTGCTTTCAGCCAAAAACCAGAAGTGCCTTTCAGAGGCCTCCAAGAAGCACACAGCCTCCCTAGGACTCAGAACACCTCCTGGACATGAGCAGAAGGCATCTCTGGGCAATTCCAGGGGATCCTTTGAGGGCCCTCACATCAGTTGAATAGGTATCCATTGGGTACAGATCCACTGTGGATACTGTGGCCCAACCTGTACTTGGTTATTATTTATTATTATTTTAACTTATTCGCCTTCCACTAGTCTTGGGGAAGAGTTAATAATTATATGGGGCACAGAATCCTCACCTTTGTTCTCTCACTGCCAGAAGGTACTGCAAAAAATCCCCAACCACTAATCAGGCAGCAGAGCAAAAAATGCCTAGTCAGTCATGGATCAACCAGCAAATTCTATATCACCTTCATGGCTGGAAGGTTGGGCTTGATCCTGTGAGGCATTCAGAAGAGTTGCTTAGTGCTCGAAGAAGCTCCAGAACTAGTTTCACTAAAATAGTCTGTTACTCATCATTCTCTGCAATGCATAACCACAGAGAAATGACGAATTAGTTCTAAGATGAACTTTACTGTGTCCCCAAGTGATGGATGTCTGAGTTACGGTGGCTACTTCATCTTTTTTGCATAGTGGTGTTTTTTGTGCAAATGCAACAGTGCTGTTTCAATTTCCCTACTTTCCCACTTCCAGATAGACCTCCAGAACAGAATTAGTGCTTAACTTGGGAACTGATGGCCCAATCCTATCCTCCCCACTGCTGGAACTAGTGTTCTGGTGGCAGTGTGTGCTTTCCAGCCATTGCAAAAGGCGTTAAGAAGAGCCCTGCTGCATCAGGTCAAAAGCCCATCTGGCCCGGCTTCCTGTATCTCAAAGTGGCCCACCAGATGTCTCAGGGAGCACACAAAACAAGAGAATTGCACCCTGCTGCCCTCCCTTGCACTTGGCACTCCGAGGCAGCCTACTTCTACTTTAAAACCAGGAGATTGCACCCATCATGGCTTGTAATCCTCCAGAAATTTGTCCAGTTCCCTTTTAAAGGCATCTAGGCCGGATGCCGGATGCCGTCACCACACCCTATGGCAAGGAGTTCCACAGACCAATCACACGCTGAGTAAATAAAATGTTTTATTTTGTCCCAACTCTCAATTTTGCTGAATGTCCCCTGGTTCTGGTGTTGTGTAAGAGGGAAAAGAACATCCCTCTATCCATCCCCTGAATAATTTTGTATGTCTCAGTCATGTCCCCTCTCAATCATCTCTTTTCTAAACTGAAGAGCTGCCAATGCTGTAGCCTTTCCTCGTAAGGAAGGTGCCCCAGCCCAGTAATCGTTTTTGTCGCTCTCTTCAGCACCTTCTCCATTTTCAATGAAATAGAGCCACTATATGGCTCTGTGGAAGCTTGCTGATGAAGGTAGGATTGTGCGGAGAATGGGGCAGTGACAGGGATGGGGAGGAGGGTGGATCGGACCTGAGAAGGGTGTGGGTTCAGTTGCAGCGGCATCCACCAAATCCTAGCCCCCTTCTTTGCTCAATCCGTTTTCACAGAGCCACTTCAACTTGTGCTGGATAGATTGCTGGTGCAGGTCCGAGTAGAACCACTGGGCTGGCATGTACCTTCTCCAGGGCAAGGGAACAAATGTTCTTTTGCCCCGTGGAGGCCTCTAGAGGCCAAAACAGCCCCGCAGGATGCAGCAGACACCACATTGGTGCCACTGCAACTCCCCATCCATATGTGGTAGGATTGAGTTGTCAGAGTGTGTTTGAGTTAACAGTGAAGGCAACCAGGAGTGACCCTATGCTATGCAGCCTAAAACATGCCCCAAATCCTCTGCAATGTGTATGAGTCCTGGAACAGATACTCAAAGCTCCTGGACAGAGAAGTCCATGGGGAAAGAACTCCCTCAAGACTGAAAGGTTGAATGTGCACTTCCAATTCTTAGTAAATGGGGAATAAATATCAACTTTAATCCCCAGGTTCTGTCATGGTGGGCTGTGGTCAAGTGGCTTTGGATGCCGCTGAGAAAGCGAAGAGGGAAGCTGAAGAGGCAGTTCAACGACACAGAGAGGAGGTCTCCCGGTACGCAGCAGAAACCAGCAGATTGTCCTCTCTCATATGGAATGCTGAAATGGATATTACAAACACACAGTACAGAATCATATTGATTACGTCAGAGCAACACTCGCTGGCTTCAAGGCAGGCAGAAATAATTCGTGTTCAGGATACTCTGAGGAAATGTGTGAACTTCCTCAGCCTCTTGGCTGGGAAAGTCAGTGTGGCTGATGATTTGTCCAGGGATATTTTGATCTACGAAGACCTTGAACATGTCCTTGAAGATATTCTCCAGCATGTGTTCCCCTTAATGGGTCAGGGAAACGAAGGGGTGATGGCCCTCTCCAGTGCTGAAATTAGAGGGCTCATTGGGAAGTTGAAATCTGCCCAGGAAAGCCTTCGTGCCTTGCCCTACACAGAGGCCTCAAATGCAATCTCAGATTTTGCTTGATCTCATCTTTTTTTTCTTTTCATCAAAAAAGAATAATAATTTTGCAATTGCTTTTGAATTCTAGCAAGCCATGCTCCCATTTCATGCACTTGCATGAGACAGGCCAGGGGTCTCCAAACCCTGGCCCGCAGGCCACATCCGGCCCTCCAAATAATTTTATCTGGCCTGCATGGTTCCCTAGCCTCTCAGAGCTCCAAATAACTCCCAAAATGCACTTCCAGGTATCTACCTCATTCAGCCACTAGCAGTGCTGAATGTAATGCAATGTACAGTAATGGAAAGAAATTATTCCATTATATTGCACTATTACATTCAGCGCCTCTAGTGGCTGAGTGGGATATGTACCTTGTATATTCCTCATTCAGCCATTAAATGAATTCGTGTACCCATTGAACTCATTCGTGTACCCACTAAGATACCTGTGCCATGTACTCTGCAGCTGCTTTTGAATTCTAGTCAGCTCTTTTCCCATTTAATGTGCTTGCATGACGTGGGCTACTAACACACTCATTCATTCACCTGCAAAGGGACATGTGTGTATACCATATTATTCTGATGAAAGCTTCAGATACCAAGGATTGCATTCTGTCTCCTGTTTGCATTCATTTAGTTAGTTTACTTCTTTCAACCCTGGGTGTCTTGAGCTGGCACTGTAGCTGAGCTGAATGTTCTTCATTTCAACAGGACAGACATTTCTCTTAGGGCTCAGTTCAGTCCCTGACAGATGCAGGACTTACGCAAGCAGGACTTGTCAGAGTCTAGACTCCTCTGCCCTCTCCTAGCAAGCGCACATGGATGCATGCACCAGCAGCAAGCCCCGTCCATTGAAGGGGTTGGAGGCACCTTCAGTACCCCCACCAAACCCTCTCTGCTTCCTGGACATGAGTTACTCAGGGCTACTAAATGTCAATAACTTATAGCCAGCTAGCCAGCCAAAAAACCTGAATAACATACATGAAGCCGAGGGGGCCTCAATATGTAGCCATTTATTTAGGTTCATAGCATAACAGAATTTAATTTCAGGTTTTTTTAAAAAGTTAATGAAAATATTTGTGTGTATGTGTACACACATGCTGCACACAAATACTATAGGTTCCAGAATGCCCATATTTTTGTCGCATATATGTTTGTTCATTTTTCAGCGATGAGCAATAGTTAATATTAATTAATATTAAGTAGTTTTGATAGATGGTGACAGAGTGACCAGGGTAATATGCCATTGGGGCAATAAGGCTTAAAAGCATAGGGGCACATAGAATAGTGAAAGCCATTTTCATCTAAAAGAATCATAAGTTAGTCTCACAGAAAAACTGCTTAGAAAGCTGTTTTGCTAGTTTCACAAACCTTGGAATTTGGAAAAGGTAGTTGTATCTCAAAGATAGATAAACTCCTTCTTGGCAGAAGTATACGGCCAGCCAAGATATCATAAGCTGAGAAAAACACATATATGCAACACTGTAGTATGAAAAGTCTTAGTATTATCAGTTGGCAGGCTAATATAGGTTTAGCTAGCTGGATGCAGACACCTGCAAGAGACAAATTTAGAAAAAGAATACATTTAATTAGATAAGCAAGAGCATTCTTGAGAATCAACCTTTGAATTGCAACTGAAATGGAGAAATGAATGTTAAAGGGGGCTGGTGCAGGGAAAAAGCAGTTTGCCTGGCATGTAATGTCTGAATAACTTGTTTGAAGGTAAATGGGAGAAGGATTTCTTAAAAAGAAAATGTGATGCTGTGAAAGTTTGGCTTGTTTTATGTTAAAATATATGAAAAATCACAAGAAGCTGGCTGGAGCCTTAGCTCACGGTGCTAGGCAACCACTAAAGGGAAGAGGTCACTTCTTGGCAAAGATATACACCACTATACCCCTTAATAGGAAACTGGTCACAATAGTCAAATAGAATTAAGGCATAGAGTAAAACTGTTAAAAGGTGGTTTAAAGGACCTTGCTTAATAGAGGTTGGCAGAGAGCCCCACAGTGTTTTGCTAAAAACAGGAGAAGGAATGCAGGGGAGATAAGACAGGTGGCTCAAGCAAGGCCATCCTAATCAGGAAGGGAGATGTATGCCAAGAAATAGGTCTGAAGTCCTGCCAAGGTCAGTTCTGAATAAAATAATGTTATAGTGCACTCTACTGGTTCTTGAAAACTTTGTAATACAATATGTTTAATTGTTTAATTTTACCTTATTTGGAAACCTGTAACTTGAAGTTCACCTATCAAGTGTCTCTAAGGCTATCTACAGCCTATTAAGAGTTAGCCCCATCTATGATGTCAAACTTCAGCCAATGGGAAGTTCAAACAAAGGACCCAGAATGTTATAAAGGGTCTGGTTAAGACAGATACTCGCTCTCAATGCTTTGGACAGGAGTTCCATGAGATGCCCATTGCTAGCAACGAAATAAAAGCTTGCAGACGATCACCCTTGACTACTGAGTCTTGCTTTTTGGACCTTGCAACAGTTTCACATGAGAATTCCTGTATATGTTCTGGGGCCTACATTTATTATGTATGCATATAATGCCAGAAATGGTTCATGGTCCTCCCTCATTTTCTGAGTTAGAATTGTACAGCTGGCATGCAGACAACCTGCACACTAGAGGGAAGAGGCATTCCTGCTTCCTGTCAATGTTCTGGCTGTGTCTCTAGAAAAGCTGCCTGCCTGCATGTCGTGTTCCTCAGTTATGCATGAAACTGTTCCTCTGTTAAGAAAGAAAACCTGTGCTTCCACTGCTAATAAAGAAAAGCAAAGGTAATGGGCATGGAGGGGTGGGGGGGCATGGATAAGTGAAACTGCAGGTACCGGATTCCTGGATATGGGGAGATGCCTGTATTAATAAGGAACATTTTTCTACATTGTTGTGAAGGAGGAGTCTCCAAAATGAGGCACTATCCAGATGTGTGGTCAGTCTCCAAGTCTGTATGGATGGCTAATTGTCATTCGTCAATGTAGTTTTTTTATTATCTATCTTTGTATGCCTGGGTGACTGTCATTTAAGACAATTCATTTTTCATCTTTGGGAATAAATAAAATCATAGGTCTGGCTGTAAACCTTTTGTGTATTAAAAACCCAACATCACATCATTAACAGGATGCTCTGAGCATATTAAAAGCCCTATATAAGTTTACTATTATAATGGACTATTCGTTGTGTTGTCCTTAGTACAAATTCTTAGGTTTCATGGCGGCATCTGGAGATGCAGGAGGGAGTCTGCTGAAGTGTGAAAGTAATATAGATTCATTATAAAATGTCAAGGAACTACTGGGTCAGGACAGAGAGGCACATGTTCAGGGTCAGCCCATACATGAAGCAAGGTGATGCGAGTTGCATTAGTGGGCAGCCGATTCAGAGTGCCCTTCATCTCAAGCCTGCTACTGCCACTGTCTCACATCTGTCTCACGGATGCAACCCACACTGATCCACTTTCCCCCTACCAAACCTCCTTGCCTTGCTCCAGGTGCAGTTTCTTCAAACCTGGAAGCGTGGGTCTTCCAGTTTGATTCCCAGGGACTGTGTGAATAAAGGAGCTCCCCCATTCCTGCAGCCCCTTTAAATCAAATGAGAAATCCTGCACTTTTGCAGCTGAAGATTTGGAAAGAGGCAGCAGACCGGAGGCAGTATCGGCAGCGTTCAGGGTCGCTCTGTTGAATCCGGGTGAAAAAGCAGCTTGGTGGGAAATAGGCAATATCAAGCTTTGCTTCAGTTGTATCTGCTCAAAAAGCTGCCCTGGTGGTCAAAAGAAAAACGTGAACAGCCCTGAGCAAGGCAGTCACTGTTTGCAGTTGGATGGGGCAGAGATTGTTCATTCATCAAATCCTCTGTGTGAAGAACTCACCTCCCAGTGTGTAGTCAACTAGAGCAAACCATTTAATTTCATCCATTTGAAATTGTATCACCAAAAAGAGACTCCATTGCTGAAGGAAAACTATGGCAGTGGGTATCCAGATGATTTTCCATTTCTACAGCAGTAGTCTCAGATGTGGATAATGAACCCAAGAATGCCTGGCTCCCAGTTCTCCTGCAAAGGAACTCAAAGACTTTCCCCCACTCCAAACCTCCTAGAACTGCGAATGCCTTAGATCACTTAAATGAATCTTCTGGAGCTTGAAGTGTGCCTGTAGTGTGGCATGGATTAGAAAGATTATTAAGAGGTGGACAATGGCATAGCTAAGGGGGGCAGGGAGTACATTGCCCACACCTTGAGATAGTGCCAACCTATACCCCTGATGGTGGAATCGAGGCAAAAAAGCAGCCTCCCCAAAACTCAGAAGGCCTCCTGGAGGCATCAGAAAGGCACTTACATTTTTTGTGGACCTTCTGAGGCCTGAGGAAACTGTATGGGGGTGTGCGCATGTTAAAACTCTTTGTGCCCCCAGGTGCCAGATTCCTTAGCTACACCACTGGGGGTGGATTCAATCTGCTTATTGGAGGATAGACCTGACTTTATTTGGGAAGGGGCTGCTTCTGCAAATACAAGTCGGGGGCCTCCCTATCTGTGCCCTTGCTATAATCCATCCAATTCCATGTTCATAAAGAACTGGTACAGCACTATGAGTTCTATCCTCAAGTATAATGACTCACCAACCCCACTCCCCCATCTTAGAAAACAAATAACATTTGTTGCCTTTCCATAGTGCAGTATAGACCAACCTGAGACAAGCCAATCGAAGTTCCCCCCCCCCCGGGTTCTGATGGTAGCAACTACATCTCAAAGGAACAACTAGTGATGAGAGTAATTCTCACAATTATGCAGGGGATAGATAGAGTGGATAGAGGGATGTTCTATTCCTTCTCACACAACACCAGAACCAGGGGACATCTGCTAAAATTGAGTGTTGGGAGGGGCAAAAGAAAATATTTCTTTACCCAGCATGTGATCAGTCTGTGGAACTTATTGCCACAGGATGTGGTGATGGCATTTGGCCTAGATGCCTTTAAAAAGGGATTGTACAAATTTCTGGAAGAAAAGACCATCATGGGTTACAAGCCATGATGTTTATGTGCAACCTCCTCATTTTAGAAGTAGGCTACCTCAGAATGCCAGATCTTGTGTGCTCCCTAACTTGGTGGGCTGCTGTGAGATACAGGAAGCTGTACTAGATGGGCCTATGACCAGATCCAATGGGGCTATTCTTGTGTTTATGTTCTTATGAATCTTTGTTCCCTTACCTTGGGGCTCCATTGTGGCTGTATTGGTGTAGTAAGAGCAACCAGGGGTTACTTTCTGTGAAGTACATCATCACATAGCATGTCTGGGAGGAATGGGGGCATGACAGGGAGAGGAGCAGTGGGTGGGAGGCAGAGTGGCATGTACCAATATACTATGCCCCTCTCCCTTCTCCCTCTGGAGGCAAGAGGCTTGCCCGAGCGCAAGGGAACAAAAGTTCCCATACTATGAGGAGACTTCCGCGACAGTCTCCCTTCAGGATGCAGCATTCCCTCTGTTGGTAAGCCTGCACTGGTGCTGGCGGGTGGCATTCCATGAAACAACAAGAAAGGGTTGCATCGAGTGGCAGAGTTAGAAGGGCAGTGAACCCCATTCCCAACTATCTGCTTAACTGAATTTCACCATAATAACTCTCCTCCATCCTCTCTCAAGATGCCTCTGCTAAGACGTTCCTCCTTTTTTTCTGGCAGAGAGAGAAAGAGCATGTTCTGGGAGGCTTAAGGACTAGAAAGGATGAATGCGGGCAGAGCAGTGTGCAGAAGCCAGAGACCTGAGCATGGTGGCGCTGGAGGAAGACACCTAATGAGCAGGCCAGGGCAGTGAGAGAGTTGCTGCAAGCTTATGTTTGTGGAAGAAGTGCTTGGAGTACTTGAAAGCACCATTGAAACACTAATTATTCAAGATGAAAGCAGAGGGAAGCCCCAGGATGTGGCTAGCTGAGGTCTTGGGTAATGCTGGGGGTGAAGAGGACATGATGAGAGGGTTACTGTGTGCTGAGTAGTTTCACATCTTTTCAGCTGCCAAATCAAGGCCCAATCGGAATCAAGACTGTGGCAGGGACAGGGACTTAGGCTCAACTTCTATTTATTCTTACCCAGGAGTAAGTCTCATTGAATGCAGTGGAGCTTACTTCTGAGTAGTAACGCATAGGATTGTGCTGTTAGGCTCTTATTCCCCACCACAGTCCTGAACTTGACCTGAACTTCTAGTACTTATGTTTTCGCATAACTAGTAAATCTTGAAACAGAGGTCTCAGAATGAAACTGAAAGTACAATCAGCCTCAAGAATAAACTGAAAGACAGTTACTAGGTGAATGGAATCATTGGAAATGATCATACCTGAACCTTCCCCTGCCTGCTTTTCCCCACAGCCACCTCGCCTCCCCAACCTGTTTTCCCCCATTTGATCAGAAACCCTGAGCAGGAACCAGAGTTTGGCTGTGGGAAAAGTGACCTGGCTGTGCAGGAAAGGTGGAGGGGGGAGCAGGAAGGGACCCACTACTTCTCACCTGCAACTGCCACAAAGACGGGACTGATAATCCCATGTTGTCCATCAAACATCTAGTTCTGACCTCAGAAATGGATTGATGGCTCATCTTCCGCTATGGCACTGGTTCCCAAACTCTCCGGGAGAGTTCGGCGCACTGCTTCTCCACTGCAAATGTTCTCTTTCCCCACTGCAGGCCATCGGTGTGAATGGGAATTCTGTGTTTGCTCCTAGCATTGTTTTGCTAGGAGTTTGGGAACTGCTGTAAGTTCCTGTGGGGGAGTGGCAAAGGCAGCAGCACAATCGCTTGGGGGGGGTACAAGGGTTTTTCTTTAAATGTACCTGAGGCAGTGCCAGGCTCTGGGGGGGGCAGTCAAGGGAGCCTCTCGACCCCTCTGAAGGGCTCCTGTGCCTCCAAACATCTAAAAATAGTTAAAAAAAAAAAAAAAGCCACTCCTTGTTTCGCGACAAAACCAGAAGTGGCCTTTTAAAAACTATTTTTGGAGGTGCAGGGAGCCCTGCAGAGGGGTCCACAAGCTCAGAGGCCGGCACCTCGGAGGCCAGCACTGCCTCAGTTAAGCTACTTTCCAGAAGGAAAACAGGAAGTACTGTTTAATGACGCTCCAGAGGCACAGTAGTGCCTGGACCAGCAAGAACTGGCTGTTTCTACCTACATAATAAATAAATAATAATAATAAACTTTATTTATACCCCGCCCTTCTCCCAAAAGGGACCCAGGGCGGCTTACAACGTTAAAAAAGGATTAAAACATAATTTAACAAACAAATAAAAACATATTAAAAAACATTAACAGATACCATAAAAACAGTAGTCAGATAAAAAGTCAGATAAAAAGAGCATAAAGCAGCAGATCATAGAGGACTCAGGCCTGTAAAAAATACTAAAAGATGTAAAAAAGATGTTAAAAAGGCCATGAACTCAGAAGGCTTGTTTAAACAAAAGGGTCTTCAGGCCTCGCCAAAAAGTCTCAAGAGAGGGGGCCATTCTCAAGTCAAGGGGAAGGGCGTTCTATAATGTTGGTGCCACTACTGAGAAGGTCCTATATCTTGCCGCCGCCCCACGTACCTCCTTAGGCGGTGGCACTTGTAAAAAGGCCTTCTCTGATGACCTAAGAGGACGAGCCAGATTGTGCGGAAGTCGGTGATCTCTAAGATACCCTGGCCCAGAGCAGTATAGGGCTTTAAAGGTCAAAACCAGCACCTTGAATTGGGCCTGGAAATGAATGGGCAGCCAATGTAGCCCCCGGAGAAGCGGGCTGACAGAGTCAAACCACCTAGCTCCAGTGACCACATGGCTCGCCGCATTCTGCACTAGTTGCAGTTTCCAAACCGTCTTCAGGGGCAGCCCCACATAAAGTGCTTTACAATAATCTAACCTCGATGTCACCGTGGCATGGATCACCATGGCCAGGTCTGCACGATCCAAGTACGGATGCAGCTGGCTTACCCGCCGAAGCTGAGCGAAGGCCCCCCCTAGCCACAACCGCCACCTGGGAATCCAGGAGCAGCTGTGAGTCCAGGTGGACCCCCAAGCTGCGGACCTGCTCCTTCAGAGGGAGTGCAACCCTATTCAGAGCAAGCCGATAGTCCAGCACCTGCATCGAGGATTTCCTAACCAGGAGAGCCTCTGTCTTATCCGGATTTAATTTCAGCTTGTTAGCCCCCATCCAGATCCTTGCTGCTTCCAGACAGCGCTCCAGGCCCTCAACCGCCACCCTGGAGTCTGGAGGAAAGGAGAGATAGAGCTGGGTGTCATCAGCATATTGATGACACCCCACTCCAAACCCCCGGATGACCTCTCCCAGCGATTTCATGTAGATATTAAATAGCATGGAGGACAGAATTGAACCCTGCGGCACCCCACACCTCAAAGGCCAGGGTGTCGAACAGGCATCCCCAAGCACCACCATCTGGGACCGACCATCCAAGTAGGAGCGGAACCACTGCAAAACAGTGCCTCCAACTCCCAACTCGGCCAATCGGCCCAGAAGGATACCATGGTCGATGGTATCGAAAGCCGCTGAGAGGGCCAGCAGGACCAACAGGGACGCACTCCCCCTGTCCAGTCCCCGGCGTAGGTCATCCACCAAGGCGACCAAGGCAGTTTCCGTCCCAAAGCCTGGCGTGAAACCAGATTGAAAAGGATCCAGATAATCAGCTTCATCCAAGACCCTCTGGAGTTGGGCTGCCACCACCCACTCAATTACCTTGCCCAGGAACGGGATGTTGGAGACTGGCCGGTAGTTATCCAACATAGTGGAATCCAGGGAGGGCTTCTTCAGGAGGGGGCGAACCACCGCCCGTTTCAAAGCGAGTGGCAACGTCCCCTCCATCAAGGAAGAGTTGACCACCCTCCCTCCTCCCACCCTCCCTCCCTCCCCTCCCCAAGATCACCCCAGTCAGCTCAGGCAGGGAGATGTTTGGGCAGCAGGGCGGGCGGTACACCAACAGAATCCCAATCCTGTCCAGTCCTCTTAACACAACATGCAGGCACTCGAACCCAGCAGACTGCTGGACAGGGCACCTGGTAAGGGAGATGGACTCATGATAGACCACTGCAACTCCCCGTCCCTGCAATCTTGGCTGCTGCAACACCTGGAAGCCTGGTGGACAAAGTTCAGAGAGACTAACGCCTTCCTCCATGTCCAACCAGGTCTCAGTAATGCATACCAGGTCGGATTTCTCATCCAGGATTAAATCCCGGATGATACAGATCTTGTTGTTCACCGACCTGGCATTCAAAAGCAGCAGCTTCAGATGCAGGGACTCACTGCCAAGACCACCAGGCATCCGAGAATTGGGGGAAGGACCAGAAGGGGAGATGATCTGCCTATGATGAACTCTCCTTCTCCTGTAATGGCCTGTCCGACCCCCACCACCATATCTCCCCTGGCCCGTCAGTCTCTTGATAGTGGTACCCTTCCCTTCCCCTGAGCTCCCTCCTGAGAAAAAACACATGTGGCGAGGCCCACCTTCTGACACTGGCCGATACAAAGAGAGACACCCAGCAGGACTGCTTATAAAAAGATAAAAACAAGGCAAGCCCAGCACTGGGTGTCTCACAGGCGGATCCTCTGCCGCAAAAAGACTGTTGCTCCTCTCTCCCCTGTCTAAAGAGAAGGGGAGGATATCCAACCGCTGTTATTTGGTCCACTGACCAAGAGGGGACCAGATCTTCCAGGCACAAGCCCCGGGCCAAGAGCCCTTTGGCTCTTGCCTTTCGGCACGTGCCAAAGGCTCGCGCCTCTGGCAAGCCCAGCAAAGATGCCTGCCAGGGAAGGGAGGAGGAGAGCACTCGAGTCGACAGGCCTGCAGACTCCACCCCAGCCGGCCAGACCCCCAGCTGAGCCTGATGGGCCCTTCCAGGTACTGCCTCTGGCAAGCCCAGCAAAGATGTAGATACCTGCCAGGGAAGGGAGGAGGAGAGCACTCGGGTCGACAGGCCTGCAGACTCCACCCCCAGCCGGCCAGTCCCCCAGCTGAGCCTGACATATGTTTCAATTTACATACAGACTTCTGGAACCTAACCTAAGCTGCAAGTGCACAGGGGATTTAGTCTATTTGAGTCTTTGATTTTTTAGGCTAAAACCCCCGAGTCCCATATCAGTGCCCAAGTTTTTGACACATGTGACTCAAGTTCCTACAAATCTTGAAAAAGTCATGTTTTGCCAACTCGAGTCAAGCCTGAGTCACGTCCCCATCCCTGCATGTTACTGGTTAACATCATGCTTGCTTGGCCTTTACTTCATCTTGGCTCAATCTTGTTGGGGATTTTTGCCTCCAGCACTTATTTCTTTACTAGAAATGAATGAGTCCCCATTCACTTCATTTTTTCACTCCTTACAAAATGAATGCACCACAGAAGCAGCGGCTGTTTCTGCTTAGATGCTCACTCACTAAGAACATAAGAACAGCCCCACTGGATCAGGCCATAGGCCCATCTAGTCCAGCTTCCTAAATCTCACAGCGGCCCACCAAATGCCCCAGGGAGCATACCAGATAACAAGAGACCTGCATCCTGGTGGCCTCTCTTGCATCTGGCATTCTGACATAGCCCATTTCTAAAATCAGGAGGTTGTACATGCACATCATGGCTTGTAACCCATAATGCATTTTTCCTCCAGAAACTTGTCCAATCCCCTTTTAAAGGCGTCCAGACCAGAACGCCATCACCACATCCTGTGGCAAGGAGTTCCACAGACCAACCACACACTGAGTAAAGAAATATTTTCTTTTGTCTGTTCTAACTCTCCCAACACTCAATTTTAGCGGATGTCCCCTGGTTCTGGTGTTACGTGAGAGTGTAAAGAGCATCTCTCTATCCACTCTGTCCATCCCCTGCATAATTTTGTATGTCTCAATCATGTCCCCCCTCAAGCGTCTCTTTTCTAGGCTGAAGAGGCCCAAATGCTGTAGCCTTTCCTCATAAGGAAGGTGCCCCAGCCCAGTAATCATCTTAGTCGCTCTCTTTTGCACCTTTTCCATTTCCACTATGTCTTTTTTGAGATGCGGCAACCAGAACTGAACACAATACTCCAGGTGTGGCCTTACCATCGATTTGTATAACGGCATTATAATACTAGCCGTTTTGTTCTCAATACCTTTCCTAATGATCCCAAGCATAGAATTGGCCTTCTTTACTGCCACCGCACATTGAGTCGACACTTTCATTGACCTGTCCACCACCACCCCAAGATCTCTCTCCTGATCTGTCACAGACAGCTCAGAACCCATCAGCCTATATGTGAAGTTTTGATTTTTTGCCCCAATGTGCATGACCTTACACTTACTGACATTGAAGCACATCTGCCATTTTGCTGCCCATTCTGCCAGTCTGGAGAGATCCTTCTGGAGCTCCTCACAATCACTTCTGGTCTTCACCACTCTGAAAAGTTTGGTGTCATCTGCAAACTTTGCCACCTCACTGCTCACCCCTGTCTCCAGGTCATTTATGAAGAGGTTGAAAAGCACCGGTCCCAGGACACACCACTTGGGGTCCCAGGCCCTTGGGGCACACCGCTTTTCACTTCTCTCCATTGTGAAAATTGCCCATTGACACCCACTCTCTGTTTCCTGGCCTTCAACCAATTCTCAGTCCACGAGAGGACCTGTCCTCTAATTCTGAGTTTTTTTAGTAGCCTTTGGTGAGGGACCGTGTTGAACGCCTTCTGAAAGTCCAGATATATAATGTCTACAAAATGTCACTCACTCACCCTGCAGATGGAACCCACAAGAGTGGGAGGCAGGTGCACCAGAAGTGGCTGTGGTTTTCACTTCTCACAAATGCTGGCCTGATCTGGTTTCTCATAGTTGAAAAATGATTTCCATGAAAGGCAGCCCAGGTACATGTGTTTTCTTGAACCACAGGAACCAATGTCCTTTCTTTTCAGAGAGTTTATTATTTTGGGGCCCCAGAAATTTGTGCCCCAATATATGTATATTTATATCAATTGTACTTAATTTTTAAAATGCAAAGGTAGCGTTTCAACGCCTTCTGAAAGTCCAGATATATAATGTCTACAAAATGTCACTCACTCACCCTGCAGATGGAGCCCACAAGAGTGGGAGGCGGGTGCACCAGAAGTGGCTGTGGTTTTCACTTCTCACAAATGCTGGCCTGATCTGGTTTCTCATAGTTGAAAAATGATTTCCGTGAAAGGCAGCCCAGGTACGTGTGTTTTCTTGAACCACAGGAGCCAAAGTCCTTTCTTTTCAGAGAGTTTATTATTTTGGGGCCCCAGATATTTGTGCCCCAATATATGTATATTTATACCAATTGTACTTAATTTTTAAAATGCAAAGGTAGCGTTAAGGTCAGGGTTGGGATAAGAGGCAGAAGACAGAGTTGCACCTACTCCAACAAGTGTGACCCCCACCACTGGGGCCATCGCACTTCCAGACACCACCAGCACCTGAGGAGAAGGCTGAGGAGCTGCAGCAGTCCCTGCCAGAGGCCGGCTCTCCCATCTCTGTGGACGAGGATGAGGAGCCGCCCAGAGGGCCTATGCCCGTGCAGTCAGCAGGAGCAGCAGATGAGGTGATGCTGGGATGGGGGCTGCCGCAGGACCCATGCTGGCCAAGCGCTGCCACCAACACAAGCAGGAGTGGAGACAGCAGAGGCATACCCAGTGCCAGGGACATA
Organism: Tiliqua scincoides; assembly: GCF_035046505.1. Classification (NCBI taxonomy): domain Eukaryota; kingdom Metazoa; phylum Chordata; class Lepidosauria; order Squamata; family Scincidae; genus Tiliqua; species Tiliqua scincoides. The sequence continues at coordinate 253,773,737 of NC_089822.1, forward strand.
CAGAGACATACAGTCACTGGAGGATCTGTAACATTCACTGGCACAGAATGTCACATCCCTGCCCAGTGCCACTGTAAGTGCCCACCACACCACCTGTGCTGGGACTTTGGCTCCACCCCCACAGCCCCTGGGAGCATGGTTGGGACCATGTATGGCCTGGCCAGCTGGGGCTCTGGCTGGCAGCTGATTGCTTGGTTGCCAGGCATTGAGATTGGAACGCTACACTAACCCATGTCCCTCCTCTGTTTGAGAGGAAGTGCCTCTTCAGCATGCCGAAAGCTCACTCCACAACCACCCGTGTCTGCCAGTGTGCCATGTTGTACCTCCCAATCAGAGGCATAGCTTAGGTCATTGGACACCTGGGACCCATAAATTTTTGACACCCTGCCATACAGCAAAATTATTTTCTGTAATAGTCATGACATGAAATGAATAATAGTAATGGCCAGAAAATGAATTCAGTGAACATTTCCCCACAAGCAGGGATGAAAGTCAGTGCCCTCCCCTGTTGCTCCCAAAGGGGCCACTGCTTTGCTCCGACTCACTTCTTTGCTCCAAGTTCTGCAGTGACCAGGCTTGGAGCAGCTAGCCAAGTTAGCCAGGTTGCTTCAAGTGGTGCTGCATGGCACAGTGGCCAGACAAACCTGGAAGAGCAGGGTGGCCACTGCAGGAGTGCACACCTCTCTTTTCTCTTGGCAAGTCATTGAAGGAGTGCTCCGGCAGGCTTTGTGCTCCTTCAGCTGCTGGCTGGCTCCATCAAACCGATTAATCCAGCCATGGCCAAATCAGCAAAAATATATTCCTGTCACACTTCCCTACCACAGGGCAGACTGTTTTGGTGCACGGAGTATCATAAACATATTCCTGTCACTTTTGTAAGATTCAAGTAGCATTTTCTGATAACCAGGATTTCTGTGCTGCACTGAGCATGAGAAAGAGAAACATTCCCAGAGCCAGACATGTCACCTTGAGTTCCATGAGGATAGACAGGATAAAAGTGTCTTTCAGCTAATATTGGAAGTAGCCATTCGTCACTTGCAAGAGAGCAAATGAGAGGATGCTGCTGTTTTCATCTCTCTCTCTCTCTCTCTCTCTCTCTCTCTCTCTCTCTCTGAGTGCCACAGCAGACAGTCCCGCATGCCCAATCCTTCCTCTTTTGCTCCTCAGGGAGAATGTCTGAGTGAGCAGGCAGAAATGGTGGCACAGTCTCTGGGCAGTGCCTTGGAGCCCAAGGCGCTCCACAAAGCTATACAGAGACAGACTGCTGCACGGCGAATCAGGGTTCAAAACAATCTCAGCAGACTTAGAATTGTGGTTATCTTCAAGCTTTATTCATTGCCAGCAATGGGCTTCTCTTGGTGGTTCAAAATGGGGAACACAGAGAGCTGTGGTCTCTCAGTGTCCCAGAGAAAAAGCAAACTTCCCATAGGTGTACATTGTTTAAATAGTAATTTGACTTCTTTGTCTCTAAATCTCACACTCTCATTCGTTAGAAATTAATTAGCTCGTTTTACAGACATTTGGTTGGCTAGGTTGAACTGACCAATAAGAAAAATAGAAATTTGCATAAAACATGTCCAGAGGTGGCACTGTTCACCCAATTATTACTGTCTTTGCTTGTCTCTGCTTATTCTTCTATTGGCCTGACCTTGACTTCTTTAACATTCTTAGTACCAGGCTTCATAGGGGCTGTGTGCCAGCATTGTTTAAACTAAGTTTTCTCTTATATGTGTACTTTAGGAGATGTTAGCAAGGTATAGTAGTAAACATATATTTATTCTGTACAGGGAAACTAACTTTAAATAAAGATTTCTCTTTTTAGAACTCTTTTCTTATTTATTTTAATTAAACTTAACTTTTTCTGTCAGCTTTTAGGAGCTTCATTAATGTTTTGCTGACCAGTGGATTTTCAAGAATGTTGGCCAATTAGACAACTTCATAGACAATTTATTACCTCATTATGCAGGTGTTTCTCTTATCTTAGAGACACAATGTTAGTTAGCTGGACTTGATTTACAAATGTCCTCATTAGAGAGACTAGATTAATGGCTGCTTAGCTCAAACTCTCTTAAAATGATTTGAGTTATGTCTCTTTCATGGTACTAAGAGATAAGTTCTTTAAATTATCTCATTTCCTGGCCAGGTGCATCTTTGACTTCTCATTATTTTCAAATCTCCTTATGAGTTATGTTTCAGTTAAAACATCAAACAAGACTTTGAATCTTACAGAATTGGAATGTACTCCAACTAACTTTTATTCTTACAATTAACCTATTAAATTCACTTAAAATACCATACTTGTACTCTAAAGAATAGCTTCAGTAATTATTAAAGCTATTTTCCTGGTTTAATTATGTTCAAATTGCTCCTTTGGTCCAGTTTGACTTCCAAGCTTTAGGGGGTGTGTTCTCTGTTCAGCCTGGCTCCATTTATCAATTCAATTAACTTCTTGACAACTGGATCATTCTGAACTCATCATTCTGGCAGGCTGCCAAGAGCAACACCCTTCAGGACTGCCTGACCAGCTTCCACTCTCTGTCCTCTGAGCATACCCCTAAATTTGCCTTTGTTTATTTGTGAAATGCTTAAAACACTCAGGCTTCTAGCATTTGATATGTTCTTAAGCATTATTGTGTACTTTATTTGTTTATTTGGCTAAAAAAGGGAATCTTGTTGAATCACATTCTAACATTCACCTTAGCTTTTCCTATTGCATACAAAATACAACTTCTGCTAATTAGCCACTCATCTTGACATATCAGTTCCTTTGGCAGTTTGCCTGGACATTCCTTAAAAGTGGATATTCCTTTAGCTGGGGTCCTCTCTAATTATTTGCTAGCTGTCAAATAGCACTTTAATTGGACTGATTTATTGGACTAGCCAATAATTGGACTAGCTGTACCTTTCACCTACTTCCAACTGTCTCAAACAGAGACAGGGCAGAAATGTATCCTGCTGTTTGTCTTATGGGATCATATATATAAACCTAACTAATTTGCCCATAACATTGCATGAACAAGCATTTGCATAAATGATTAGTTTCAGCATTAGTAAACATGAGTAAACATTTAGCATTAAGTTGCTTACAGTGGCCTGTTGCACAAACAGACCCTCTCAGAAAGAAAGAGAGCAAAGTTGCTTCTCTGGGCCCGCTTGAGCAGAAGGCTGCTTCTGAGCAAACATACATGTTGGCTTACTTTGGGTATGGACTTTGGGTATGCTGAACTTACATCTTCTCCTTACATAACATAACATTTGGTTCATAAGCACTATTCAGCATTGATACATCTTGGCATCATACATTCATTAGCACATGAACATGTATGCAGTTTGATTACCTCTGCCAGCTTGTCTCAGATAGGAAACATAGAAAATGTTGCTTGCTTATCTGTCTGGCGCCAGCGGGTTGAGATTTATCCGGAGCACACTCACAAACTTGCCATAAGGCACGTTTACGGGCCTTAGCACCAGTGTTCTGCCGGTGCTAGCCTAGTGTTGGCAGGCGCTAGGCTAGTGCTGTTGAAGCACTGGAGCTCTGCCACTCGGCTATCGTATGGACCACTGAGCAGCAGATGGGGGCAGGTGGGGAGGAGGCATTCCGGGGCGGGGGAGGTGTGTGGAGGGTGGGGAGAAGGCAGGGAGGAGGTGTGCCGGGGGAGGAAGCAGGGTGGGAGGGAGGTGGGAGCAGTGGAGCCCACAGCCTTCGTGTCAGGCTGGTCACCCGACCCAAAAGCTCTAGATTCTATGCTGACCCTAGGGTCATTGTAGAATCGAGTCGCCCCACTGTGGGGCTACTCGCTTTACCTGGGCTAAGGCAGCTGCCTGGGGTGTGCTGGATGCAGCGGCAGTCATTTTCAGCGCCACTGCAGCCCCACGTGCCGGGCAGCTCAGGTTTGGGCTGTAAAGCTCAACCATTAGAAGAGAAAAAAAAGAAGAAAAAGTTTGCCTGAAACCTTGAAGAGTTACTGCCAGTCAGCACCAACCATACTGAGCTAGGTGTCCGTGACATGACAGAACATTTCCAGATACACCATATATTTATTTATAGATAAGTTTGTTTATTATTCTAGATTATTCATCTATTTCAAGATGCAGTAAATGACAATGTTGTTGGAATCTAACCGGAAGGAGCTGGTGAGAGATGTAAGTGTTGCTGGGAACACTGACTGTCAGGGCCTCTAAGAGGAATTTTATCAGGTGGTACAATGTTTCTTTTGGGCCCCTTTAATAACAACAACAACAACAGGTATTTATATACCGCCTTTCTTGGTCTTTATTCAAGACTTTATTCAAGGCGGTTTACATAGGCAGGCTTTATTTAAATCCCTATTATTAAAGGTTCTTTCTTTCAAGAACCACTACATTCAGGTGTTTCATTCTGATCTGGCTTCACATTCTGGCCTCCATCCTCCCACGCTCAGAGCAGATGGAATAGCTCGGCTTCAGCTTGTCAGCTGCTTCAAGGTCGCACGGTGCCGGTGGCCTCGAACTGGCGACCTTGTGGATATTATCTTCAGGCAGACGGAGGCTCTACCCTCTAGACCAGACCTCCTGCCTTTGGGGGGGTGCAATGTTTTGGGGGTACACACTTCCTTTTGAGTCCCTTCTCTTTTCCATTCCATTCTCTTTTCCTAATTTCTACCAATTACAGTATATAAAACCATGTAGGCTGATGCAAAATATGAATGCTAGTCTTCACACAGTATATGCAAACATTTTATGACATCCCAGGAAATCTCTGGCTCCCATCCTTTGGCTCCTGGGCCCCGTTTTGATCCTGGGCCCAGGTACAATGTACCTTCTGCACCCCCCTCTCACGGGCCCTGAAGGAAGGCGCGTGGGAGAGCTGGAGAGCTGGGAGATGCCTTGATCAGGAGGCAGAATGGTTCTCCAATGGTTCATTGCTGTAATAAGGCCAATAGCTAGAATATGAGAACTCATCTCCACATTCGGTGAACACTTATGTTCAGTTATGTTCTCTTGCCCATTTCCATTGGTTTTTGGTCTGTGTTGTTTCTCTCCTTTTTCTCTTAACTGGCTCTCCTGGCTCTCTCTGCTGGACATTTTCCGTAACTGCATTCAATTTCAATACTGTACAGTATTTGAGAATAGTTCTCCAAAGATTCCTTGCTGCAATTCTGTCCACTTCTTCGTGATTTTCCTTTGGGTTTTAATAAACATACTTGCCCAGCTCTGTTCACTGATTATTTAGTGATTTAGTTAGTAGTAAGTACTGCCAGCCAGGCAAAGAGACCTTTTCAAGTGGTGCTCCTCTTCAGTTGCATAGCTAGAGGGGGGTCAAAATGCTAAGTTCTTCAGGCACCTGAATGTCCATGTAAAGTGCCCCCTCCCCCTCACCACCAGAGCGATACGGGGCTCTGTGTTGCTCTCACTGCCCCAAATGGCTCGGAAGGCAAGGGGGAGGGGTCACTTTACACAGGTGCCTGAAAAAGCGTTTTGACCCCCCTTTGGCTACGCAACTCCTCTTACATTTAGCAGGGGAGAGAAACCATCCCTCTTCATCCCAGTATGGAGTCTTTTCCAGTGGCTGTTGCTGGTGCCTCTTCTGTTGGTTGGTTTGTGAGCCCTTTGGGAACAGGGAGGCATTTATTACTGTATTTCTACGTGAACCGCTTTGTGAACTTCTCTGTTGAAAAGCAGCACAGAAATATTCTTCATAAGAATGGTCCCGTCTCCAGCTCACTTGCATGCACTGCTGTGCACGGTCTCCTTGCTTCAGGTGGATCCCAAAATGCAGTGTAAGCCTTCCCAATACTGACCCATTCCCCTCCCCCCGCGGCTGGTGTTTTTCCAGGGCTGTTGGGCCAACTTGTTATTGGAGGGACATGGCCCCCCTTCAGGCCAATGGATCAAGGCACCCACGCCAGGACCTGCAGGCGGCCCAGAGTGAGACTTCTGGCGGCAACGAAGGGAAGAGCGAAGCCCCCGACCTTTCACTCTGCCCAGCCAGGGAGTGTCCAGGGGATGCGCTGCCCGAGGGATGCTGGCGAGGATGCAGGCAGCAGCGCCCTCATTTGCATGCGCAGAGCCCATTGGAGGACGGAGGCCCGCCCTCCGCGCAGTCCCGCGGAGACTGGAGCAACGGCGGGCGAGTGGCGCATCGTGGGGGCCGCCCAGCGGGTGAGGTTCAGCCTCCTTGAGCTCAGGAGTTCGCCTCCCGCTGGCGGCTGACACTCCCTCGCTCCCCGGCCGCCTGGGCAGGCAGAGGGCACAGGAGCGCGACCCCCGGCGACGGCCAAGGCAGCGCAAGACCCGCGCGAGTGTGACGCCCGCTGAGCCAGGCAATAAGTGCAGGAGTGAGGACCCCGAGTCCTCCGCCCCCGTTTTGCCTGCCTGTCCCCTTAGCCACAGGCATCACCCTTCCATCCTGCGCCCGCCTGCCTGCCCTTGGCTGGGCATCTCCCAGGTGTCCAGTGGGCCTGGCCTGGGCACTTTCCTGGGAGTAAGCTCCATTGACTAGAAAGAGACTTACTTCAGAGTAGACATACCTAGGATTGGGCTCTTAATCCTGGCAGAGATATATATCTGCACCCGTTTTCACATGCTAAGGGCAGATGAAAAGGGATTCTACGTGTGTACAACGTGCTGTCCAGCCTTGCCAGAGATCTTCCTCGTCCTTCCCCCACAAGCATGCCCTCTGCCAGCCAGCGTTTGCAGCTCCTCTCCAGCAATGCAAAGCAGCTGCTCAGGGCAGCAGAGAACATACAATTGCATGCCAAGCACCTTCCCAAAGGCACAGAGTATTCTGATACCTGAATTAAACCATATTTAATTCCTTGTTTGCAAACATAGCTGTTTCTATGTGCACCTAAGGACCCCTCTCGTGTAAGAATTCCTCTTTTGTTCTTACTCCCACAGTTGCTTAGAGTTATTTTACTACATGGAACTCATGTAAGCCATTTTTTGGAATCCATTCACTGCTTCCTCTCCTCGAAGTAGGTGCCACACTACATACTACACGCTACAAGTGCACCTGTACAGTATTTTTCCCCCATGTGTAGAAAAAGTAGCTAGGGGGAAGGGGATGTGGAGATTGACAGCCCAATTCTATGCATGTCTACTCAGAAGTAAGTTCATCTTTAGGGGGAAGCACATAAAACAATATTATATTTCTCCAATAAAAAATGGTTTAAAAATAAATAAATAAAAGATTAACAAGTTGTGAGTTCCTGCACCTTTTTATTTTTTTTATTTTTTATTTTACAAAAAAAGCACTGGCAGAGGGTATCCATTTCTACAGCAGTAATCTCAGATGTGGATACTGAACCCAAGAATGCCTGGCTCCCAGTTCTCCTGCAAAGGAACTCAAAGACTCCCCCCCCCCTCCAAACCTCCTAGAACTGGGAATGCCTTAGATCACTTAAATTAGTCTTCTGGAGCTTGAAGCATGCCCGCAGTGTGGCATGGATTAGAAAGATTATTAAGAGGTGGACAATGGCATAGCTAAGGGGGGCAGGGGGTACACTGCCCACACCTTGAGATAGTGCCAACCTATACCCCTGATGGTGGAACCGAGACAAAAAAGCAGCCTCCCCAAGCCTCAGAAGGTCTCCTGGAGGCATCAGAAAGGCACTTACATTTTTTGTGGACCTTCTGAGGCCTGAGGAAACTGTATGGGGCTGTGTGCGTGTTAAAACTGCTTGTGCCCCCCCCCTCGCCGCCAGATTCCTTAGCCACACCACTGGGGGTGGATTCAATCTGCTTATTGGAGGATAGACCTGACTTTATTTGGGAAGGGGCTGCTTCTGCAAATACAAGTCGGGGGCCTCCCTATCTGTGCCCTTGCTATAATCCATCCAATTCCATGTTCATACAAAACTGGTACAGCACTACGAGTTCTATGCTCAAGTATAATGACTCACCAGCCCCATCTTAGAAAACTCACTCCCCCCATCTTAGAAAACAAAGAACATTTGTTGCCTTTCCATAGTGCAGTATAGACCAACCTGAGACAAGCCAATCGAAGTTTTGTTTTTTCCCCCCTGGGTTCTGATGGTAGTAGTAAGTACATCTCAAAGGAACAACTAGTGATGAGAATAATTCTCACAATTATGCAGGGGATAGATAGAGTGGACAGAGGGATGTTCTATTCCCTCTCACACAACACCAGAACCAGGGGACATCTGCTAAAATTGAGTGTTGGGACGGGCAAAAGAAAATAATAATAATAATAATAACAGTATTTATATACCGCTTTTCAACTAAATGTTCACAAAGCGGTTTACAGAGAAAAATCAAATAACTAAATGGCTTTAAAATATTTAAAACAGCATGTAATCAGTCTGTGGAACTCATTGCCACAGGATGTGGTGATGGCTTCTGGCCTAGATGCCTTTAAAAAGGGATTGTACAAATTTATGGAAGAAAAGACCATCATGGGTTACAAGCCATGATGTGTATGTGCAACCTCCGCATTTTAGAGGTAGGCTACCTAACCAAGTTAGGGAGCCAGATCTTGTGTGCTCCCTAACTTGGTGGGCCACTGTGAGATACAGGAAGCTGTACTAGATGGGCCTATGGCCAGATCCAATGGGACTATTCTTGTGTTTATTTTCTTAGGAATCTTTGTTCCCTTACCTTGGGGCTGCATTGTGGCTGTATTGGTGCAGTAAGAGCAACCAGGGGTTACTTGCTCTGAGCAGATGCCTTTCTGCGAAGTACATCATCCCATAGCATGTCTGGGAGGAATGGGGGCATGTCAGGGAGGGGAGCAGTGGGTGGGAGGCAGAGTGGCATGTACCAATATACTATGCCCCTCTCCCTTCTCCCTCTGGAGGCAAGAGACTTGCCCGAGCGCAAGGAGGAGGTATGCGCTGATGGCGGTATTGGGCCTTGTGTCGGCTGAGCTTGGACAAAGCAAAGCTCTGGGGAGGGTGGGGAGGAGGTGGGCGTTTCGGGGCAGAGGAGGGTGGGTGGAGGGCGGTTTCAGGGGCGGGCGAGGCAGTGGGAGGTGGAGCTTGGATCTGGCAGTTATGCTGAATCCCAACCCTGTTCCTCAAGCAGTGTGGAGTGGCAGGAAACGGCACCTCAGGAGCTGGCGCGAGTCCAAGGAGACCCATAGGGGCTGCAGTCGCTTACCCAGAGGTAAGGGGAAGAGTTTCCCCTTATCTCTGACTGAGCCACTTTGGGCACCTATTCTGTACTGGATACAGTGCAAGCCTCCTGGCTGTAAGTGGAACTTCTCTGTTCAAAGGTGGCAGACCTTTGAGTGCCTGAGGTAATGGAAACAAACCAGTATGGAGGGCTGTTGAAGACAGCAAGTTTGTGGGCTTACCAGATGCCTATGGCTGTTCACTGTTAGAAACATTATGCTTGAGCAAATGGACTTTGGCCTGATCTAGCAGGGCTCTTCTTGTGACTGTAAAGGATGCTCCCTGCACCGCCCGCCCGTTCGTTCATTTATATCCCACCTTTCTCTCCAAAGGGACTCAAGGCAGCTTACAACAATATAAATTGTAAAGCATATAAAAAAACAGCATGATTCATGTTAGCCCTATAGCCCATTTAGATTAGTAAAGTTCCATTTTGACTGGGAGCAGAAAAGTGGTGGGCAGGAGAGGGGATGCTTACTATTTACCCATGCACTATTTTCTGGCTTAAATCACTCACATGCAACTTTTCACTATAGCAGTGTTTCTCAACTAGTGGTACAGGTACTACCAGTGGTACCTGAGGTGGTGGCTGGTGGTACTCGTGGGACCCCTGGACTCCTGCCGCCCAGCAGTAAGATCAGGAACCCAACACATCAAACAGTAGTAGGAGGCTCAGCTTGGTGGACAGAGCTAAAAAAAAAACCCTCCTGCCCACCCTGAACCTCTTACTGGTGTTTGTGGCGTCACATTGAGCCTCCCAACCCAGAAGTAACTGGCAATGATGTCACAGTTACTTCCGGTGGTACTTCAAATAAGCGGACAATGTGAAGTGGTACAACAGGGGACAAATGTTGAGAAACACTGCACTATAATGACCTTCCGGAGACAGAGACGCTCTTTGAGGCGAGCATTCTGACAGCGAACCACTTATTATTATATGTAAAGAAGGGAAACACAACTCGAATGTGCTATTCTTACACCTGTTACTGGTGAACATCATTCTTGGTTGGCCTGGTCTCTTCTTCACTTCCTCTTGGCTCTGTCTTGCTGGGGAATTTTGCCTGTGGCATTATTTCTTTGAGACGAAGAGCTCCCATTCACTTCATTTTTTCATCCTTACAAGATAAATGTACCACAAAAGCAGGGCCTGCTTCTGCTCAGATGCTTGCTCGCTCACCCTACAGGTAGAGCCCTCCAGAGGGGGAGGGCATGTGAGCAGGAAGCAGCTGTGGATTTCACTTCCTTGCCACAAATTTTGGCCTGGTTTCTTCAGTTGAAAGATGACTTCCTCACCCTGGTACATCTGTTCTCTTGAACAACAGCAACCCACAGTCTTTCTTCTGAGAGAGCTTGATTCTGGGAAATCGGCTTGGCAGTTACAATGTCAAATAAAACATTTCAAATTTGTAGGGTTTGGGCAACAAATCACTTTGGGAGTGAGCTGTAGTTTGATCATTAAATGTCTCACACAACGCTCAGGGCTCAGCCTACTTGTTGACAGCAATGTGTCTATAAGTACTGTTGTCCCTTCACAAATCTGAAATAAACACAAAGCACAATGCCCATTTCCACCACTAGGAGGTAGCAAGGAGCTTGTACTTCTCATTCTTAATCTCAAAAACACAGAATTCCTGCATTCTCCTTCTGTTTATTGTTGCCATCCTTTAATTAAAGCACAGATCAGGGAAGTCATTGTGTAGATGTTTGCAGTGCTTTTTTTGTGAAAAAAAGGTGCAGGAACGCACAACTTGTTAATCTTTTATTTATTTATTTATTTTTAAACCATTTTTTATTGGAGAAATATAATATTTTTTATGTGCTTCCCCCTAAAGATGAACTTACTTCTGAGTAGACATGCATAGAATTGGGCTGTCAATCTCCACATCCCCTTCCCCCTAGCTACTTTTTCTACACATGGGGAAAAATACTGTACAGGTGCACTTGTAGCGTGTAGTGTGGCACTACTTCGAGGAGAGGAAGCAGTGAATGGATTCCAAAAAATGGCTTACATGAGTTCCATGTAGTAAAATAACTCTAAGCAACTGTGGGAGTAAGAACAAAAAAGGAATTCTTACACGAGAGGGGTCCTTAGGTGCACATAGAAACAGCTACTTTTGCAAACAAGGGATTAAATATGGTTTAATTCAGGTATCAGAATACTCTGTGTCTTTGGGAAGGCGCTTGGCATGCAATTGTATGTTCTCTGCTGCCCTGAGCAGCTGCTTTGCATTGCTGGAGAGGAGCTGCAAACGCTGGCTGGTGGAGGGCATGCTTGTGGGGGAAGGACGAGGAAGATCTCTGGCAAGGCTGGACAGCATGTTGTACACACGTAGAATCCCTTTTCACCTGCCCTTAGCATGTGAAAACAGGTGCAGATATATATATATATCTAATCAATGGAGCTTACTCCCATGTCTACTCAGAAGTCCACTTTAGTGAATGGGGCTTACTGTGGATAGGATGGCAGCCTTAGAGTCCAATCCTGTGCCTGTCTACTCTGCCTCTGTTTTGCTCCCCCCCTCCTGGTATGCCTCTGAAGGGGAGGGGACCCTGCAAAAAGGTGCCGGAACTCCATCCCCCCCCCCCTGCATTCCATTAGAAAAAAGCCCTGGATGTTTGTAAGATACAAGATACAAGGGCTTTGAGTTCTGAATTAATTCCCAGTGCCCTTTTAGTTCTGTCTCCTCCCCACCAGTCCATATTTTGATAACACATGTATGTAAATTTTGAGCTGCTTCTTCAGGATCTACAGTTGAAAGGCAATTTTCAGCCACTGTTCTATGGCACATTGGTGTGCCATGAATAGTCTGCAGGTGTGCTGCGGGAGTTTGGGGGCAGGTCATAGATTAGAAGGGCCATTGAAGGATGTGAACCCCTAGCAGGCAGTGTGATGTGCCTTTTCAATTGTCAAAAAAACCTGCTGCTGTGTCTTTTAGCACCTTGTCAGTGTGCCATGAGATGAAAAAGGTTGAAAATTGCTGGTCTACATGAATTAGCTTACCTCCTCCAAGCTGAGCTCTCTCAGGTGTTTCTCAGCATCCCCGTTTGCAGGTAGCACTGCTCTGATCTCTTTTTCGATGGCCTCTGCTCTGGCCTCCAGCCCCCTCTCAAACTCTGCCTTCTTCTCCAGCACCAGCTCCTTCACTGCCTCCCAGGCCACATCACAGCCTTCAGCTAATGCTGCTCGTTCCACAGCCAAGCTGGGCCGGTCAGTCTCCATGGCAAGGAGATGCCCTAAGCTGCTCACACGGTCCATCAGTTACTTCTCTGACACCAGGGTGTAAGTTTCAGCAATCATGGCAACCAGCTAGGCCATGCTAGAAGCATTAAAACATGTCATAAACCAGATCAGCTGCAAAGGCTTTGGATGAATAGTTGGAGATTTTCTGAGCACCATCCATTGTGTCAGCAAAATCTTTCACACTCCCCACCAAGCAGGACTCAATTAAGTTGGAAATCATTTGGAAACATCTCACCATCTTCTCCCATTGCTCCTTCACCTGTCCAAGGGTTTCCAGATCCTTTATGAGCATCTTCATGGCAGTATCAAAATCCACCTCCTTGACCTGATAATGTCTCATGGAGCAAAGAATCTCAGTCGGTTCTTCATTCTGCTTCTTGAAGTTCTCAAAACTCCTCTGGTATTCCTCCCTTGTGGCTTTCAGGGCCTCCCTGCTCTGCTGCACCTTTAAATGGGCATTTTCCACACCTGAGGCTGTTGCTTCCCCCATCTTGGACACCTTGGGTGGTTTGGGGGCAAAGGCTGGAGACTGAGTGTAGGTCTTGCTGCAGGAGCCAAACTCCAAGGCCTTCTTATGGAGCTGGTGTATCCCATTGAGCAAATCCTTTCCCATAGTGCCAATGCCTCCTACTGACATAGCCATGTCCTTCAATTGTTGACAGATATTCAATCCAGCCTGAGCTCTTCAATTGTTGGCAGATATCCAATCTCCTGAGCTCTTACTTAGGGTCACATCCTCTTTCAATACAATCTCTGAGTCCCTGTAAGTTTTTCTTCACCCACTCTGTTTTGACTTCTCTGTTCTGCTTGTCAAGAACCATGGAGGCCTTGAGGCCTCTGTGTTCATCCAAGAGATTCTTCAAGCTGGTGGCAAAGGCTAAAGCTCAGCTGACTTAGAGCATATGACACTAGCTGAGAAAAATGGAAATGTCCCTGAAATACCTTCCCCACTCCCCACACCAGCCTCAGCTCCAGTACGCCTCTGCTTCCCTGCTAGCATCTGGGTAAACTCAACAGAGAAGGTACCCAGTGTCTGAGTGAGAGTGGTGACCAACTCCATTCCCATGGCATCCCATCCTGTGGGGATGGATTCTATGGCTTCTTTATACTGTTGGAAGGACTACTCTACCTGCTCTTTCATCTGGTGGTGGTACTTTTCCGCCATCTCCTTAGCCTCCTTAGCTGATTTTTCTCTAATTTTGGCTTGCTCTAGAGCTATCTGCACCTCCTCCAACTCCTTCTCATAGCCCTGCTTGGCATTGAGGCAAGCCTCCAGGAGTTCCTGGATGAGAGTGATCACATCCATGAACTTGGCCCTCACGGCCTTGGCCAACCCACCACATTGCTCAGTCACTGCCTGGAGGTTCTTTAGCTGGTTAGGAAGCAAGGCTGCAACCACCCCCACCTCTTGTAAAAGTGTCCGTACAATCATTTTCATCTGCTCTGGGATGCCACTTGAGAGCAGCCTGATCTGGTCCATGTTGACATGGGCCTCATTGAAAGCAGTCCAACCTTGGTTGCTCACTTGACATAATGAAGCCTTGAAGGATTCTGGGTACTTGAGGTGCTGGAAGCCTCCTTCAGGGGGAAGCTTGTTGATGGAGAAATCTCCTTGTGCAGCTGAGATGAAAACCAGCTCTCCTAGGACTGCAATGGAGATGGCTGCTGGCATGAGAAACTCTTCCCAGTTGGCACAGGGTTTCATGAGAAGCTCAGTTTCTTTACAAACATCTTGTCCTTTGCTGAGTGTCTCCACAGCCTTGACCAAGGTATGTGATGTTTCCTTCGACGATGCCATAGAGTACAATCTGGGAAAATAGTGACATTTTGCTTGGTAAGGATGATCAGAAAAATGGGCCTGTCAAATGGCCCGCCCCCGGAGCCATTTCTATGGTCCGCCCCCGGAGGTTAATGGATCCTGAAGGCTTCCTGAGGGCCCTGGGGGACTTTCCCACTGAAGACTGGCGCCTCATCTGTGTCCCTGGTCGACCTCTGGAATGGGGAAATGTCCAGGGCCATGGATGAGATTGCTCCGGAGCGACCTCTGCCACGCCGCAGACTCGGAGCGGCTCCTTGGTTTACTGAGGAGCTGCGAATGATGAAGCGACAGGGCAGGCGTCTAGAGCGACGGTGGCAGAAAACTCGTGATGAATCCGATCGGACACGGAGTAGAGCTCATTATAGAGCCTACTCCGTGGCGGTGGTAGCAGCGAAGAGATCGTTCTTCTCTGCTACCATTGCGTCTGCTGATAGCCATCCGGCAGAGCTGTTCCATGTGGTGCGGGGCCTCCTTCATCAGGCTCCTTTGGTAGTCCAGGAGGAATACACGGTCAGCTGCTGTGACGTGTTTGCCCAACACTTTGCAGATAAAATCGATCATATTCGTCGCGACTTGGATGCCACATTGACAATGTCTGAGGATGTCCCCTTGGCAACTGCTTGTCCAGTATTGTGGGATTCTTTTCAGCTTGTGCAGCCTGAGGATGTGGACAGACTCCTTTGGAGTGTGAGGCCGTCTGCCTGCCTGTTTGACCCTTGCCCAGCTTGGCTGATTAGAGCGGCCCGGGGGGGACTGGCTGAGTGGACGGGGAGGGTGGTCAACTCTTCTTTGATGGAGGGGACGTTGCTGCTCGCCTTGAAGCGGGCGGTGGTTCGCCCCCTCCTGAAGAAGCCCTCCCTGGATTCCACTGTGTTGAATAACTATCGGCCAGTCTCCAACATCCTGTTTCTGGGCAAGGTAATTGAGCGGGTGGTGGTGGCCCAACTCCAGAGGGTCTTGGATGAAGCGGATTATCTGGATCCTTTTCAATCTGGTTTCAGACCGGGCTTTGGGACGGAAACCGCCTTGGTCGCCTTGGTGGATGACCTACGCCGGGGACTGGACAGGGGGAGTGCGTCCCTATTGGTCCTGCTGGACCTCTCGGCGGCTTTCGATACCATCGACCATGGTATCCTTCTGGGCCGATTGGCCAAGTTGGGAGTTGGAGGCACTGTTTTGCAGTGGTTCCGCTCCTACTTGGAGGGTCGGTCCCAGATGGTGGTGCTGGGGGATGCCTGTTCGACACCCTGGCCCTTGAGGTGCGGGGTGCTGCAGGGTTCAATTCTGTCCCCCATGCTATTTAATATCTACATGAAACCGCTGGGAGAGGTCATCCGGGAGTTTGGAGTGAGGTGTCATCAATATGCGGAAAGGAGCTCTATCTCTCCTTTCCTCCAGACTCCAGAGTGGCGGTTGAGGGCCTGGAGCGCTGTCTGGAAGCAGTGAGGATCTGGATGGGGGCTAACAAGCTGAAATTAAATCCGGATAAGACAGAGGCTCTCCTGGTTCGGAAATCCTCGATGCAGGTGCTGGACTATCGACTTGCTCTGAATGGGGTTGCACTCCCTCTGAAGGAGCAGGTTCGCAGCTTGGGGGTCCTCCTGGACTCGCAGCTGCTCCTGGATTCCCAGGTGGCGGCTGTGGCTAGGGGGGCCTTTGCTCAGCTTCGGCTGGTGCACCAGCTGCGACCGTACTTGGATCGTGCAGACCTGGCCACGGTGATCCATGCCACGGTGACATCAAGGTTAGATTACTGTAATGCGCTCTATGTGGGGCTGCCCCTGAAGATGGTTCGGAAACTACAATTAGTACAGAATGCGGTGGCCCGTGTGGTCACCGGAGCCAGGCGGTTTGACTCTGTCAGTCCGCTTCTCCGGGGGCTACATTGGCTGCCCATTCGTTTCCGGGCCCAATTCAAGGTGCTGGTTTTGACCTTTAAAGCCCTATACTGCTCTGGGCCAGGATATCTTAGAGACCGCCTACTCCTGTACAATCCGGCTTGCCCTCTCAGGTCATCAGAGAAGGCCTTTTTGCAAGTGCCGCCACCCAAGGAGGTCCGGGGGGCGGCTGCAAGAAATAGGGCCTTCTGGGTAGTGGCACCAACATTATGGAACTCCCTTCCCCTTGACTTGAGAATGGCTCCCTCTCTTGAGAGTTTTCGGCGAGGCCTGAAAACACTGTTGTTTAAACAAGCCTTCTGATTTCTGGCCTTCTTAACATTTTTATACATCTTTTAGTTTTTTACAGGCTTGATTCCTCGGTGACTTGCTCTTTTATTCTGTCTTTTAATCTGACTACTGTTTTTATGGCCTCTGTAATGTGTTTTTAAATGTTTTTATCTGCTATGTATTAATGTTTTTTAAAATCTGTTTTTTTAATATGTTGTTAGCCGCCCTGGGTCCCGTTAGGGAGAAGGGCGGGATAAAAATAAAGTTTTATTATTATTATTATTATTATTAAATGCCATGTTTTGACTTACATACACTACAATCCTAGACGTGTCTACTCAGAAGTAAGTCCCATTATGTTCAGTGAGGCTTATTTCCAGGAAAGTGTGCATAGGATTGTAGCCCAAGTCTTGCTGCTCTAACCAACAATCTTGAAGCTGTCAGCCTGAATCACAAAGGGGAAGTTTACCTAGATAAGCATAAATCAAATTCAGCCATGTCATAAGAACATAAGAACAGCCCCACTGGATCAGGCCATAGGCCCATCTAGTCCAGCTTCCTGTACCTCACAGTGGCTCACCAAATGCCCCAGGGAGCACACCAGATAACAAGAGACCTCATCCTGGTGCCCTCCCTTGCATCTGGCATTCAGACAAAGCCTATTTCTAAAATCAGGAGGTTGCACATACACATCATGGCTTGTAACCCATAATGGATTTTTCCTCCAGAAACTTGTCCAATCCCCTTTTAAAGGCGTCCAGGCCAGATGCCATCACCACATGCTGTGGCAAGGAGTTCCACAGACCAACCACATGCTGAGTAAAGAAATATTTTCTTTTGTCTGTCCTAACTCTCCCAACACTCAATTTTACTGGATGTCCCCTAGTTCTGGTGTTAGAGTGTAAAGAGCATCTCTCTATCCACTCTGTCCATCCCCTGCATAATTTTGTATGTCTCAATCATGTCCCCCTTCAGGCGCCTCTTTTCTAGGCTGAAGAGGCCCAAACACTGTAGCCTTTCCTCATAAGGAAGGTGCCCCAGCCCCGTAATCATCTTAGTCGCTCTCTTTTGCACCTTTTCCATTTCCACTATGTCTTTTTTGAGATGCAGTGACCAGAACTGGACACAATACTTCAGGTGTGGCCTTACCATTGCTTTGTACAACAGCATTATAATATTAGCTATTTTGTTCTCAATACCTTTTCTAATGATCCCAAGCATAGAATTGGCCTTCTTCACTGCCACTGCACATTGGGTCGACACTTTCATCGACCTGTCCACCACCACCCCAAGATCTCTCTCCTGATCTGTCACAGACAGCTCAGAACCCATCAGCCTATATGTGAAGTTTTGATTTTTTGCTCCAATGTGCATGACTTTACACTTACTGACATTGAAGCACATCTGCCATTTTGCTGCCCATTCTGCCAGTCTGGAGAGATCCTTCTGGAGCTCCTCACAATCACTTCTGGTTTTCACCACTCAGAAAAGTTTGGTGTCATCTGCAAACTTAGCAACCTCACTGCTCAACCCTGTCTCCAGGTCATTTATGAAGAGGTTGAAAAGCACCGGTCCCAGGACAGATCCTTGGGGCACACCGCTTTTCACCTCTCTCCATTGTGAAAATTGCCCATTGACACCCACTCTCTTTTTCCTGGTCTTCAACCAGTTCTCAAGCCATGAGAGGACCTGTCCTCTAATTCCCTGACTGTGGAGTTTTTTTAGTAGCCTTTGGTGATGTCCTTTATTATCCTCCAAGTGTGGACATAAGCATAAGCAGAACCCAATGACAAATATCAGGCAAGCACAAACCTCTGAATTCAATGTTGTTCAAGTGCTTTTAAAACTGTACTTAATGTTATCATTATTATAAATATGATAGTGCTTTCAAAAATGGTATTAAAAATATGAGTGAACCAGAAAACTGGCATCATGAATTACATGGACAACTATGAATTTGAGGTTCGTAGACACCCTGCCTTCCTTATAGGAAGCAGCAGGTCAGCAATTTCTTCTGCCCAGGCTCCACCAGCCAAAACAGATGTATGTTGACTTTCTGACTGGCCAACTACATTCTCCTCAAGCTTATCTTCAATATTTATGGATAGTGATTCATATAAATCAGTGGTTCTCACACATTTAGCACTGGGACCCACCTTTTAGAATGAGAATCTGTAAGGATCCAGGGGAAGTGGTATCATGACCCACTGGCATCGCTAGGGGAGTGCAGGGGGTGCAGAACGCACCGGGTGATGCACCGGAGGAGGGGTGACGTGCCCTGGGGGGAGGATGCGCTAAAATTGTGGCATTATGAGCTAGCCCATCATGCCATACACCGTTGGATGTGGAATATCCAGCGGAATGCAATGCAAAAAACAGAATTGAAATAGCTCCTTTCCTTCAAAAGCTATGGCCAAAAAACCAGAAAGAAAAATGCAAGGATCCCTATGGAAAGTGAAAGTGAGACGTATCGTGCGTTTACTCGCAAGTAGACGAACTTGCCATAGTCTGTTGGAAAGGGCAGACTGGGTTTTCAGAAATGGGAGGAAGATGTCAAGTTGAGCAGAATATATGCTTTTAAACATTCTCTGCAGTCTCTTGATCTGGCTTCTGCTCTTAGCTTGCTGAGTCAAACCTACTGTTTAATGGAGGAGGTGATAGGATCAAGCAAGCCAGAGGCAAATATTACAACATAATTTGCCATCCTGGCTTTTATCATTCATCAAGACTGAGAGGGTCTGATTGCTTTTGGGATTAGAGAAACACACAAGCAGCTAATCAACTGTGGCTGTTAATAATAAACTGTGTTTGTTGGGAAAGGGCAGAGGAACTACGTAACTATTACACAGAGTCAGATTGAAAGATATTTTAGTTCTTGCTTAACATCCATCCCCTCCAAAAGATTAAAAGGACTTAGGGCACAGACCTAACCAGGTCTACTCATAAGAACATAAGAACAGCCCCACTGGATCAGGCCATAGGCCCATCTAGTCCAGTTTCCTGTATCTCACAGCGGCCCACCAAATGCCCCAGGGAGCACACCAGATAACAAGAGACCTCATTCTGGTGCCCTCCCTTGCATCTGGCATTCTAACATAGCCCATTTCTAAAATCAGGAGGTTGCACATACACATCATGGCTTGTAACCTGTAATGGATTTTTCCTCCAGAAACTTGTCCAATCCCCTTTTAAAGGCATCCAGGCCAGATGCCATCACCACATCCTGTGGCAAAGAGTTCCACAGACCAACCACATGCTGAGTAAAGAAATATTTTCTTTTGTCTGTTCTAACTCTCCCAACACTCAATTTTAGCGGATGTCCCCTGGTTCTGGTGTTATGTGAGAGTGTAAAGAGCATCTCTCTATCCACTCTGTCCATCCCCTGCATAATTTTGTATGTCTCAATCATGTCCCCCCTCAGGCGCCTCTTTTCTAGGCTGAAGAGGCCCAAACACCGTAGCCTTTCCTCATAAGGAAGGTGCCCCAGCCCAGTAATCATCTTAGGTTGCAATCCTAACTACACTTTCCTAAGAGTAAGCCACATTAAACAAAATAAGACTTACTTCTGAGTAGACCTGGTTAGGATTCTGCCCTTATTTGCTCTATTTTGCACCTTTTCCATTTCCACTATGTCCTTTTTGAGATGTAGTGACCAGGACACAATACTCCAGGTGTGACCTTATCATCAATTTGTACAACAGCATTATAATATTAGCTGTTTTGTTCTCAATACCTTTTCTAATGATCCCAAGCATAGAATTGGCCTTCTTCACTGCCACCACACATTGGGTCGACACTTTCATCACCTGTCCACCTGTCCATATATAATGTCCGTGGGTTCTCCCGCATCCATATGCATGTTGACCTTTTCAAAGAATTCTGAAACGTTTGTGAGGCAAGACTTACCCTTACAGAAGCCATGCTGATTCTCCCTCAGCAAGGCTTGTTCATCTATGTGTTTTGAGAGTCTATCTTTGATGAGGCATTCCACCATCTTACCTGGTATAGATGTTAGGCTGACCGGCCTATAGTTTCCCTGGTCTTTCCCTTTTTAAAGATTGGTATGACATTTGCTATCCTCCAATCCTCTGGCACCGTGGCTGTTTTGAGGGACAAGTTGCATATTTTATGGTGACTTATTGATCTTTAATTTATCAATGAGGTCTGAAACATCTTCTCTTTCAACCTCTATCTGACTTAATTCCTCGGTCAGGAGGGGCTGTTCAGGCAGCGGTATCTGCCCGAGGTCTTCTGCCGTGAAGATATATGCAAAGAACTCCCCCAGAGAGAACCTGGAAGTGACTGCCTTACATGTTGCAATCTCTCTGGTGTGGCGTAGCTAGATGAGGTGCAAAGCACCAGTAGAGGATTTGCCATTACCTGAATGGGGCAAATGCCCTGGGCATAGAGCCCACGTCGTGGTCCATGAAGAAGCCTTAGTGAGGCTCCAGATGCAGTCAGAAGCTGTGCTTCTGTGTTTGTGTTTGCCAGAAGTACAGTTTAAGAGTACGGGGACGCCTCCAATGGCTTCCCCGCTTCATTCTGGAGTTGCACAATGCTGTTTCGTTGTGGTGAGTGGGGGGGGGGGGTGTGGATTCGTGCATAGGAGGGCCAAGGCATCTCAAGGGGGGTACCATTGAGCACCTTTGCCCCAGGTGCGGGGCTGGGGATGTCCGCCACTGCAAAGCACTAAGTTTTGCACGTGCCTGTTCAAGCGGTCTCTCCCCTTTAGAGCCATTCTGGGCAGTGGGAGCAAAATGGAGTTGTCCGCCTGGAAGAGCTGCGAAGGGGAGTGGCCCCTTGCATGCCACGGTGAGGCTCCCTGCAAAACATAGTGCTTTGCACCCCCTCTAGTTACGCCACTGGGCAGGTGCCACCCTAGTTGCACCTCTGGAAAGGAACACACCACAAGCCAAGGGATGAACAGTCAATTGCAACACTCAACCAGCTGCTGAGACCAAATGCAGGCAGGGGATTCCCCCACGCACAGGCAGAGCCCAGCCCTGCTTGCAACATCTGGTGCAGAAACAGGTCACGTGCTTTGGAACGTTCCTCCAAGCACCCTGCGCTGCAGACTGAGCCCTGAGCCAACTCTTTTTCCGATTGGCTCATTGATCCAACTACTTTCGCTTCAGTGCCTTTGCCACGCCCATCCCACACCTTGCCTCGTTCCTATTGGTCAGAGCGCGCGGGGGGCGCGGCGGGTGTTTTTTCGGTGCGGCGTCCTCTTCAGCGAGCTCTGCTGTCGAGTTGTGCGCGTGCGTCGTCGTGGCTGCTTGATGGAAAGTTAGTGACCGTTGCTAGAGGTTTGAGCGCGAGGGGGGTAGTAACGGTTCTGCGGTGACCGTTGGGGGGCCAAGCGGTCCCCAGCGGTCATGAGCAGAGGGGGGAGGGGAGTCTGGAGAGCAGATGGTGAAGGGAAAGGGGGTTCCAGTGGTCAGCCAATAGGAAAGTGAGGCTGTAGGGAGCAGCCACTAGGGAAGTGAAGCTGGGGGTTTGCTTGGGTTGCCAACTTACTGGCCCTGGCAGGGGTCCTGTGCCTTGAAGTGAGAGAAGACAACGTTGAGTAGGGGAGAGTTCTCCCCAAAGTGTCACTGAGAAATGTTCATTGCTCAGCTGCTATGCCATGGAGATGTGACAGGCATAGGAGCTAAGGGGGAAGGGAGCCTGGCAGCCACAGGAATCAGTGTGGAACGAGGAGTCCTTTAGCCAGCGTGTCATTGCTTTACACAGCGTGTCATTAGTCTGTGGAACTCCTTGCCACAGGATTTGGTGATGGGGACTGGACAGATATCTGGAGGAAAACTCCATCACAGGTTGCAAGCCATGATGGATGCGGCGCCCCAAGAGGTGGGGCATTCATTAAAATTGAGTGGCTTCCCTAGTGGCTTCACTTCCCCCGTACTCTGTTGAGAGGATTAGACCAGACAAAGGAAAATATTTCTTTGCCCAGCATGTCATTAGTCTGTGGAACTCCTTGCCACAGAATGTGGTGATGGCAAGTGGCCTGGATGCCTTTAAAAGGGTATTGGACAAATTTCTGGAGGAAAAGGCCATCACGGGTTACAAGCCCTGATGGGTATGTGCAACCCCCTGATTTTAGAAGTAGCCTACTTCAGAATGCCAGATGCAGGGGAGGGCACCAGGATGCAGTTCTCTTGTGGTCTTGTGTGCTCCTTGAGGCATCTGGGAGATACAGGAGGCTGGACTAGACAGGCCTTTGGCCTGAGCCAACAGTGCTCTTATGTTCATAGTGGGAAACGATGGACAAAAGTGAATGGCAAATGAGAGAAGCTGTTGTTGTAGGGCAGAGAGAGAGCAGTGTTTCTCAACCAGTAGTATGGGTACCACCAGTGGTGCTTGAGGGGATGTCTGGTGATAACAAACAGTGGTAGGAGGCTTTCAGCAGAGCTTGAAAAGTACACTTCTTTTCTGTACTCAAAAAAGCCATCCTGTCCACCCTGACCCTCTTACTGGTGTTTATCACATCACATCTGGCAATGATGTCATCGCCAGTTACCTCCAGTGGTACTCTGAGTAGGTGGACCCTGTGAAGTGGTACAGTGGAGGACAAACATTAAGAAACACTAAGACAGAGGATTGCCCAGTACTTGGGAGATAAATTGCTGAGCATTGCCCTCCCTTGCATCTGGCATTCTGACATAGCCCATTTCTAAAATCAGGAGGTTGTACATGCACATCATGGCTTGTAACCTGTAATGGATTTTTCCTCCAGAAACTTGTCCAATCCCCTTTTAAAGGCATCCAGGCCAGATGCCATCACCACATCCTGTGGCAAAGAGTTCCACAGACCAACCACATGCTGAGAAAAGAAATATTTTCTTTTGTCTGTTCTAACTCACCCAGCACTCAATTTTAGCGGATGTCCCCTGGTTCTGGTGTTATGTGAGAGTGTAAAGAGCATCTCCCTATCCACTCTGTCCATCCCCTGCATAATTTTGTATGTCTCAATCATGTCCCCCTTCAGGCGCCTCTTTTCTAGGCTGAAGAGGCCCAAATGCTGTAGCCTTTCCTCATAAGGAAGGTGCCCCAACCCCGTAATCATCTTAGTCATTCTCTTTTATAAATACTGTTGTTACATTCTCTATAAATACTGTTGTTGTTGTTGTTTTGCACCTTTTCCATTTCCACTATGTCTTTTTTGAGATGTGGCGACCAGAACTGGACACAATACTCCAGGTGTGGCCTTACCATTGATTTGTACAACGGCATTATAATGTTAGCTGTTTTGTTCTCAATACCTTTTCTAATTATCCCAATCTTAGAATCGGCCTTCTTTACTGTCGCCGCACATTGCTTGTCTGGAAGTCAAAAATCTAACAATACATTTGACATTTTCCTGTTCCAAAGAATGGGAATGTTTTGGGGATTAGCCTACAGAGGGTTCTAGAGTCCCGGGATAACAGAACATGAATGGGGTATAGAACTGTGGGTCGGGACCCACTAAGTGGGTTGTGAGCCAATTGGGTGCCCATTCATTTCTTTTAATAGATTAAATTGATGCTACTATGGTATGTGACTGCATTTTGGGAAATGTGATAGATCTGTACTTTTCACAGACTGCTATGTCTATCCTTTTAACAAGGATAGTTAACGGGCTTCCTCCTGGCTAAGTGTGGATAGACTTGCAGCCTTTGGGATGTTTGGGGAATTTTTTAAAAACAGATCAGCAACTGCTTGGTGGTGGGTTCTTCTTTATTTAATGTTTAAACTTATACTTATTTAATACTTTAAATTTATATACTTAATTCAGTTTTGTCATATGAGGAGTGTTAAAAATTTCCTGCTTAATGATGTCACGATTGATCATGACATCACTTCCAGGGTAATGACATCACTTCCTGTGGGTCCCCACAGATTGTCATTCTAAAAAGTGGGTCGTGGTGCTAAAAAGTTTGAGAACCATTGGTCTAGAGAGTACTCCTGAAGTAACCAAAAATGGTGTGGGCGTGGGCGTGCTTATGTATGTGTGCGCATGTGTGAATCTGCTTTATTTCAGTTGGAAATTTTTATTATCTACAGTAGTTTTCAACAAGTCTTATGTTTCACTTTTCAGATGCTATTATATACTGACTTACTGACATTGAATTGCATTGTTTTGGGTCTCTGAGGGAGACTTTTTCATATTTTCATAGTAGCCCTGATATTTTAAAATGATAATGCATATTTGACTGTGGCTGCAATCCTGACCAACATTCCAGCACCGACATAAGGGCAATGCATCTCCAAGGTAAGGGAACAAACATTGCCTTACCTTAAGGAGGCCTCCATTACTGCCCCCCAACTTCAGGATGCAGCACACGCCCCACAGGCAGGGCTATGCCAATGCTGGAAAGTTGGTTAGGATTGCACCCTATATTTGGTAGAACTACAGAATTCTTTCTACCTTTTTTATTTTTTTATTTTTAAGGGCCATGACTTGGAATCATGAACAGAAGGAAAAATTCAGGCAAACAGCTGGACCCACCTGCTGCCTTCAGAACCCCCAGGCCTACTGGTAAAAAACCAAACTTATCTCATTCCCGTGTACACTGATTTTTTCATATTTATTGCCTGCCTGAAGGCCAAAGGCATGTTGAATAAATATTAAAATTAATTCACATTCTTCAAAGGTCTTCAGTTTAGTTTATAGTCTAAGAAAGTAGATAACACGAAAGGAAGGGGAAATGTTGGTAGCTGGGGGAAGGGTAGTTCTACAGATTGACCTATAGCTAGCTATGTTGAAAGTGTGCCTGGCAGAACCCTTCTACCTACAAGGAAAGTTGATGTAAGAGGAAGATGTGTTATTTGTCATAGTGAAGATGCATTCCAAAGATACTTTTATTGCAACTCTCTTGGTGGTCTTGAGTTCAGGTGATGTTGCCCAGAGACAGTTTGCCATAATGTAAGAGAAAATCTTGCTCTTCAGGACTCCAACCAGGATGAGATTCAGGCAGTCATTTGAATTGGAAGGAAAGCCTGCAAACTCTTCATGCAGACCAGCAATTTTCAGTCTTTTTCATCTCATTGCCCACTGACAAGGTGCTAAAATTTTGTCTCCTGTTTCAGGTTGTTTCTTCCTGGTGAAAGATTTTCCATTCTCCATGTTTCTGGTACTTACCTAAAACATGGAGTTTCAGTATCTCACCGCTGTCTGTTGTTTGTTCCCTAGGTCCAGATGGGTTGATCCCACCTTCACATTTCCAGAGCCGGTCAGCCCCACCACCATCAGTGCCTTGGAGCACAACATCGCTTCCAAACTGGGAAGCAGCTGAACTCAGACGTGAAAACCAGCTTTTAAAGGATGAACTCCAGAGATGGACTGCAAAGGGAGAGAAGACAGAAGAAATGGGAAACAGGACCAGGTGAATGGGCTTGTATCTCGTTCATTGATCCATGATCCATTTTGGTTAGAATAAGTCAGTACATAAATAAATAAAAGAGTGATATGCAACCTGAGTTTTTTATTCTCAGTTGAAAGCTACTGTCTTGCGAAGGTGGAATTTAATGAGAGACCTACTCTTTTCCCATATTTCTATGATGGTCCTCTGTTTTGCCTTGGGGTTAATGTCCTGACTAGTCTTTAAGGTGCCACAAGACCTTTTGGTGTGTTTGCTGCCACAGGTTTCCATGGCTACTGCTGTGAATGTTGGTACTGTTGATGTGGCTCTTTGGTCAGTGACCTTTTGCGAAGAAGCACATTGGAGACCATTGTTTGTACTCTTGATCTAGTCAGTCTTAAGATGCCTCCTGAAGGAAGGAGAACTTCATAATGTGTTTCTCGTATTTTGTAGGTCACTGGACAGAGAAGCTGAACCTGCCAGCTTGCGTCACACCCTGGCTATGTCCCAACAAGCTGAGATCATCTCCCACCAGCTCCATGAGATCCAGCGACTGGAGGCTGAACTTGCTGCCCTGCACGTAACCTCAGCTCAGCAAGCGGCAATGGTCGCCAGTCGAGAGAACAGCCTTGCCCATCTTCAGGGAGAGCTGGCAGATCTTGGAAGGCGGAGTCAGGCAGAAGCGGCTGCCTTGAAAGCAGAGCTGGAGGAAGTCAGGAGAAGCAGCAAATTAGAAACAGAGGCAGTAAGAGAAAAGCTAGAGGAGCTTAAGAGGCAAAGTTGTTTGGAAGTAGACTTCTTGAGGGAGGAGCTTGAGTCAACCAAGGAAAGGCATGGCCGTGAAATTGAACTGGCTCGGGAAGAGCTGCAGGATGTGCTCAAAGAGAGAGAAGCTGATCGGAAGAGGCAGGAGGAGAGGGCTGAGGAGCACCTGCAGTCAGTGCTCAAGGAGCACCAGGCAGAGGTAAATGCTGAAAGGCAAGCATTCTGGGAGATGACATTCTTTAGATGGGGTCCTGAGAAAATAGCTTACCAGAGAATCTCTGGTAGAAAAGATGGGGGCAGGTGGTTCCAGGAGTTCAGAGAGGGGGCAGTGTATAGGAACAAGTGAAACTGAATGTCAGGTCTGAGACGTTCTTCCCATCCCACAGTTGTCCAGGCTTTCTGTAGCCAATGGGGCTGAAGTTGCCTCTCTGAAGCATCAGCTGTGTGCACTCCAACAGGATCTGGAAGCTCAGCATAAAGAAGTTGCCCATCTAAGAGAGAACAGGGATGTTCTCCAGAACCAACTGCGGTATGATCCATTCTTCCTGGCTCCTCTTTCCCCAAAAGCAGGCTGGTCTTATCTTCAGGCTGTATCAAAGGCAACCTCTTTCCCTTCTCCAGTGCTGCCGAAGTTGAACTAGCTTCCCAGAGTGCTTTGCTGCAGCAACTGAAGACATACATTGGGGAGCAGGAGTCAAAACAACCCAGTTCTGAGCGGGAACATTTGATCAGTAGAGTGCAGGTGAGGCTTGGCAAGGGTGCACACACTTGAGCAGCATAGCTCCTTCTCTTCTTCATGAATTTATGGGTATACAGCAGTTATCAGCCTTTTCTGTAGAAAGCAACAACTTCCTTTCCTATTTCAGGAACTGGAAGAGGAGAAGGATGCCCTGAAAATAACAGTTGAACTTCTGCAAGTTCGTCTCACTTCACTCAGCGATATACTGAGTCTTCAGGAGACAGAGCTCAGCAAAAAAGTAATTATGTTTGGACATGTTAGAATCCAGTCCTGCACAATATAAATTAGGTTAGGCAGTAGTGTACTTTCTGGACCACAGAAACAGATAACAAACTAGTAGAGATATTTTATTTGACCTAATAATTGCCCCCACTTCTTGAAAATTGCTGTAAGCTGGTTGAAGGGTGGTGTTCTGTTTGTCTCTCAGGATCTTGTCCTTCTCGTTGTTGAGCATTATTTTATGTGAGTTCTTGATCTGATAATTATAAGGAGTACTTTTTCTGCACTTCCTATGTTGATTGAAAGGGAACTGAATATGACTAGTGAGACATATGTATACCACAAGCATCAACGGGCTTAAAACCGATTTAATCATCTCTGAAGTGAATAAGTTTCACATGAGGAACTGTAGAAATCATTCTCTGATGGGACTCCAGTTCCCTGGATCTCCTGAGTAAAGCTGTGACAATTCAACAGGTTGATGTTATGAGAACTAGAGCAGAGCCCAAGTGCAAACAGCAAAGTCCTGTTCAGCTAATTCCAAATATGTCTTGGGCATCCTGGGAATGAGAGGAAAGGCAGGATAGAAATATTTTAAATAACTCCATGGTAAAGAACATGTGATGAAAGGGGATGGGGAGAGCACTCTGGTAAGTCCCACTCCCACACTGACACATTTGTGAATCCTCATCCCTCCCACTCTAAATCCAAAGTGAAGAATGTCCAAACGGGGTTCAGATGCATTGGTTCATCTGTATTTTGATTCTGTTGCTACAGATTGCAGGAAAGGGCTTGCATGTAAGATGCTCCTGTGTATGGAAACATTTTCCATTTATGAAAAACCTGTCATTATCTCTGACTTGCTAGTTCTCTGTGTGTGGGGATTTACTTTTAATTTTTGTCAGAAGGAGCATTCATTCATGTTAGCCTTCACATTCTGAAGCCATTACAGCCCGGGCACAGGTTTAACACCCCTTCTGTTGCTTGTGAGAATTAGGCCCCAGTATTCCCCCAGATCTCAATAACTGTGGGTTCACTTCTTTGTAGTCTTGCAATATTTTATGGGGCAAATGCATTTTTAGGGAGTACTGAATGCCTGAAATGTAGGCTTCCATGTTTGAATCCTCTCAGGTTCAACTCCAGGATCCTCTTCAGTCTGAGTCCTCTCAGAAGTTTCAGTGCCTGCTGACTCGATGGCGGGAGAAAGTCTTTTCCCTCTTGGTGCAGCTGAAATCACAGGAACTTAGCCACATGGAGTTGATCAACCTGCTTCAGAGAAAGGTATATGCCTAAATTGAAAGAAGTCAGTTGAGTAGATGG
Source organism: Tiliqua scincoides (assembly GCF_035046505.1). NCBI lineage: Eukaryota > Metazoa > Chordata > Lepidosauria > Squamata > Scincidae > Tiliqua > Tiliqua scincoides. The sequence goes on from NC_089822.1 coordinate 253,802,462, forward strand.
AAGCACCGAAAACATTACAACACAAACTCGTGGGGTTTTCTGAAAATAGAATGGGGAATTATGAAGGTAGAGCAGGAAAGTTGGGTGCCTGGATTAGTCAGGTGAGGGATCCTGAATTGGGGCACCCTCAGTTCTCTGGGTGCACAGTGGTGGTGGTGGGGATAGATGTAATAATATTTTGAATTCTCTGTGAAACTGTCCCAGAGAGGGAGAAAGTAATTCCAGACCTCTTTGTGAAGGTCATAAGGCCCATGAGTGAATAAACGGATGGACTTAATTTTCTTTCTGTAGGGAAAAGAGCAAGAAGACGAACTGGAGTGTAGGGAACAAAAGGTTGCACTGTTGCTCCATAACCTTGAGGACAAGACTGCTGAAGTTAATATGGAAAAAGTGAAAAACAAGGTAATCTGTTCTCATAAACCCCTAAATTGGGAGTCCGGGGATATGGAAAAAAGCTTTGTGAGACTAGTTGCATTTGGGTGGAGTGTCTTCCTCTACTCCAATCAGTACACTCATAAGTCCTTCAACTTAACAAGAGGCTAGTCTTTCTTTGCTTAAAGTGGTCTCTGCAGGAGCACAAAGAATCTTTCTCATATGTCAGCTTGATTCTGAAGGGGGTTAGCTGGGCTACTGGAAAGGTGGGAGAAGCTGTCATAATATTCAGGAGGCAGTGTTGCTTGAGAACTTTCTCCTTCCTTGTAGACTCTGCAGGCAGAGGTGTTGCGCTTGAAGGAGCTGGCTCAGAATCTCCAACAGAAAGTAGAGGCTGGTAAAAATGCCCTTCAGGGACTGGGGGGCTTTGTCAACAGGTAATGGCGATGGACCAAGCAGAAAGGGCATGATTCCCTCTGCTCTGCATGCAGTATGACTTCATTTCATTGTTCATCTCTCCTAATTTGTTTCTGCCTTTTCACCATAGCTCTGCCTGCATGCAGAACAGCTTCCCCCCTCCCCTTAAGTTCCTCTCTGCTGTTTCTCCAAACCTATTTTTTCTTGAGCCACTCCAGCCTCCCTTCATGAGCTTGTGCACTGCCATTTGAGTCTCCACTGCTCCTTGTCAATCAACTCCCCGCTACTGTCTGAGTCTTGTCCCTCTGGGCAGAATCAGTCTCACATCAGTGTTCAAATAAATAGCTTATAGCAGGGCTGTAAAATTCAGATGACTGCAAGGCCATGTTCTCTGCTTAGCAGATGTCCTTGGGCTGTGCCCATATCCATTTGTTTTAAAAAAGCATACATTTTAAAAAATCTGCTGTCAGAAGTGCACATCCTGTTATCTATCTTGCCTCAACATTTCTAAGAAATGTTGACTTGCTATAAGGTTGCCTCAAGCCTGAGGTGATTTTTATATTTTATTGCAAATGGGGCCATTCTAGCATTGACTATACTTGTAAGTAGTCCAACCTGTCATTTGTGGCTTACAGGGGTGCTGAGGCCTCCCTACTGGGAGGCCCTGAGAAGGCTTGGGGGCGGGGACTTCACATTTGACATGTCTGACTTGTAGAAACCCTCCTGCTTCCCATTTTTCAGTAGTGTTACTCGTAGTTGATCTTTGTTTAGAAATTTGTTTCTCATTTACAGTTCAGATTGGTATGCTCTGTCTTGTATTCTACAGGCTACACCAGCAGCTGGTAGGACAGGAGGAGACATGGAAGGCAGCCTTGTCACGCCTAATAGGCTTGGGAAACAGAATTGCGTTTGCAGCCAAAAGAGTTGATACCATTCAAGGTGACATTTTGTGTAGTGTTTTTGTACTCTAGCTTGCTGTCCACCCTCCCCCCCTTTGCCCCAATCTTAATGTTCTTACTTGGCATATGTTGTCCTAAAGCAGACCCAGTGTCTTTGATATGATTGGTGAAGATAATTCTGTCCTGCCTTTCTATCCTGCAAGGTAGCCTTATGCACTCCTGTAAGCCACTTTTGGGTTGTGTGATGCATTCTGGGGCAAGGGAGAGGGTTGCTTGACCTGGAAGTGGCTTACAGGAGTGCAGACGGCTGCTCTGCAGTCCTGCAAGTGGCACGATTTGTGGCACAATGGTAGGGAAGGCTATTTTCTTATTGATTTTTGCTTTTAAAAAATGTTTTTAAAAGGCTCTTCAGTATCCAAGGGGGGGGGGAGGACGGGACAGGACTGAACCCCCATGGATTCTGAGGAACTACTGTATAACCAAATCTGTGGTGGTCTCTTAGTTCCTAACAAGGACTCAAGGCGCCCAATGCTGACCTGTCCAGTCATTCTTACTGCTGCCACCAGCCCATAACTTGCTAGGGTCTCACCACAGGGCCTTTGAGGGACTTGGGACATTGGAGTAACCTGACACCTGCCACATTTTAGAGTTGGATTAAAATAGACATAATATAACTCCTCAGATGAAACTGGCTTTATTTACACTTCCGTAGTAATCTTTCTCTCAAGTAGCTCAGCAGCACAGTTCAGCTCCAACTCCCTACACTGAAGGCTAGGAGCCTCACCTTATATACATTTTGGGGCTGCTTAGCTCCTCCACCTTTTTAGTTGACCATTTGAGAAGAGATTTTCAACCAAACTGCCCTTCCTGCACTTGTTTAACTGTGAGCAAAGTGAGGCATCTCTAACAGAGTTTCCACCTTCAGGTAGCTACAATTCCTAGGAGTCTTTGAAAAAAGTCAAGGTATAGATGTGTCTAAATCTCCACAGTCTCTCATTGGCCTCTGTTCCCCCTTGTGTCACTGCAAACACTATTCCTTGCCAAAGAATGGACAACTTCAGAGCCAGCAGGTTCAACATGTATCATGTACAGTTTGAATGTTTTGCAGAGAAGAAGAAAAAAATTGCATATAACTTGCAATTCATTGGTTTAGGAATGCCCAGGTTCAAATCCCTGCTCAGCCATGAAGCTCTCTGAGAGACTGGGACAAGTAAACTCTCAACCTAATCTACCCCACAGGTTTTGGGTAGTATGGTGTGGGATAGGCGGTATGATCTTTCATTAGGTGCTGTACCCTGCATTCTGTGCTGCAACAGGTGCAGGCATCCAGGGTGGTTGCACACACAACTTTTTGTGTGCACTGAAACTTTACATCTTGGGCTTGGTAAGAGCTGGTGGGAATCTGTGTAAACTGCCAGCTCCTAAAATGTATTGTGCTTTTACTGGATTAGATTATTCCTTGTGAAGTTCTTTTGGTGGTAATTTTTTTTTAAGTGCACCTAGAATTCTTCTTGTTGGACAACTTGTCCATCTCGGCTTGTAGGTCTGGTATGCCAAAAAGTGGCACTTGCTAAGCTCCAGCAAGAGGAGAAATCCACCCCTGCTATATTGGACCAGGAGGGGTAAGTCTAAAACCCTAAGCCCAAAACAAGCTGGAAGGCAGGACTGTTGAGGAGTTAGAAGCTTATACAGAATTTCTTCCTTAATGGGCAAAATAGCTTACTGTGATTTTTGCATTCTAAACAGGAATTGAATTTGAAAGGTAAGGGAAAGCCCAAGCAGTTTGGTGTTTGTGAGCTTATGTCTACATTCAGTTTGTTCTCTGGGCAGCTCTGGCTACAGTTAAAAATTCTCCTAAAAGGGAGTTCAGTTTAGCTGAGAGAGGGGGTGAATGCTGATTTGGGGAAATTGTGCTTGTGTCTTGTAGTAGAAGTCCTAGTAGTAGAAGACCTAGACAGAAGTCCTAGGTATGAGTGCAACCCAGTCACCAAATGCATTCCTTTTAGCCTGGTCCAAAAAATTGTGGTGTGTTGTAAAACTGCAATTGAAATACAGAGCTTGTTCAATCACTACAAGATTTGCTATTTCTGTGGCTGCTTCTTCCCCAGGATTCATCCACCTTATGAAAACCTGCAAGCTGAGCTAGAAATGTTGCATGAAGAACGGGACTGGCTCTCGATGGAGCTTAAACGTGGGGCACAGCTCATAGAGAAGAAGGTGGCTGAAGTGAAAGAGTCAGGTGACTAACTGGGACTTGATTTCCGTCGAGGTGGTGAACCGGTGTCTGCAGTACCTTAGCCCTCAGAGAAGTCATGGCTCCTCTATGTTAAAAATTTCCGTCTGCATAGAATAATTTTCCCTGACCTAGTTTTCTACTTCAGCCCCCTTCCTAATGTACCCAGTCTTCTGTATACAGAGATTGCTTTTTTATATAGATGAACATTTATTATGTGAGTTGCAACATCCACAATTGGAAGTACTGTGGCCCAGACACAGATTTACAACCTTTAAACTTGGAACATGGCCTTGTTTTCATTGAGGCCACTGGGAAATTGGGTGGGAAACTCCAGCTTTTTCATAGCTGTTGGGAGGTGGGGACAACTGAGGGTGGGGAATTGGAGGGATACTAATTTATGTGCTGCCCTGTGCTCCCAATGGCCCCGATATATTGACAATCCCCTTTCTCTTCTGCAGCGGAGTCTGAGCTCAAGGAAATGAGGGAAATAATACAAAGTCTGCAAGAGGTCCTGGAGAGTAAGACTGTGATGGAACAAGCACTGAGGCAACAGCAGGAGGCCATGGAGAAGCAGCTGGAGACAGCTCAGGGTGACTTACAGAGGAGCGAGGAGACTGTACAGAGTTTGAGGCAGGAGCTTGGACAATTAAGAGAGGAATATGAAAAAGGTGAGATAATGGCTCACTTGGTTACTCTTCATAGTGAATCATTATTTCACTGTAGGGGCTTTGCAAGAGAGATGTTCTCGTGTCTTCCTTCCCACCACCAAAAAGAAAAAATATTTACTGAGGTGCACTATCAGAGCAGTTAAGACAGCATATTCTGCCAATTTTCCTAGATGTCCCCTGGTTCTGGTGTTGTGCAAGAAGGAAAAGAACTTCCCTCTATTCATCAAATGCACAATTCATCTGTCTCAATCGCATTCCCTGTCAGGCACCAGACTGAAGAGCCCCAAATGCTGTAACCTTCCTTTGTAAGGGAGATGCCCCAGCCCCTCCCTAATAATTTTGGTCACTCTTTTTCACCTTTTCTAGTTCCACTATATCCTTTTTGAGATGTGACCAAAACTGGACACAATATTCCAGATGTGGCCTTAACATCAATTTTGTACAGTGGTACAATATTGGCCATTTTATTCTTGATCCGTTTTAATTATCACAGTCATGGAATTGGCCACAGCAACTGCGCACTGGGTCAACACTTTCATCAAACTGTCCACCAGCATGCTAAGGTCTTTCTCTTGATCTGTCAGCTCAAAACCCATCAGCTTACATTTGAAATTATATTTTCTTGCCCCAGTGTGCATCCCTTTACACTTATTTACATTGGAGTGCATCTGCCATTTCGCTGCCCTGTCCCCTAGTTTGGAGAGATCCATCCAGAGCTCTCCACAGTCCATTCTAGATTTCACAACCCAAAAAAAGTTTAATGTCTTCCATGAGCTTGTCCACTTTGCTGCTTCTCCCCAACATCAGGTCATTTACAAACAAACTGAAAAGCACCAGTCCTTGGAGCACAAATATGGAATGCTGTGGATCTTAATGAGATCCACATACGCTTAGGAATGACAAATGTGAGGCTCTGACAAGTTATGAGGAAGGAGAACTGACAGAGGATCAATGCACCTTAAGGGGAGGCACAAGAAGTGAGATTGTGTGTGTGTGTGTGTGTGTGTGTGTGTGTGTGTGTGTGTGTGTGTGTGTGTGTGTGTGTGTGTGTGTGTGTGTGTGTGTGTGTGTGTGTGTGTGTGTGTGTGTGTGTGTGTGTGTTCACTGATATAATACTGTAATGAGCAGATGTGGGGAATTGTATATTGGTTAGGATGGAGCGTCCTTTCCTTCATCATTACTAATACCTTCTTACAGCCATGCAAGAGAAGGTGACTGAAGTTGAAACAAAGCTACACAGGGATCTGTCAAAAATGGAAAAAAGCCTCAGTGAGGCACAAAGGGAGCACACCAAGGCAGGTGAGTGGCAAGTCACCTGAAAAAGAGAGAAGTCATGAGGACTGACCCACGACACTTTAGTGTCTTGAGGAAAAAATTCCAATAGAGCCTTTTGTGGTGAACTATAACAGACCATTTTGCCCCAGAATCTGCTTTCTGAGACATCTGTCTGGTTCTTCCTAATGACAGGATCAATCTTGAGGGCTGTGGCATGGTGGTAGGTCATATTCTACATATGCAGAAATTCAAGTTTGGTCCTTGGCATTTCCAATTTAAAGCATCTTGGGTCATAGTGCTGAAAAGACCACTGTCAGAGCTCCTGGGGAGTTTCAGTCAGGCAGAGTAGATGGCCCAGCAGTGGATGTAGTACCAATGGCCTGACCTGAAAGAAGGCAGGCCTGTTGTGGTCTGTTGTGTTGCAGTCTAAGCCTCAGATTTGCCTCTTACCCAGCTCTGACCCATCCTGCTGTGTTGCTCTGCAGTGGTTGCCCTACGCCAGACTGAGCGACAGGCAGCAAGAGACAAAGCTCACTGTGAGGAGCTGGCTAAGCTGCAGGAATCCGCCATGCAACAGGAGACAGCACGGCTTGAAGGACGTCTGAGGGAACTTGAGAGGGACAAGAATCTCTTGATGGTTTGTTAAACTGTGTGTGGATATGGTGCTGTCCCCTTTTGTTACATGCATCAGTCTAAGTCTCTCTTCTTTTTGCACAGGCTACCTTGAGACAGGAAGGGCTGTTGTCCCAGTATCGGCAGAATCGACTGGCAGCAATCCAGGCTCCAGTAGAGTCAAGTGAGAAAGCAGACACTAAGCCACCATCTAAAGGTATTCAATCCTTCTCCCAGAACCTCCTGTTGCTACTGAATTAGGCATTCACTTTAGCTTCCCTCCTCACACTTACTAATTGATAAGTATGCTCTCTCTCTCTTTCTTTCTCAAGTTCTTACCATTACTGCATGTTAGTATTGTCTTTCTCAGATTAGTGGGTATTTATTACATTGATATACCCCTTTTTTACCAAAGCACTCAAGGTGGTTCACAATTTAAAGTAATGGTTTATAAAGAGATATGATTCAAAAGAAATGAGAAGGGAAGAGCAAAATGAGCATGTTGAGCAGATTTTTTCATACTATTACATAATGACCAGGTGGTATAGTCCCTACAGGTGGCTGCTCTGAGTGAAAGGGGACCTTCCTTTCTTGCAAGGCTCCCAGATGGAATGTTCTGGTACACAGTGTAATTAGTCTGTGGAACATTCTTATGTTCTTACAGTTCTGAGATGAGAGGAGCCAAAATGAAACCACCTCCAGTAATGCCTCTGGGATGCCACATTCCTTATTTCTTTTCTGTCTACCTTCCAAACCTACCATTTTCAAGAAGGCATGGTCCCACTGTCCTCATCTCCATATCAGTCTATAACTAAGTGTAAGTAAAATAATTTTCCCCTGTATCCACTTCTTGTTGCCTGCTTTGGGTCTCTCTTTGATTGTGAGCCTTCAGAACTAGGCCCTGTGTTTTGTGGTTATCTTATTCTGTAAAGCACCATGTACATGGATGGTGCTATATAGGCAATGCCACCAGTTGGTCTCAGGATTGGGAGTCTTTACTCTTGACCCAAACAGCTTCAGGCTGAGGACCCTCTACTTCATTTACATGTTCCTGTGCTCCCCCTCAGTCTGATCCCTTACAGGCTTCTCTTCTTCTTCCATAGAGTCCCTTCTTTCTGTGCTGGATGACCTACAGGTTCTGAGTGCTGCTATCTTGGGAGAAGAGGAAGAAGAAAAGCCAGACAAAGATGGAGGCACCAGTGTTGATACTTAAGGGCACTTCTCATTGTTAGGAGGGGAAAATCTTTTTGTAAATTTTTTTTTTAATATACCCACAGGCCTTTTATAAGAGGTTTTTTAAAAAAATTTCTTCTTATTATTATTATTAATACAGGTATTTATATACCCCCTTTCTTGGTCGTCAGATTTCTCCTCAGACTTTAATTCAAGGCGGTTTACATAGGCAGGCTGTTCTAAATCCCCGTAGGAAGTTTTACAATTGAAGAAAGGTTCTATCTTTCAAGAACCACAACATTTCAGATGGATCTTTTATTATCGGGTATCACATTCTGGCCTCCAGTTTCCTCCCCCACAGGCTCACAAGCAGCTCCTTCATCTCTCACTTGAAGGGCAGCCAAAGAGCAGGTGGAATAACTCAGCTCAGCTTGTCAGCTGCTTCAAAGTCTCGCCATTCACGGTGCCGGTGGCCTCAAACTGGCGACCTTCGGATGTTAACTTCAGGCAAACGGAGGCTCTACCCTCTAGACCAGACCTCCTGCCCAATCTTATGGAGTCTGTCTTTATCTCTTACACCTTTTTCTTTTCTATGCAGTTTTAATATGAGGGATTAGTTAAAGAGATGTTGGAATAATCTGTATCTGGTTTAATCTGTATCAGGTGGGAAACCTTGGCCTCTGAGTGGCCCGCTTGGAGGCAGACTGTGCAGCATGGCCTTTCCCAGTTTAAAAAGACACTTGCCTAACAAACTGAGGCAAAGAAGGAAGGCCCGGGAGACACACCAGGGACAGACTACATTTTGCTCCCAGTGTGGAAGGGATTGTCACGCCCGAATTGGCCTTTTCAGCCACACTAGACGCTGTTCCACAACCACTTTTCAGAGCGCGATACCATAGTCTTCCGAGACTGAAGGAAGCCAGTGGATGTATCTGGTTTACTTATATAAAGCATTTACAGTTGGGGGGGGGTGATTCCTCCTTTACAGGATGGTCTGGTGGGCTCTAAAGGCCCTATGGGGGAGAAGGAGCCCAGTCAGCTTGTGTTGATCACAGTAGTCCTGGCTTGGCCTCTCCTTTCCAGCTTATTCAGGGCCCAAGCCTATCCAATTTTCCAGTGCCAGTGCAGCTGTGCCAATGGGGCATGCACTGCATCCTTTCATGGGAAGCAGTCACAGAGGTCTCCTGCGTTGCAGTTGCACTGATGCTGGAAAGTTGGATAGGATTGGGCCCTCAGTTGGTTAGATTTCAAGAAGACAGGGGAAAGGGTAAATGAGTTCAGAATTTGTTGTGACTACTGGCAGAATTTGCTCTGTATTATGCTGTCAGGCAGTTCCTATAGAATAGTTGTTGGCAACCTTCAGTCTATGGTATTCAAGACTATGGTATCCTGCTCTGAAAGGTGGTTCTGGAATAGAAAGGTGGTCCTATAAAATATTACTATGAATACAGGTTGAGACTCATTATTCCTGAGGGTTCCCTTCCAAGAACTCAAGTGGATGGCAAAAAAAACACACTATAGCAAATCAATTTAAAAAACAAAGTTTCTTTGCTCCATTGATTTGAAAACAGCCCAGCTAACCTTTTGAAATGCACACAGAGGCAATCAGTCTGCCTCCAGGCGCTTGGGCTTCTCTAGGAGGCAGTGATCCCTCCCTTCACCAGGAGCCCCACAGAGGGGGAAAGAATTGAGGAGGTGATAATAGCTCCCATTTAGCCTTCTTTCATGTGCTGGGGGGGGGGCTGGAGGAGTGAAGCCTGCAGAAAGAATGATTGATGGGTTGTCAGCCCGCTGTCCTCTCTGGCATTATTAAATGACTGTTTTCCTTTAAAGGGCCCTTCTCATCAGCTTTGAGATACAAAAATCTGTGGATACTTAGGTTATACCTGTAATTACTTGTATGACTGTCTCTCAGCAACAGTAAAAAGCAGTTTTTAAAACAGATTTTAAAGGGGTGCATTTTTCTCCTTCTCCAGGGATCAGCACATTCCTTCTCATTTGCAGGGGGGCCATTCATGTTGAGTCAAATCTGTGTATAACAAGGCTGGACTTGTATGTCCATGGTTTGGACCATGATTTGTTCAGTTAAGTCAGAATGCCAGAATGGGTTAAGTCAGAATGCCAGATGTAGGGGAGGGCACCAGGATGAGGTCTCTTGTTATCTGGTGTGCTCCCTGGGGCATTTGGTGGGCCGCTGTGAGATACAGGAAGCTGGACTAGATGGGCCTATGGCCTGATCCAGTGGGGCTGTTCTTATGTTCTTATGTAGTAATGAATGAATTGTTGGTAAAGAATAGCTGCTGGGGAGGGGATGTTTGAAATGCAAATTGACTTGCTATTCTACAGTCCAGGGAAGGTTGTACTATTTTATTAGTTATAGCTACATAACAAATTGACCCATTGAGGCCATTGTCAAGACAACAGACATTAGAGCCAAGCATTGGAACCATCATGTTGTCTGAGGCCTTATTCTTAAATTATGTGATTGTATAGCAGCAGCTAGTAACTGTCAGTGGCATCACTTCTACTGTAGTGAGTTCTTGTGCAAACACTAACCACTCTTAGCCCTTGTGCAATTTTTCAAAGCAGGTTTAGAGCAGCTTGGTTTATGTAGATACACTTTACATAGTGTACTTTTCTGCCAACACTTGTTATTGCACCTTCCCCCCCCCCCCAGTTTTGGGTAATGTATACGGGTTTTCTCAGTCCTCATTTTATCTTTCCACCAGCCTTGGAAGGTAGGTTAGGGTGAGAGCTGGCCAGTTTACTGTCATCACTGAGTGGGGCTTCTGCCCTATAACATGCATATCTACTCAGAAGTAAGTCCTATTACAGTCAGTGGGGCTTACCCCTAGGAAAGTGGGGCTAGGTTTGGGCTTTAAGGCAGTGTAAAGTTTTTGAAGTAATGGTTTTCAAGCTGAGGTTCATGTTAAAGAAACTTGCAGTGTTCCTGTAACGTGTCGTTTTGAAATCAACGCAGAGTGCCTGTGTTGGCCTTGATGATCATTTATTCGGTGTAAATACATTCGAAATGCACAGCACATTGTAGTGCCTGATTAATCCTGCAGAACGAGGGCTCGCTTTCTGGGCTCCGCCCTTCTGCTGGTGCCAGTCAGACTCGGTGACCAAAGGTATCCTATCCGCACTTCCTTGGGAGTAAGCCCCATTGCTGTAATGGGACTTACTTCTGAGTAGGTGCAAATGAATTGTATGTCAAGACGGGACAAGGGTGCGCTCTGTGGAGGGAGACGGGAGGGTTTTCATCCTCGCCCAGAGCGCTGCCCCGGCTCAGCGCGACGCCAGAGGGGGTCTCCTCGAGTGCAGGAGCTCTGCCCACAGCCTCCCGCGAGATCGCGCCACCAGGCCGACACCCGCCCAGCCGCGGCTGTCAGGCGCCCACCAATCAGAGCCTTCGTCCCCCAAGCCCCGCCTCCCCTTCGCGCGCTCGCAGAGGCTGAGCCTCCCTTCCCGCCTGGTCCAATGGCGAAGGAGGCTCCTGTGACAACGGGCCAATGGGGACGCGCGGCCCCGCCCCTTCCCCCTCTCTCCTGCCTGCGCTGGGCTAATCAGCGAGCAGCGCGCGCCGCTCGGAGCCCGGCAGCTGCAGGAGGAGCGGCGGCGGGCAGCGCTGGTTCTCGAATGCGGCTGCCGGGCGCTGCTCCCGGCGAAGAGCGAGTGCGGCGGCTCCAGCCGAGGAGCCCGCGCGGGCTGCCAAGGTGACGGCGCTGCGGGGCCGGGGCGTTCTGGGCTGACCTGGCACGGCGGGGAGTGGTCGGGCTGGAGCTGGGTCGCCGGGCAGGCAGTGGGACCCCAAGGCCAGGCGAGCCCCTCGCTCTCGGTCTGCCTCCGCCCGACCTCCCGGGGGTGGTTCTGGGTCGCAGCGCGCTCTGCGTGCCCTGGAGGGGCGCCTCGAGGCCTGCTCCCAGGTGGCCCCAGGCCCAGCGTGTTATTGGTCTGCGGAACTCCTTGCCACCGGTTGTGGTGATGATGTCCGGCCTGGACGCCTTTAAAAGGGGGTTGGACAGATTAATGGAGCAAAAGTCCATCACAGGTTACAAGCTGTGCATGTAATGTCCGTGGAACTCCTTGCCACAGGAAGTGGTGATGGCACACAAGGATCCAGTTTCTCAGAATGCCAGGCGTGCGCAAGGGCACCAGCATGCAGGTCTCTGGTTGCCTTATATACTGGCAACTGGTGGGCCACTGTGAGATACAGGAAGCTGGACTGGATGGGTCTTTGGCCTGCTTCAGCCAGGTTTTTCTTATGTTCTTAGGGCCTGAATAGCTTCTTGGCAGACCAGTGCTCTGAGCTGCACCTCACTGCCAGAGAACACACTGCTTGCTCAGGCTCAGGGTTCTAGATCTGGGCAGCCAGTTGCACTGCTGATCCTGCATCAGTCTTAGAGTGAGATGACCAAAGGTGTCTCTTGTTCCACAGCAACACTGTAAGGAGCAGCTGACTTCGAGAAGGATCCAATTTCTGCATCCTGCCTCCCTCAAAGAGCCAGGAGGATAAAGCTCCACAGTCTCTGCACTGCTGCAAGCACAAGAGGTGCCACAGGGTATTGGAGGACAAGGGGATGATTTTCTTCACCCAAGGGGCTTCAGGAGCCTTGCTGCACTAGTGGCTGCAAAAAAGGGAGCTTCAAGGCACCTGGAAGCCACTTGCCAGTTAATGGGTGCCCATTTATCAGTTTGCACTAGAAAAGGCTGTTGAGCACATTGCACTCAAAGAAGATTGCATTTGTATTCAAGAAGTGGGTCTCAAAGTTACTTTCTAGAGTTCCAGGATGAGAAATAGGTCATGGGTCTTGGGGTAGCCAGTGTTTCTGTGCAATATGGTAGATCAGGGTAATGCAAAATGTAAGTGAGGCATAAGGACGCAACACTCCCACCCCAGTTGTTTCACACAGATAGAGGCTAAACTGTAATTGCTGAGCTTGAGATGTGTAATGCCTAGTTAGCCAATTTGTAAGCACCCCCTGTTTGCACTGTTGGTGATTTTTCTTTGCACCCAATGCTGCTGTATCTTCAAAAAGTGAACCGTGAAGTATTTGTGATACTGAAGAAGTTAACTCAAAGACTGTCACTATTATTGAGCTAAAAGTGGATTTTGTGACTCGTCGCCACCACTGCTGCAAGTTCACCTCGTCTCCTGAATGCTCATTGCTACTGCTGGGCCCCCATTCTAATTTATAAGAATTGTGTTCCAACACGCTTCTGTGTGAACTTGAGAGTCCTGTTCATCTCTCCCTCTATGTTCATAGAAGACAGAGGGAGCTAGACATGCTTTCTGAGGTCTTGCCCTGCTTTCAGTTGCTCCGGATGGGCCCAGCTTCACCTGGGGACTCGCCCAACCGTGATCTCTACACCTTCCGACCTGCCAGGCCCAGCTGTATCTATCGACTGGGACGCAGGGCTGACGTCTGTGATGTCATTCTAGTGTCACAGCAGAACCCAGCCTTGATCTCGCGGATCCACGTGGAGATACATGCTGAGAGAGATGCTGACAGCACAGCCGGGGATTGGCGAGTGAGTCTGGTGGACTGTAGCACTCATGGTGAGTCCTAGGAAGTAGTCTGCCACCAAGGAGGAGCAGCAGAAATTGGTGAACCTTTGCATTTGCCTCCTTTCTTCCTCTCTTAATTGCTTGGGTCCTTTGGCTCTCTTTCCTTTCCAGCCTCTGTATTTAATTAGATTTCCAAGCAGTAACTGACCACAGCTTGCATTTCCTCTTTGCTTCCAGGCCTGTTTAATTATGCCAAATCCTGGTCCCTTCCCTTAGTGTGAGAAGTGATTGATAGATATACAAGTAGACTTCAGTTTGTGGTGGGGATTAGTCATAGTGGTGGTTGATGTAACAAAGGCTCTGATTCTACCCTGGAAGAGGGAAAAGCAGAAAGAAGGGATTGGTGTAGGGAAAGAGCTGCCTTCCTGGTGAAAGATTTCAAGATCCCTAAATACTATCCCTCTCTCTCCAGAACAGTATTTCTCTCTTGGGAATGGGACTGCCCTGTGATTGCTGAGTCTCAAGTGGCCTCTGCCATGGTTGGGAGCAAGGATGATTATTAGGTTGGGCAAGTGTGATGCTTGAGAACCTTATCTTAGTTTTGCCTTGTTGCCTGGAAGTGTTCTGGCTGCACTGTTGTGTTGCCTCACTGTGGTATGTCTTATTTCTTCACAATATTATAAATGTCATTGGTGAAGGGCTGCTTAGTAAACAGGAATGCATACTCAGAAACAATCTCCACTTTCCTTTATGCTTACAGTTTTCTTCTTCCTTAAAATGTCAAATGAGGAATTTGAACAACTGTTTTCTTTTCCCCCCCCCAAAATGACTCTGCAGTGACCAAGCTGTGGACCTTGGTTGTATGAATGCACAAAATAGTACCATTTGACTTACTGCTCAGCTAAATTAACCAACCAATTGTACTTAACCAACCAATTTAACCCCTGCTAATTGGCACTTTTTCAAGTGGGTGCTCCTTTTTTTTTTTAGCAGGGGGAGAGTAACTGGCCCACCTCACCCCAGCAGTGTCTGTTCTAGTGGCTGTCTGCTGGTATTCATTTGCATCTTTTTAGATTGTGAGCCCTTTTGGGACAGGGAGCCATTTAGTTATTTGATTTTTCTCTGTAAACCGCTTTGTGAACTTTTAGTTGAAAAGCGGTATATAAATTTAATTAATAATAATAATAATACTTCTTTATAATATATATATATATATATTCAGATTAGGTAACTTTCCTTAGGGCGCAATCCTAACCTCTTATACCAGTGCTTTCCAGCACTGACATAAGGGCAATGCAGCTCTGAGGTAAGGGAACAAACATTGCCTGACTTTGAGGAGGCCTCAGTGAGTGACACCCAACTGCAGGATGTAGCAGATGTCCCATTGGCACTGCTATGTCAGTGCTGGAAAGCAGTGACATAAGGGGTTAGGATTGCACCCGTAATTGATTAAGCAAGTAAGATTTCTTTAATTGTTAAGCTTTGTCTAGAGCAGTGGTCTTCCAAGTTTTTCATGCCACAAACCCAATAATGAGACTGGGTACCAACTGCCAAACCCACTCCCCTCTTGGAACCACCTGTTCCGTCACCCCTCTCCCACCCATTTCTCCCTACCTCTTGTGTCTTCACAACAACCTTGTGAAATAACAGCCTGAGCAAGGCAGGCCTTAGTAGCTGTAGTGCAAGACAGTGAGAATAGACTGTGTAATTTTATATTAAGAATTCAGTTTTGATAAGGCAGTACTATTACTGGATTGTATCCAAGCTCTCTCTTGCACAGACTTTGAAAGGTTGCTGTGATTCCCACCCACCCACCCACCCACAAATGAGACTTTGTGACCCCACTGGAGTCACAACCCACAGATTGAAAAACATTGGCCTTGAGAAGGGAAAATTCTCAACTCGTTGATAAGTGAGCACAAAGATGGAAACAATGTGCCCAGGACATTTTGTTAGTCAATACACAATCCGTAACATTCTCTTATTCCTTCAGGCACCTACATCAATGCCATCCGCGTACCCCACGGTCAGCAGGTAGACCTGACTGATGGAGATCTTCTGACTTTTGGCCACCCAGACCCAGTCCCTGAGGGCTGTGCCCTGCCACCTTCACATGGCAACTCTGAGTTTTACTTCCTCTTCCAGAAAGTCCAGGTTCGACCCCAGGACTTTGCTGCTATCACAGAGCCAAAGGCTCCCTGGGCTTTCTCTTGTGGCTTCCGGCCAGTGCTGCCTTCTGGCGACCATCGCATCCGCCCTCTTTCCCACCACTCACCCACCTCCCTCTCCTGCCACTCGAAAGCCACTCTTATCCTTAACTCCATTGGCAGTCTCAGCAAACTCAAACCGCAGCCGTTCACCTTCTCGCTGGGGCACGGTCGGCGGACAGAGCCACCCTCCCAACCAAGAGCCTCTCGGAATCGCCGCAAGTCTGCTCACACGTTGTTGCCCGAATTGGAGGATGAGATCACAAGGCTTGAAGAAGAGCAGCCACCACCAGAGAAGGAGCAGCGATTGGGCAGTTACATGCACTGCCACAAACCCCTGCGGCTGCGGCTCCAGCAGAGAGCACCAGAGGGAAGCAAGAACTTGACAGGGGATACAGCACCAAAGCTTCAGGTCACCCCCAGTGGGTGAGTCCCTCGTTAATTTCACATACTCAGCATAGCCTATCCCAGAGGTGTGGTGCCTACATTTCCAGCTTAATAGAACATTTAATGTTATGTTGGTTATCCAGGGACTGTGTTCTGTTTTTTTCCTAGTTATCATGAGGGTGACATGGCATGTGTTTTGCATACATGAAGTCCCAGGTTCTGTTTCTCATGTCCCCTGTGAAAAAGATCTTCACTAGGAAAGACTTTGCCTGAGGCCTTGGAAGAGTTGCTTCTATTAGACAATACTGGGCTACATGGGCCAGTGTCTCACTTGGTATAAAACAGCTTCATATGTTAAAATTCAAGCAGATATGGCAGGGCTTTTTAAACTGGGGTGTCACGACACCCCAGCCTGAGGGCACTGGCTTCTGCCCCCTTAAGGGGTGGGGGCAGCCTGGAGGCGGGGAGGAGGCAAGAACTGCTGGAATTGCTTTAGCGGAGGCGGGGCGCGATCGCTCCGCTTTTACATCCACTGCTGCGGGGAGCCCTGCCAAAGGTTCACACTGGGCTCCGTGCACCCTGGGGAGGCTGCAGGAAGCTTGGGTAGGTGCACCCAAGCCCCTGCAGCCCCCGGAGCGGCGCAATCCTGGGTATCGCACTGTTGCCTTCCACCCGCCCCCACTGCCTCCCCCCACCCCCGCAAGCACTTACAGTGGCTCAAAGTCTCCATGAGAGTTTGAAAACCACTGAGATATGGAAAGAGATGCAAATTTCTCACTCAGTGGAATGCTTCCCCTGTGCCTTATGAAGCCACACCTTTCCATATGCGTTCAAGCTGGGGTTGTTGCTAGCCCTTCCTGGAGGTGCCATGAACTGAAACTGGGACTTCAGCATGGAAAGTGGGTGCTCTTTACTAGGCTGTAGCCCCTTGCCAATGTGAAGTGCTTTAGGTACATCACATGTGTTGTGATGGCTGTAACAGTGGCACACGGGTGTTTTTCTTTTTGCTTCCTTGCAGGAAACGTCGTGGTCGGCCACGGAAGAACCCGCTGGGAGGCACATGCCAAGTTTTCTCCCAGACCTTGTCTGCCTCAGAGCCATGCGCAGCAGCTCCATGTCGCCTTCCCCAGGATGAGATAGTGGAGTGGGTCCAGTGTGATGGATGTGACGCCTGGTTCCACGTGGCCTGCGTGGGCTGTAGCTACAGTGCTGTGCAAGATGCAGACTTCCGCTGCACCACTTGTCGTCCGTAATGGAGGTGGGCATGAGAGAAGAGTAATCCAAAACCATGTGAAGCAATAGCAGTGAGTGTTAGAATGCCAGATGGACACACTTGCAGACTGGTGAAAATTTGCACAAATAGTTTTCTTCCAGGAAAAAGCAAGTGTTGGCATGATGAGCACTGTTTGTGTACAAAGTACTGGTGAAAAAACAGTCTGTCCCAGAGTGTGAGAGATTCTGATGGAGGAATTGTGAGTCCATGGATGGCACTGGAAGTTGGCCAAATTGGCCACTGGCTGAGGCCTCATGGCAATCAGAGGACCCACCTACCCAATTGTTGCCTGAATCTGCCAGGCTGTGCCCCAGGGCCCCCAGCAAACTGGGTCATGCAAGCCCCTCTTTTTTCCCCCTGCACAAAAGAGCCACACTGCCCAGTTGTCAACACCATCTCCTTAAAATAAAGAAGCCAAAGTGCACTGAAGACAACATATAAAACAGTAATGAATATTCATGTGAAAATATCCGACTGACTTATGTGAGGACCCTGCAGGTTTTCACAGTCATGGTGACTGGGGGAGGCTAGCTGGAGCATGAAGATCCTTAGGAATCATCAGTGTAACTGCACAGCACCATTCTGCCCTTCAGGGCTTTCATTCCTTATAGCCTGCAATGATTGTGCAGAAAAGAATGCAGCTGCATTTTCATGGACTTCAGGAAAAACACACAAGCAAGAGAGAGCTTATAAAAACAAGAAACCTGCTTGGGTTGGTGTGACTGTCAGTTTTTGTGACAACCCAAAGTGGTTTGTGCAAAAGGATGGTCTCTGCTTGTTACGCTGGAGTCAATAAGCATTATTGTCAGGGGAAGCTATTCCCTTAGTTTGAGGGGAATGAAATGCCATGTAGCTCAAGACTTCAAAAGAACCAGCCATGTGAGGTCACAGTTTTCTCTACACTACACTTGAAGCCCAAATGGTGCTAGAAGAAACAAATAGAATAGTTACCCAAGAGCAACGTGATGATACTTTGTTGGGAGTTCTGTCCTCTTAAGACTTTTTGCCAAGAGCCAAGTAGGGTAGTGGAAGGAGCAAAGTAGGCAGCTTTAAGCAGTGCAAAATATCAAAAGGGTGCGCAGGTTAGGGACAATTAGACATGATTGGGCAGCCACAGTTAGTATTCACAAATCTGCAGTCTTCAGACAGGGGGAATGTTTTGAGTTTTAAAGAGAGTTGGTGGAAGGAGACCTGAAACCTACATGGCTTTCTCTCTACCTGCTGCTCAGTTGCTTCAGGCACTTTTCTCACAACCCAGCATTAGCATAGGCTAGCTTAAAAGTATTGAAAGTGTTGGAGTGAGGGGTGGCTCACCTTTGCTCCCTGCTCTTTTTATAGGAACAAGCAAGGCACATGAACAGCAACAGCATCTGCCCCCATCACCTAACATGCAGAGGTTGTACCAGCAGGGCCTTGAGCTGTGTAGAGTCTTCCCTGTAGGATTGTTGCCTGGCAGGACCCTGCTTACCTAAGGACCTTTGTCCAAGGCCCAGCCACTGGCCTTTGGAAAGCTGCTCCCTCTTAACAGGGATCATGGCAATGGGGCTAGGTCAAAAGCACAGTAAGGAAAATACAGCTGTTGCTAGGGTCATGTGAAAAAGGAAAATGGTGCTCTCTGGCTTAGTAGTTTTCCTCTTCCTTGCTCTAGCTTTTTTGTGTCATTAAAAGAAGGCAAATGATGTACTTCAGGAAAAAAAAAATACTTTACTGTTGCTGGTCCTGCTGTGTCTATCCTTTAGACAAAAAAGTCTTAGCAATACAATGCACACTTGCCTTTGCTCTCTAGTGACCAGAGGTTAGAATTACACTTTGCTGAGGGCTACATTGCTACATCAAAAATAAGCTACATGTATAGGTCTTCGAGAAACTTTTCTGCAGCAAAAAAGACCAGGGCTATAACCAAAGAGGCCTACAGGATTTATTCTTACAAGCATATTCTATCATGTCTTTGGGAAGGAAAGAGATGGTTTATTTTTCTTCTAGTAGGGCATCTGTTTTCTAACAGGCATGATTACAGCTAATGAAATAAACGCAAACTGCAAACACTGTCTCCTCTGAATATAGTTTTATAAAAATCAGAATTTACACTGGCTGTAACATCTGACTAGTATATTCCCTCATAGCCACTATATTTGGCTTAGATCCAACCAAGGGAAAGGGGGTCACTTTATTTTTACAGCGATCTTCCAATTCTAGCTTGAGAAACCAAATCCTCCTCCAGAGGTTAATTAGGGTTTTATCAATGAAGACCTTGTAACACAGCAAAGTATGTATGTGTATACATATATACATGTGTGTGTGAGAGAGAGAGAGAGAGTGTGTGTGTGTATATACACACCACTATCGATCTGTCTTTGTGCTCCAGAGAATGTATGATCACTCAATTTATAAGTGGTAAAAAATCCAACACTGAACTGTACACTTTTCCAGAATTCCCTGCAGCATACTTGATAGAAGACCAACATCCAAATGACAAGGCTTCCAAAACAGTGTGAAACAATGATATTCTAAACCTTTGTTTGAATTACTGTAAACATGAATTATACTTGGCTAGGGAGATGTCCACCAAATGGTGGTTAGATATTGTATTGGCAACCTTCAGTCTCGAAAGACTATGGTATCGCGCTCTGAAAGGTGGTTCTGGCACAGCGTCTAGTGTGGCTGAAAAGGCCAATCTGGGAGTGACAATCCCTTCCACACCGGGAGCAAGTGCAGTCTGTCCCTGGTCTGTCTCCCTGGCTATGGGCCTTCCTTCTTAGCCTCAGACTGTGGGCAAAGTGTCTCTTCAAACTGGGAAAGGCCATGCTGCACAGCCTGCCTCCAAGCGGGCCGCTCAGAGGCCAGGGTTTCCCACTTGTTGAGGTCCATCCCTAAGGCCTTCAGATCCCTCTTGCAGATGTCCTTGTATCGCAGCTGTGGTCTACCTGTAGGGCGCTTTCCTTGCACGAGTTCTCCATAGAGGAGATCCTTTGGGATCCGGCCATCATCCATTCTCATGACATGACCAAGCCAACGCAGGCGTCTCTGTTTCAGCAGTGAATACATGCTAGGGATTCCAGCACGTTTCAGTCCTGGAACGTGCTGGTTAGATAGAGGTGTAGTATTTAAGCCCTAGTGCAGCATACACTGTATCATCCAAGCTGCTTCCAAGGGCCTAGCTAGATCGTTAGTTTAAATGCATTATGAGCTGTGCTGTTCTTGTAGAGAGCAGCCATGGGGGATGGAGGGTGCATAGTGATGGCAATTCAGAGCAGCATTCTGTGGGAAAACAGGGAGGGAGCTTGCCTCCCACTCCGGTATCAGGATCAAGCCATTCCCCTGCACCTCTTTTCTCCTTTTAAACATCCCACTTAAACCAGGTTTAGGCTTCATGCAGAAGGCTGTCCTTTGCAAGTAGCCAGGTCCCAAGATGTTGAAGATGACAACTAGCCTATTCTTGTATACAAGTCAGAATCATCTTCCAGAAGATAAGCAAGATCCAAACACCAGACAGCTGTGTTTCTAGGAGAGTGTTTAGAAGAGGGGGACAATTGAGCAATGCTTGCTTTACCATTGCGTGGGACATCATAGAAGACACAGCAGCAGGGCTTCTCACTTCAGCAGATGCCAAGTGTGTGTGTGTGTGTGTGTGTGTGTGTATATACACACACACACACACACACACACACACACACTGCTCAAAACAATAAAGGGAACACTTAAACAACACATCCGAGATCTGAATGAACGAAATATGTCTATTAAATACTTTGTTCCTGACATAGTTGAATGTGCTGACAACAAATCATCAATGGAAATCACATTTATCAACCCATGGAGGTCTGGGTTTGGTGTCATACTCAAAATTGAAGTGGAAAAACACACTACAGGCTGATCCAACGTCGATGTAATGTCCATAAAGCAAGTCAAAATGAGGCTCAGTAGTGTGTGTGACCTCCACGTGCCTGTATGACTTCCCTACAATGCCCGAGCATGCTCCTGATGAGGTGGCGGATAGTCTCCTGAGGGATCGCCTCCCAGACCTGGACTAAAGCATCCGCCAACTCCTGGACAGTCTGTGGTGCAACGTGGCGCTGGTGGATGGAACGAGACATGATGTGCTCAATTGGATTCAGGTCTGGGGAACAGGCGGGCCAGTCCATAGCATCAATGCCTTCATCTTGCAGGAACTGCTGACACAGTCCAGCCACATGAGGTCTAGCATTGTCCTGCATTAGGAGGAACCCAGGGCCAACCGCGCCAGCATATGGTCTCACAAGGGGTCTGAGGATCTCATCTCGGTACCTAATGGCAGTCAGGCTACCTCTGGCGAGCACATGGAGGGCTGTGCAGCCCCCCCAAAGAAATGCCACCCCACACCATTACTGACCCACTGCCAAACCGGTCATGCTGGAGTATGTTGTAGGCAGCAGAACGTTCTCCCTGCCGTCTCCAGACTCGCCATGTCACGTCTGTCACATGTGCTCAGTGTGAACCTGCTTTCATCTGTGAAGAGCACAGGGCGCCAGTGGCGAGGTTGCCAATCTTGGTGTTCTCTGGCAAATGCCAAACGTCCTGCGCGGTGTCGAGCTGTCAGCACAACCCCCACCTGTGGACATCGGGCCCTCATACCACCCTCATGGAGTCTGTTTCTGGCCGTTTGAGCAGACACATGCACATTTGTGGCCTGCTGGAGGTCATTTTGCAGGGCTCTGGCAGTGCTCCTCCTGTTCCTCCTGGCACAAAGGCGGAGGTAGCGGTCCTGATGCTGGGTTGTTGCCCTCCTACGGCCTCCTCCACGTCTCTTGGTGTACTGGCCTGTCTCCTGGTAGCGCCTCCATGCTCTGGACACTACACTGACAGACACAGCAAACCTTCTTGCCACAGCTCGCATTGATGTGCCATCCTGGATGAGCTGCACTACCTGAGCCACTTGTGTGGGTTGCAGACTCTGCCTCATGCTGCCACTAGAGTGACAGCACCGCCAGCATTCAAAGGTCACCCAAACATCAGCCAGAAAGCATAGGGACTGCGAAGTGGTCTGTGGTCACCACCTGCAGAACCACTCCTTTATTGGGGGTGTCTTGTTACTTGCCTATGATTTCCACCTGTTGTCTACTCCATTTGTGCAACAGCATGTGAACTTGATTGTCAATCAGTGTGGCTTCCTAGGTGGACAGTTTGATTTCACAGAAGTGTGATTGACTTGGAGTGACATTGTGTTGTTTAAGTGTTCCCTTTATTGTTTTGAGCAGTGTGTGTGTGTGTGTGTGTGTGTGTATATATATATATATAGGCTAGAAGGGGGAGGGGACAGAGCAGCATGTCACCACCAACTTTTCTTCCCAGCTGGCTTTTCTCCACATTTTTCCTTTTATCCTGGTTTACTCAGGCCCTTTTTGTCATCCAGTTGTGTTAGCCATGGCTCATCCTTTTGATACAGACTTTCATTCTTGTCTCTGCCACTTCCCTAATCATGTAGGTATACAAATCTTGGGGACTGGTGCAACAGCAGTTGATGGCACCTATCCTAAAGCAGAGGGAATGGACACAAGACTTCTCTCTTGAGGTGAAAAAATGTCAGGATCCCTAAATACGGAGACCCCAAATTGGTATCTATTAGACTTGATGCTACCATGGTATGTGACTGCTTTTGGGGAAATGTGACAGATTGGTACTTATAACAGGCTACTCTGTATATGCTTTTAACAGTGATAGTCAATGGGGCTTAGTCCTGGGTATGTGTCAATAGGATTGCAGCCTGCAATTGTTAAAAATGTTCCTGCTTGATGACGTCACATCCGGTCATGACATCACTTCCAGTGGGCCCAGACAGATTCTCATTCTAAAAACTGGCTTCCGGTGCTAAAAGTGTGAGAAACACTGGGTTAAGCTATTCAGGAGGAGGGGACAGACAAAGCCAGGCAGAGTTGCAGCAGGATTGAATATTATTATTGAAATTCCTCTTCAGAGAGAAGCCAGGTGATTTGATGAGCATGAAGACAAGAGGGACACAATAAGAGAGGAGGGCAACTAAACTGGTCAGTGTATGAAGGGTGACCTTGAGGGTCAGTGTATTAACTCCAGCCTGTTACTAGGAAGTATTCCAATTTTTAAGATAAGGTGCACACACAGTAAAGTTAGCAATTTTTAATGGAGAAGTTCAATGCATACACTTCAGAGTGCCAAGAGCACATTAAATTCAATCATCGATTACAGAAAGAATTATTCATTATGGATTTTTCTTTTAAAACACATTGAAGGGGCAAAGAAATAAAGAATAAAATGAGCAGCAGTTCCTAAACTGCCAGATTTTAAAAATATTTTGAGCACCTGCCACATAACATGGAATGTAAGTGTGGGCGAGACAGGATGTGACAACATTATAAATCCTTGATGAAAGGTGCTATTTTAATATTTTGCATTACATATATTTAAGATATTCTAGAGCCCCATGAAGCATCTTGAATTTTCAGGAAGGAAGAACATGCACCCAAACATCCCCAGCCAGTAGGTCCCAAAGACTAATAGGAAACCTAATTTTGCATCTCTTCTGCATGTGGATCAAGAGAAAGTCAGAGTATAAAATTAAAGTGATTTTGAAGAGCACTGGTGGTGAAGGGGGCCTAGAGAGAAACACATTTCTGGAGAACTTGCTAATGGCTCATTAGGATAATGACTCATTGCTCCAGTCAGTGTTATTTTCAGGGCTGGTCTGCTAATGAACCCTTGTGGGACTGACAGCCCTGGAGGCAGAAGCAGCATTCTGGACCACCCACTGCCTCCACCAGCTCCCTTAGAGAGACCCTGCAGCAATAAAAACAGCTGCTCTCCTCTCCCATTGTGCTGGAGAGGCAGGAGTGGTCCAGAAGTACAGATGTCATTCTGACAGACCACATTGTTCTAGTTCCCATGACTGCCCTCAAGTAGCTGGACTTCTCCTCCTTGCCCTTGGTTGCTACTTGAGGGCAAGGAGGAGAAGTCCAGTGACTACCAAAAAAATAGGAAATGTGGGGGAGGGGGAACAAGGAAAGACATGTAGCAGGGGTCTCAGCAGACAGAATGAACTGAGAAGCAAAGGAAGGTCAAGAGGTAAAGCCCACCAGGGGCTGCAGTCTCAGCATGCTCTGCACACTAAAGGGAAAAGGAAAAGTTGGGACTGAGACAGCAGCTACACACTCAGCCCTGCTGCTGCAGGCTTGGGCTGGGACTGGTCGTTCTAGAACTTTGCGACCAGGCACAGAGGCTCTGTAAACAGCAGGCATGATCTATCTCTTGGCAGTCCATCCAAAACAGTAGCCCACATTCTAAAATATTCCCCCTAGACTGCACCTCTTTAGACCCCATCCACAGAAAGATAACTCTAAATAGAAACTTAGAGGTAAACACTAAGTCAAACTTCTAGCCCAGCCTTTTCCCCCTGAAATCTAGTGGTCTCTCTAGTGATTTTTGTTTTCCTGCTATGGGGAAGCAATTTCACCAGACACTCTCTCAAGTAGTACAGTCCAGTAATAGCTTTACTATCTCATCTGCTGTTTACATGAACCAGATATCATTAAGCACTTCCAAGTTCCACTGATCACAACTGGAGAGCTTTAATGTGCGTAACTTATGTTGGATCATATGCCTCATGAAGACTGCAGGTACTTTTTCAGGGAGGGTGTTAGCAGAAGTCAACATGTTCTTTCATAATCTCCTTATTTACAAAGGTAGAGGTTTCCTGGAGACACTGATGGTTGTAGGACATGGGAATTTATTTTAAAGCACTGTGGATTCTAGAAGCAACTTATACCAAGGAAGTGTAATGAGAATCAATATAGAACCATGATTACAGTAGAAACTATATCCCTGATTTTTTTGAAAAAGGAGACAAAGCTAGCCTCTCCTCTTTCTAAAGCGTCTCCCAGTTAAAAATTTAAGAAGCAGAAAGTGGCCAGAAGATGCCCAACAAATTTAAAAGTAGAAGGGAGAGGCTTGCCACTGAACTCTTCAGCTTGAATGCATTGGATGGCCCATGACTGCGGGGTTGGATGTGGGAGAGACAAAAGGATCCCCTTCATGGAACTGGGGGAGGTAGAGAGCAGTAAAGGCAGCGGTGTTGTATCCTTGAGGTGGTGGGGCTAGCTGGTGGTGGGCAGGACTGAGACCAGGCGGCGGAGCCTGGAGTGAGCCATGAGGAAAGGGTGGTGGTAGAGGAGGGCTGTCATACTCATCCCGAGAGCTGGCTCCTAAGTTGCGCTTGCCCTTCTGGCGACGGTTGCAGAACCAGACACGAACAACCTGCAAGGGTGGGAAACAAGGCAGAAGACATATGTTACTGCCACAGCAGGTCCTCCCATCACAGCACATGTGTGTACCAATATTCCATGCTATGCCTTCCTCCCCATCTGGCAGTTCGCCCTCTTGAGATCTGCATGCTCTACCATGGAACATTGCACTAGAGCAGGGGTCTCAACTTTTCGGCCAAAGGGCCGCATCAAATATCTGGCATGGTGTCGAGGGTTGGGGAAAAAAATTAAATATGAAATTTAAATAAACACATTAGAGATGGAACTTAGATGAATGAATGAATGAATGAATGGGCTCAAATGTCCAGGATTTCTCCAAGCATTAACACAGCCCAAGAAATAAAGCACACACACTTAAATGGACCCCTATTTCCCCATCCCACAAGCACAACTCTGGTTGTGTTTGGTCAACTAGGCCAGAGGCTCTCAGGGGATCAGAGGCCGGCCGTGGGCTGGATAGAGGAACTCTGCGGGCCGCATCTGGCCCCCGGGCCGGGATTTGGAGACCCCTGCACTAGAGGCAGCATATCAGAGGTATGAGTCACTCATACTTTTTGTACTCTCCGCATCTTGTGAATGTCAATGGATTGTCTCAGTTCACATCTGAGAAACGAGGTATAATTTGTGCTTGTCATTTGATAGCTAAATAATTTGAGAAAAAGAACAGTATGGTATACACTGACAGGCAGCCACTCTCAAGGATTTCCAAGGGTCTTTTCCCAGCCCTACCTGGAGATACCGGAGATTGAATAGGGTTGAAAGAGATTGAAACATGCTGACTCCATAGCATGTGGACTCCATAGCACAGCTCTGCCACTAAACTATGACCCTTCCCCAATCAGTCAACATTTGCTTAATTTTTCAAAAATATTGTTTCATGTCAGCTGCTTTGAATGTCTGTCCAACAGAAAGGCAGGATATAAACACATTTTTAAGTGTGAGACTAAGGAGTCAGTAACTTTCCTATAAGAAAAGAACAAACATTCACTACTTGTTCATGGATGGGGGAAGGTGATTAAAGAGAGGACAGGATAGAAATTTCTAAAAATGCAAGCATGGAGAGTGATGAAAGAAAAAGTTCCCACCTTCCAAATTCCATAGCTCAGGCTTAACACATAAATTTGACTTGCAGCAGACTCAAGTCAGTAACTGCACAGTCCCTAATTTAACTGAGGTTAGGCATGACAGCTACATGGACCTTTTGAGTACAGATACTTAAGATACTCAATATGTTAAATGACAACCTTTGGTCTGATCCTGCTAGTGGTCCTATACACAAGTCACAAAATAGTTTAAAATCAAAAGCATACATTCAGTGTTCAGCACTAAGAAATGAGACACAACAGTTTACCACTTGCAAAGTAGGAATCTGGTCATCTGTAGTCATTTGACCACATTTAATACAGTACGTAAAAAGGAACTGTGACTCTAATTGCGAAAGCTTATTTTCTATAAGCAGCGCACTGTGCCACAATTAAACCCATCTGACAGTTTCAAGATCTGCTCCTTCCGACAGTGGAAGCCTTTTTTTTTTTTCCAGGAGCAATGAGGTGGTGGGACCTTGGGGAGATGGAGCAAGATGGGGCCACTCACATCCTTCTCCAGACTGAGGTCATCAGCAATCTGCGAGATCACCTGCAGGTTGGGTTTGGGGCAGCGCAGGAAGTAAGACTCAAGTGTGCCCCGCACATTGGTCTCAATGCTGGTACGTTTGCGTTTCCGAGCCTGGATCATGGCTGACTCCATGGAGCACAACTGCTGGACAGAGGAGGAGAGCTGTATTCAATGAGGCTGCTTGGTGACCACAAGTACCACACACACACAGCGGTGAGAGCCTTCCATTCTCTCCCCCTGGCCTCTCTCACAGCAGCCAGAAGGAGGCATCACAGACCAGATCTTCTGAATGCATTCTGAGCCACTTCAAGAAGTGACCCCAAAAGGCTATTTCTTCTCTTCTATTGATCTGGCCATTTTACTATCTAATTCACTATACCACCCTGATCCACACCCATAAACCTTCCTCTCTACCTCTGATGCCTTCATACCCCTCCCTCCATCACCACCCCTATCTCCTTCAATTACAAAACTGAAACTGTGCCAGTTGTTCATTTTAACTACTTAGAGAGCACTATCAATGTGCCTGGTGCTTGACAACAAAAGAGAAGATCAGTCCTTGCCAGAAGGCTCACAATCAAAAACATACAAAGGGAAGAGAAAAGTGGAGGGAACAAAAGATGCAGAGGGGGATGGTGCAAGGGGAGATGGGGAAGATTATGCAATTATGGAAGGTAAGCATACACGTGCAGTAAGAAAGCAGATTACTGGGGGTGATGTCAAAGCTTCACAGAATAAGGTTTTTTTTGTTTTTGGAGGTGGAATTTGAAGGAAGCAAGAGTGAGAATTTTCTCCACTCATCACCCATATTCTTCCTCCCCACAACTCTCTACCTTCTTAAGTACTTTCCTTCTTCCCCCCCCCCAGTAATTTATCTAACCTGTGCATGTGCCCCCACAATCCTATTCCTTCTCAACTCCCATTACCATTCCCCACCTTCCATCACATCAGCAATAATCTTTCTCTTCAGGCTGCTTTGCTACTGCATTCAGTTCCCTCTTCCCTCAAAAAAAAAAAAAAAACCTCTTGACTGTTCCCCATTCTCTACATATTAGCTAATCTTGCTTCTATTTTTCCATCCTCCCTTACTGTTTGTCTTTGCTCTTGGTCAATCCTCCATGGTATAGTTAATTTTAAGTTCTATGGGAGACAGAGCCATAGCTTAGTCATAGAGCACATGCTTTACATGGAGATGGTCCCAGGTTCATTCCGTGGCATCTCCAGGTGGAAAAGATCCTTTAGATCAGCGATTTTCAACCTTTTTTACGTCACGGCACACTGACACTAAAATTGTCAAGGCACACCATCGGTTTTTTGACAATTGACAAGACATACTGCCCTGACAGTATGACAGTATGACACCCTCAGTCACTAAGACATGCCACCCTTTCCCACCTTGGTTAACTTACCTCCTGCAAGTTCTCATTATTGTCGGCCTCCTCTAGCCAGCGCTGCAAGAGTGGCTTCAGTTTGCACATGTTCTTGAAGCTAAGTTGCAAGGCCTCGAAGCGGCAGATGGTGGTCTGGCTGAACATCTTGCCTTGAACAGGGGAGAAACACGTGGGGAAAGTCAGACCAGAACCTGGGAGAGAACACTGGAGGGGTACAGCAGGTGGAATCCACCCCTCCAGCGTTAAAATCCATTGAATACTTTCAACTTGGCAACTCACCAAATCAGTGGTTCTCACACATTTAGCATCGGGACCCACTTTTTAGAAAAAGAATCTTGTTGGGACCCACCAGAAGTGATGTCATGACCGGAAGTGACATCATTGAGCGGGGAAATTTTTAACAATCCTAGGCTGCAATCCTACCTACACTTGCCCAGGAGTAAGTCCTATTTACTATCATTGTTAAAAGCATATACATAGTAGTCTGTTAAAAGTACAGGTCTGTAACATTTCCCCAAATGCAGTTACATGCTATGGTAGCATCAAATCTAATATATTAAAAATAAAATATTGAAATGAATGGGGACCCACCTGAAATAAGCTCGCGACCCACCTAGTGGGTCCCAACCCACAGAGAAACTGCACTAAATGACATGAGGAAGACTGGACACATTAAGTTTAATCTGTCTGATTGATTCAATGGATTTTAAGAGTATTTTAAAGCATAATCCTGTGCATCTCGATTCAACTCGGCCGAGTTCATTGGGACTTACTCCCAGGTACATTTCAGCCTTAATCAACTACAAAGATGCTTGCTCAAAGATGATCTCTCCAATATATAGTCAGCTCTTTGTTGGAACCTCACATACTAAACTAATTCAATTTAGGTCAATTTGCTGGAGAATTCTCTCCCCACCCCAAAGAAAGAATTGTTTGCACTTACAGAGGTGGCTGTTCACACATTAACAGAGAGGAGAGGGATCAGGATCCCTTTATCTCCACTTCTTATATGAAGGACAGCAAAGATTAAATAGATCAAGTCTTTGGGACTACAGAGAGATTTGATCCATGAGCAACAGAGCACAGGAGACAAGGCCTACAGTATATTCCACCAGACCCCTCCATTTTAAAAAGTTTTCCTCTACTCCACCACCATATTTCTGGAAAAGGAGAATAAGTTCATTGCAGTGTCAAGCAGCTTTCAAGCTCCCTCACTCAACACCCTTCTGATACCCACCATAGAGGACACCCAGGGCCAGTCCCACATCTGCCTGAGTGAAGCCCAGGGTGATTCTTTTGTGCTTCAGCTCCTTGGCAAATTGTTCTAGTTCTGCACTGGTAGGAACATCCTAGGGAAAATCAAGGGGAAAGATGGGTTCATGTTAAAATTCAGTTTCTCTGCTCCAACCTGTAGAGGATAAAGGAAACCATGTACCACCCTTTCCCCCAAAAAACAGCAATTACAGCTCTTTGTCCCAACATAGAGGTCATAAAACCCCACTATTTCCTCCACCATCATCCCACCCAACTTCCAGGGTTGCCAACCATTCACATTTTACAATCCTAGGCATTTCTACTCAGAAGTAAGCCCCACTGATTTTAATGGGACTGACTTCCAAGTA
This sequence comes from Tiliqua scincoides, assembly GCF_035046505.1. Taxonomy (NCBI): domain Eukaryota; kingdom Metazoa; phylum Chordata; class Lepidosauria; order Squamata; family Scincidae; genus Tiliqua; species Tiliqua scincoides. Next base: position 253,832,384 of record NC_089822.1, read on the forward strand.
AGTGTGTATAAGGCTGCAGCCTAAGACAATGTTGGGTGTGCTAACAGCTAAAAAACCAGTCAACTGCAGACTGACAGGCTTAGCCCATGATTTGCCATTGATTCTGCCCAAGGGCCAGTGGTTTTTTTCAAATTAAAAGGCAGGACACTAACCAGGAGAGCTCCAGCACTCCCATCTCTCTGCCCCAAGCTACTTCAGTTCCTAATGCTAACTATTTCCAAAAGACTTAATAGGGACGGGTTCCAGTACAGCAATATCTTACACTTAACAAAACATAAATAACTTATCACACACATGAATGCATGTGAAACTGAAATAAAAGAAAAACATACATAAGAACGTTGATGAATGTTGTGAAAGTTTGGATGAAAGCGAAAAACAGGCAGATGAAATTTGGAATGTGGTTATAATTGAAAACGGTTGAAAGAGCAAAGCGATGAAAGTCAAGTAGATGAAAGTCAAGGTATTGCTGTAACTATGACTGCCAAGTCAGAGCTGTTGGAGTATATAGATTATTTCCCTTTCGGACTGAATCCAGAGTTAGCAGGCAGTAATTTCACCCTGATATAACAGTGTTCCTTCTAATAGCAAGAGCCGCTTCACACATTTCAAAATCTGTCCAGATGTGCATTTAGGCCATGACAGGTAACAATCATGCACATGGGCTCACTCTGTATGTATATCCTCTTGAAAGCCACCACTTGCTTACAGCATATATTCACTTGAATGATTGCACTTCAAGCACCTGGGCACACATAACAGCCACAGATTACAATCTGCATGCTGGTTTTTTAACCTAGTTACATTTCTGGTTTGTTAATCTGCAAATACATTTCTTAATTCGAGCACAAGGCAGCCTAAATTTAAGTCTCCCCACTTCCTGGGAATATGCCACCCTTAATGGATTGTGACTGTGGCACAGTGGTAGAGCACGTTCAGAAGGTCCCAGGTGTTAAAGATGCAATGGTGCGTTGGGCAAAAAATTTTGGATACAGTATATCGATGGATGACTGGAATCAAATTTGGAATACAAATATTAAGATAACTAAAGCAGTGTCTTTTAAAGAGAATTTATATAAAATGTTTTATAGATGGTATTTAACACCAGAGAAATTAGCAAAAATGTACTCTGGGTTATCAAATAAGTGTTGGA